>NC_137102.1:14390007-14930007 GCF_949357685.1 Gobio gobio | reverse complement strand
GCAGCAACTTCGCTACTCTGGAATGATGGAGACCATTAGAATAAGAAAGTCGGGATATCCCATACGGCACACCTTTAAAGACTTCCTGTATCGCTATCGTGTGCTCCTGAAGTCTGTGGATTGTGACCCCAACACTGTATGGGATAATACTGTTATTTACAGATCTGATGCTCTAAATATGTGAATTATTTCATATAAAGTGATGGAATTTGTGTCTAAGTAGGCTTAATGTGTTAACATCCATAGCCGGTCCTCAAACTGAATTCCTTCATTCTGTCAACCAATTATTGCCTTCTGATTTAAATATAGGTTTAGGGTTATGGCTGTGATTTCAACAGTGATTTCAACCGATTTCAAACAGGTTTCCCTAATTCCCTGCAATTGGTCAGAAATTCGGGTAGTCCTGCCCCCATCTTCACACCATTGGTTGAGCCAATGCTAATGTGTGCTTGCATCACGCTAGGCTAGTGGAAATGCTTTGTTGGAATTGATCTATGAATGGTTTACTTCTAATTGTATATATTCTATGCATATTAAGCTGACAGGAGAAACTACAAGAATTACATGCTTCAGCTTTAAACATGATGAGTGTTTGAAAAATAAAATATCTGTTATATTTGTTCGTCAGGAACCTCCTGCCGACTGCTGTGCAGCCATCTGCAGGGCTATGATCAAAGACGAAGAGGATTGGAGGATTGGCAAAAGCAAAATCTTTCTCAGGGTACCTCAAGCATAATATTTCTCGAGTGTATTATAAGAAGTTTACATCAATATCTGTAACACATGGGTTTCTATTGATGGGCGAAGGTCCTCCATTATGTCTCTCGTGTCAAGTTCCTTTGACAGTTAAGCATATCATCATTTTTATGATACTGCTAGAAAACATTTTTATTCAGAAGCATGGACTATTTGGAATGTATCACCTGAATGTATTTAAAAATGTCTCGTATGTCAGGTTGAAATGTTTTATATAGTCATTTAAATTGTATGGATTGTGATATTGACCTTGTGTTTGCCATGTAAAAACGTTAAAAATGTAATAAAAAAAACATCAATATGAATATAAATCACTGTAATATTAAATAGGCTTTCTAAAGGCCATTTTTTGCATTATTTTAAACAAACTACTATTCAAAAAAAGATCCTAAAGATTTATATAAAAATAAATTAAATACTTTTCTTTTAGAAAGGATACATTAAATGAATCAAAAGGGACAGTAAAGACATGTATAATGTAAAAATAACTCTTCTATTTCATATAAATGCAGATTTTTCTGTTCATCAAAGAAATTGTGGTTTCCACAAAAATATTTAGCAGCACAACTGTTGATAATAATAATGCCTAAAATCAGCATATTAGGGTCAAATAGTCATATTGACCCCAAACATTTAAATGGTAGTATATTTATCTTTTTTTTTTTTCATATAAATATTGTCTTGCATCATGTTTCCTTACTCCCTGTTGCAGGATCATCATGATTCCTTCCTAGAAATGGAGAGAGAGCAAGAGCTTTATAGGAAGGCACTTATCATCCAAAGAGTGATGCTTGCCCACAAGGACAGGTTCGTTCCCCACTGTCGTAGTGTTTCTCATGCAGTTGTACAGCTTTGTTAAACTAAGCCATTCTTCATCCACATACAGAAAAGCTTTTGTAAAGAAGAGGTGGGCAGCTCTGGTTTTGCAGAAAAACTGGCGTGGCCACGTAGACAAGAGAGACTTTTGCAAAGTAAGCTATGCAGGGACATCTAATGTCTGTATGGAGACATGAGCCCTTAAAATGAGTGAAGTGGCGTAATGAAACATGCCTCACGTTGTTTCTGTTTTCCCTGTTAGATCAAGCTGGGGTTTGCTCGACTGCAGGCGAAAGTGCGCAGTCGGAGGCTCCATACGGAGTATATACGCAGACGGGCTGCAGCCATCACTCTACAAACACAGACCCGCGGCTACCTCGCCAGGAAAGACCTGAAATGTAAAAAAACCGCAGTGATACTGCTGCAGACACAGACTAGAGGACTGCTGGCCAGGAAAACCCTCAAGAGAATGAAAACAGATGTGAGTTTATAGTAGAACGGATAGTGGAATACCTTCTTAGTACTTTTTTGCAAAGTGTTTTGTTTTATATACACTACCGGTCAAAAGTTTGGAATAATTAAGATTGAATTAAAATGGTAGTGAAATATTATTACAATTTAAAAGAACTGTTTTCTATTTGAATATATTTTAAAATGTAATTTATGCCTGTGGTGGCAAAGCTGATTTTTTTTATCAGCCATTACTCCAGTCCTCAGTGTCAATTTATCAGAAGGGACAGTAAAGACATTTATAATATAACATAAGTTTATATTTCAAATAAATGCTGTTCTTCTGAATTTTCTATTAATCAAAGAATCCTTATTACATAAATATATTAAGCGTCGCAAATTGTTTTCAACTTTGATAATAAGAAACTTTATTAATAATTGAGCACCAATTATAATTTATAATAATTGAGCACCAAATCATCATATTAGACATTACGTGACACTGAAGACTGGCGTAATGACGGTAAAAATTCAGCGTTGCCATCTCAGGAATAAATTACATTTGAAATATATTCACATTGAAAACAGTTATTTTAACCCCTTAACTGTCACCCCCCCTTTTTGTGAATAGACGTAAAATGCACTATCCAAACTAAAGTAAATACATATTTTACTCTAAAATTACTATCAAATTAAAGCCATATATCTAACCAAGTTGTGTTCCAAATTTGATATCACAAAAGTTGAAGTTCCCATGAGATTTTGTTCAGGTGCTGTACCAAAAATATCCATTTCCATTACATTTTTTAACGCATTCTCCTGTAACAAATTAAAACATTCCTGTCCAAATATCTCTTCTATCACAAAACCAATATGGAACCTTTAGACACAGACCTTTCCGACAATATGTGTTTTGTCAAGATAAGAAAAGGTTTTGACTATTTATTTAATAATAGTTCAAATAAATGTTGTAATATGAAACCTGACACCGCCCACTAGGGGTAGAGCACGCTAAAAAAGTTTGTAAGCTTTCGAATGATACCTAATTTATGATGACTACTAAAATATGTGATATGAAAAAAAAGAGTTAAGGGGTTAAATTGTACTAATATTTCTCAATATTGCTGTTTTTACTTTATTTTTCATCAAATAAATGCAGCCTTGGTAAGCATAAGAGACTTTTAAGATTTTTTTTTATTTATTCCAAACTTTTGTCTGGTAATGTACTTAATTTGTATGCTTTTATTCATACCCTTGTCCTGTCTCAGGCGTTTCTGACTGCGCAAGAAAAAGATGCTCAGGAACTGGCAGCTCTGGAACTTCAGCAACGTTTGGATGAGCTGCTCAGAAAAAACGAGGAAGCTGTCAAATCCCAGAACAAGGATGATGAGGAAATGGTGGAGAATCTCTTTGGCTTCATGAGTGCATTAGGAGGACAAGAGGGACCAGCTCCTGAGGGTTTTGAGGTTAGAGTCATCTTGACAGTGGAAGAAGGAAGAAGGACACCTATTTGACGGGAGCAAACGCTTCCTGATTTTCCAAAATACAAAAAGCTTTTGTATTATTGTCTTTTATTGTCTACACCAGGGGTGTCCAATCCTGTCCACTGTCCTGCAGAGTTTAGCTCCAACCCCAATGAAACACAGCTGAACCAGCTAATCAAGGTCTTTCTAGGCATACTAGAAACGTCCAGCAGGTGTGTTGAGGCAAGCTGGAGCTAAACTCTGCAGGACAGCGCAGATCACAAAAAAAGTTACACAATCAGTTAATGCAAACTACATACTGTATGCTGTCAGTGATACTGTATACTGCTATTTCTAGGTTAATACCAACTTTGTATGATATGTTCCTGATGTTCTAGGATTTTGAGACAGAGCCGGTGAAGTTAGAAGAGGTCAAACTAGTAGAGAGCCCTGTAACAGAGAGGAAGAGGATGTCATTACCAGACAGCAGCAGCGACGACGATCTAGAAGATAATAAAGATCTAGAAGATGATAAAGATCTAGAAGATGATAAAGAGGATGAGAATGAAGCTGAGGATGATGAGTTCGCTTTCTCTAAATTTTCATCTCTACACTTCCAAGGATCTTCTACCCACTCACATATCCAACAGAGATTACGGAAACCCCTGCTCTACCATGAGGATGAAGGGGATACCCTGGCAAGTGTTGTTCTCATTAGCATCATGTTCCCATTTAAAGCGAAGCTTGATAGTCAACTTGTGTCTTGTATTGGCTTGTCTTATTCCTTCTCTACACTTTTTTTCCTATCTCCTCCAGGCCAGTTTGACAGTATGGTGGATCATCCTAAGATTTATGGGAGATCTTCCAGAGCCGAAGCAAGAACGTGCTTCTGCTGTATCCGACCCCATTCAGAGGAACCTCGGTCAGAGACAAGCACGGCGACTCAGTAACCTTGTTGGATTAGATCAGGTAAACAATCGAGACGCCATAATACACTTGCCTTCTGCCTATACCTGCACTACCTAAAAGTGCTAGTATATATTGTAATGCTATATGTTGTAAAAAGGACAAATTAAAACCATAGCATACTGTTACAGATGTCATTCAATAACAAAACTGAATTACCCAACATATGTAACTAGTGCCTTATATCAAACATTTTGTTTGTTGTAATTGCAGAAATTTTTGAGGAAAAAAATGAAGCAGCAGAGGGCGACGGGGAAACGAAAACACTCAGCCATTCCTGAAGAAGAGGTGAAATGTGTTTATATACTGCTCTGAGTACAACACTCAACGTTATCCGCAGCTAAAACATATTAACTGCATCATGGCAGGTTCTTATTCTTATTCTAACTTATTCGGATGACATTTGCAGCCAGAAGAAGTACCAAAACCTAGAATGGAGGCTGTTCAGGAGGAGGAGGATGTGGTGTTTGGAGAGGGACCAACTTTTGATCGTCCAATGACATCCTTGGAAAAATTACACATTATTGTGGGATATGCCATTGTACGACAAGATATAAGGTTAATGTGATGGGGCCAATGGTCATTTACGTTCTTCATAATGTGTGATATACTGCATTCCTCGTACAGAGAGATAATGGTTACATAATCTTTATGGCTTCCTATATATATTCCCAGAGATGAAATCTACTGTCAGATCTGCAAGCAGTTAACAGACAATAAGAACCAGAAAAGTGTTAAAAGAGGCTGGATCCTTCTGTCCATCTGTCTGGGCATTTTTTCCCCTACAGAACGCCTCACTAAGGTATGAAATACTATTTTGATTTCTGTTTTGAAATGATCCAGTCATTATTGCAAAATAAACCTGACAAGGAGTAATGTATTGTTTAGAAGGGGTTTATTTTGCAATCATTTCTGCTGTACATTTTACTGCATCATATCATTGCACAGCTATGTGGAAATAGGTTCTCTGGGACCAAGGTCAGTTACGCAGTTTAATCATATTACAAATGCCAAGACTAACCAAATAAGCCGTGTGATATATGCTATGGTATGTTGTGTTGTGCTGTTATATGCTGTCACGTTTTGTTTTTATATGTTGTTTAATGTGTCATATGTCATGTTATGATGTCATGCTGTTATATGTTGTTTAATGCTGTTTTGTTACGTGTTGTTTTGCTGTTATGTGAGTTTCATGTTATGTTGTTGTCTGTCACTGTTATGTTGTCACGCTGTTATAAGTTGTTTAATGTGATTTTTTTTTTATTGTAATTTTGTTATATGTTGTTATGTCGCGTTATATTGCGTTATATGTTGTTTTTATATCGTTTTGTTGTGTTATGTTATGTTTTATGTCATTTTATGTTATATTTTATAATATGTCATGCTATGTTTGTTGATAGACACCAATCAGGCATAACATTATGACATTATCACCTGACAGGTGAAGTTAATAACACTGATTATCTCTTCATCACGGCACCTGTTAGTGGGTGGGATATGTCAGGCAGCAAGTGAACATTTTGTCCTCAAATTTGATGTGTTAGAAGCAGGAAAAATGGGCAAGTGTAAGGATTTGAGCGAGTTTGACAAGGGCCAAATTGTGACGGCTAGATGACTGGGTCAGAGCATCTCCAAAACTGCAGCTCTTGTGGGGTGTTCCCGGTCTGCATGGTCAGTATCTATCAAAAGTGGTCCAAGGAAGGAACAGTGGTGAACCGACGACGGGGTCATGTGCGGCGAAGGCTCATTGATACACATGGGGAGCGAAGGCTGGGCCGTGTGGTCCAATCAAACAGATGAGGTATTGTAGCTCAAATTGTTCAAGAATTTAATCCTGGTTCTGATAGAAAGGTGTCAGAATACACAGTGCATCGCAGTTTGTTGCATTTGGGGCTGCATAGCCGCAGACCAGTCAGGATGCCCATGCTGATGCCTGTCCATTGCCGAAAGCGCCAACTGTGGGCATGTGAACATCAGAACTGGACCACGGAGCAATGGAAGACAGTGGCCTGGTCTGATGAATCATGTTTTCTTTTACATCACGTGGATGGCCGGGTGCGTGTGCGTCGCTTACCTGGGGAACTCATGGCACCAGGATGCACTGTAATGTACTTTTAACTGACAGGATCTGGTTAGTTATTAGATGAGTGAACCCCTCTGGGTGCCGGTCAGAGCACAGTTGTATAAGGATGAGGAGACAGGTAAATAGTTTTTTAGGTGGTGTATTTATAAAGGATAAACTGCAGAAGTATCATTTACAGGCAGTAGAGGCATTAGTCTGAAACAAAAAATACAATAAAGAATAATGAATAACTTTCTAGCTTGGCATATATATAATAAACCATGAAATATACAAATATACAATCCAAAGAAGGAAATGAAGGCATCACATGGTGCATTAAGCTGTACACGATCATTTAACATGATACACACTCCATATATGGATATCGCGGCACATCCGAGTGTAATCGTTCGTCTGATATAAACAGCTCAAAATAACCAAAATCACATAACAAAGGTATTATATCAACAAAGGCAGTGATATACATCTCAATAAAGAAGAAATAATCACATATGGAACAGCATTATTAAGCTAATCTAACAGAAACATCGGCTGAGGGCATGTTTAGACATGTCAGAGTGACAAAGTTATAAATAACTCAGTACCGATCTCAATAAACACCAAAATAAGGCAAACAGGCTTACTTGTATGTCAATGACTAACACCTTGGGAACTGCTGCAGCAAATAATACAATTTAACAGGAATAAATGTCCTTTCAGCGACGGCTAGCGGACCATTTAAGTTCAGCAGGCAACGGCAGATTATCGCACCAGACTCCTAAGCCCGAAAGTGAGATATGATGTCAAAATAAAAGCCCTCTCTTAAAGGAGCCTTTACAACAGCCGCCCCCAAAGATGAGAAGCATCTTTGTATTCAAGAAAGGCGACTCTATTCAGGAGGGTTAGGAACTCCAGGATCATCTGAAGGCAAGGGTGGTAGGACAACCAGGCGGCAACTGGTCTAGTATAGATCTGACCCTTGATCTGCACATCTGCTGATCTGAGATGGCCATCAGGACTCCGGTGTGTCTGAACGACTTTCCCTACAGGCCATAAACCTCGGGGCAACTGAGGGTCCACAATCATGACGCAGGTATGCTCGCATAGGTCAGGAGGTGAGGCTTGCCACTTGTGTCTGGTCTGTAAGTTGGGGAGGTAATCACGGATGAATCTGGACCAGAATCGATCTGCCAGGATCTGGGAATGCCTCCATCTTCTGCGACTTAGCATCTCTGGGTAGATGACTTGAGGCAACGATCCATCAGGCCGCCCCATGAGGAGACTACTAGGGGTCACTGGGTCACTATCGGCCACGTCGGAGGATACATAACCCAGGGGTTTTGAGTTAAGGATAGCCTCGACTTCCAACAGAGTTGTCATCAGGACCTCTTCAGGAACCGACTGGGAACCCAAGACAGTGTACAATGCTGACTTGACAGATCTCACCTCCCTCTCCCAAACTCCACCAAAGTGAGGGGCTGATCGGGGATTAAAGCAGAAGTGGATCTTCTGGCGAGCAAGATGACGCTGCAAGTCAGGAGCTAAGGTAGAATACGCTTCACGCAACTCCCGCTCGCCTCCTCGGAAGTTGGTCCCTCGGTCTGACCATAACTGCGCTGGGGTGCCTCTCCTCGCGATGAACCTCCTAAGGGCCATGAGGAAGGAATCAGTATCCAGGCTAGGGAGTAAGTCTAGGTGCACGGCCCTTGTGGTGAGACACTTAAAGAGAATACCCCAGCGCTTCTCCGTATGTCTTCCAATCTTGATTAGGAAAGGACCAAAGCAATCCATCCCACATGAATGGAAGGCAGGCTTGTAAAGCTGAAGGCGGGCAGAAGGTAAATCAGACATCTGAGGCACCGAAGGTTGGGATCTCCACCGACAACATTCCGGACCGGTATGCTGGAACTGTCGAACAGCTTCACGGCCTCGCAGGATCCAATAGCATCTCCTTATTTCAGCAAACAGCCTCTCTGATCCAGGATGATGCAGCTGGGTGTCATGATGGCGAATGATCAGGCGAGTCACTGGATGCTTCGGGTCTAGGACTACAGGATGTAGAACGGAATCTGCGAGGTCAGCCACTCTCCTCAAACGACCACCAACTCTAATCAATCCACTAGAAGGATCCATCTCAGGGGCCAAGGCAACTAGACGGCTACTAGGTTTAACTGACTTCCCTGATTCTAACAGGTGGTAATCTTCAAGGAAGGATTCCTGTTGGACCTGCTTAAGGACATGGACTTCCGCTTGACTATAATCTGTGGCCGTTGGAACGATGTCAGGATCTGGGTCACCTTGAAGGTCTTGGGCAGTGACATCCAGCAGGTCTAACCAAGTGGGATAATTCCATCTATCCGGGTGGCTGCAGGTGCTAGCTGAGGCAATAACTCCACAGAAGGTAGACTTTCGCAACTCCGCTGGATCCTCACCAGGCTCAGGAGTAGGAAGGACTGACCATTCTCGAGGGTCAAGAAGAAGGAAAGGGTTATCAGCAGATCTAACATAGCGCCAAGAGCACTGAGCGGTAAGCTCCTGAATCTCTGCAATCCTATTGCCAACGAAGACACGGTACCGACAGGATTCAGACTTCAACCACTGAAGAACCGTAGTAGAATCGGTCCACAGAACAGTAGACTGGATGGTCAAGGTCAACTTCGCAAGCTGTGCTGCAACTAAGCTCCCACAAAGCTCCAACCTAGGTATGGAATGCACTCTTTAAGGGGTAACACGGGAACGAGCGATAAGGAAGGACAGGTAGGTCTGGCCGGCTGGGTCAACGGTACGTAGGTAAGCTACGGCTCCGTAGGCTTGCTCAGAGGCATCTGAGAAAATATGGACCTCGTGAGTGATTCCACCAATCCCAACCGTAGGGGGAACATAAGGGCGCGGAAGAGAGACACTAGGAAGGCAGCGAAGTTCTTCTTCCCATTGTATCCAGGAACGGAGAAGGTCAGGAGGTAGGTTAGGATCATCCCATTCTCTGTGTTTATTCCAAAGGTGCTTAACGATCACTTTCGCTCGGGTTGTGTAAGGAAGGAGCAATCCCAGTGGGTCGTACTGTGTAGCAAGGACCCTATATATATTCCGCAAGGTAGGGGTCTCATAGATCACAGGCCGGTGCTTATAGGACAAGGTATCGGACTGCCAATTCCAACTCAAACCTAACGTGGACTCAGGGACGTCGGTTTTCTCCTGTGTCAGCCACAGCTCCACACTGGTAGCTCGAGCGTCAGGAGGCAGGTGACTCAATACAGCCGGCTCGTTACAGGCCCACTGCCGGATCTCGAATCCAGCTCCGGAAAGGATAGTACGCAAGCGATCAATCAGACTCTGGGCTGCATCGGCAGTAGGTAGGCTCTGGAGGCAATTATCAACATAGAAACACCTCTCCAGAGAGAAACGGATCTCCTCATCGGTCAAGGGGTGCTGACGGGTGTGGCGCTGGAGTGCATAGATAGCACAACAAGGGCTGGAGGTGGTACCGAAGGGTAGAACTAACCACTCGAAGGTCCGAGGAGCCTCATCCATCTGAAGGTCTCGCCATAGGAAGCGGAGTAGAGGACGATCTTCAGGCAAGAGGCGAACCTGGTGGAACATTGCCTTAATATCTCCACTCACAGCTACAGGATGCTCTCGGAAACGAAGGAGGACACCTATCAACGAGGCTCCAAGGGTAGGTCCGGGCAATAGGTACTGGTTAAGGCTCTGACCCCTGTACTGATGGGAACAATTGAAGACGAGACGGGACTTCCCATTGTGGCTAACAAGGTGGTGAGGAATGTACCAACACTCAGGGCTATCAGGAACAGGATCAGGGACTACACGGACAGCTCCGGTCTCAAGGAGTTTTCGCATCTCTGTTCAGTAGGTCTCGGCTTTCTCAGGATCCTTCAGTAGACGCCGCTCCCCACTGCGGAGGGTAGGCAAGACTGAATCTCTCGGAGCATTCAACGAAGGCATGTCTCTACGACGAATAAGGGGAGTGGCGAGGCGATGAACACCCTCCATCTCTTGGGTAATGGTCTTGAGGTCAAGCAGCTGAAGGGCAGCCTGGTCCTGCTTGGAGCGAGTAACGTCAGTACACTCACGGGAAGGAATTGTATCCAACTGCCACAATCTCTGAACGTGGTGAAGGAGTTCATCTTGGACAGGAACCAAAGAGGTAAGCAGACACTGGCGAGGGGAAGAAGGACAACCCCTAGATGGTACAGGACCCTGAAGTGTCCATCCCAAGCGGGTACGAACAGCAACTGGCGCTCCCTGGCCGCCCCATCGAACAGGCTCAGTGGGGGTTATAAGGTGGGGCTGATCAGAACCAATAAGGAGCAATGGTTGGACATCTGTAAGGGTACGGATGGGAAGGCCTCTCAAGTGTCTGTATTTACGCCTTAACTGCTCAATGGGATATGACTGGTGCGACAAGTTAAGGCGATCAGCTGTAAAGGCATGACTGATCTGATAACTGATCTGTGGTCGGGAGACAGGAGATATCTGAAAGGATATGGAACGGCCTCGAATGACCTGAACATCGTCTCTGACGGTCCGTAACGGAAGGTCTTCCGGAACACCCTGAATGCCCAGGGCTTCAGTGGCAGTGGAGAGTAGGATCGTTCGCTCCGATCCGTCATCCAGGAGGGCAAAGGTATCCAAGGTACGATCTTCAAAATGCAGATGCACTGGAACCACCTTAAGCATGACACGGCCACTGATGGAAGGCTTATCGCAGAAGAACCTATCCGAGGAGAAACTCGTAAGGCAACTCTTCTCCATAGTAGTGGAATCCTCTGTAGCGGAAGGACCGACATTCACATCGTGAAGGGAGCGAAGATGTAAGCCACGGCAAAGACTGCAGGGTTTCTTCAGATCGCATCGGGCAGCATGGTGGGATCTGGCACAACGCCAACAGCGATCGTGACTACAGATCCAGGTCTTAACTTGATCAGTGGTAAGCTGTGTGAAGGAAGCACACTGACTCAGGTAATGCTCAGGCGATCCACAGAATGGACAATAGCGCGTCGTTCTAGCCGGCTTGGCTGGCTGGACTGAACCTCTACGAGGCATGGAAGACTCAACTGTTGAAGGGGACGAGGATGAGGATGGGACTGAGGATGTTCCAACTCCATGCAGGATAGCAACGGACCTCTTGCCAGCATGTGAGCTCTTAAACGTTAACTCTGTATCATAGCTATGACACCAGGTCTCGTAACAAAGCCAGTTAGAGAGGTTGACTAGGTTAGGGGAAGACCCAGGTTGGCGAAACATATGGCGACGAAACTCTGCTCTCTGCTCTGGGGGAAGCTTGCTCAGGAGGCATGTGACGTGGGAACCACAACTCACCATCATGTCCTAAAGTTCTCAACAGGCCGACTAAGGATTGGACTTGGAGAGCAAATCTCTGGAAGGCTGGGATATCACCTCGTCTAACGTCAGGACTATCAAGGACACTAGCTATCCTCCTCAAGGCTAACTGATGTGGCTGGCCGTATTTTTCACAAAGTGCTGACGTGTCCGTGAAAGGGGTAGGGGAATTCAAGTTAGAATCAGCTATCATCTTAGCTTCCTCGAGCTTAAGGTGATCTACTAAGATCTGGTACTTAAACAGCTCCGTGCCATCTGGGGGGAGAAGATTCTCCAGAGCTATGCGAAGGCGAGCAAACTCACTAGGGTCTGGATGAGTAAACTTAGGGATCGTAGGAGGGGGACCACGATACACAAACTCAGAGGAACGGACTACAGGGCGCACCCTAGGCTCTGCCTGAGGAGGGAAAGCTGGGAGACTAGGATAGGCAGGCGCTGACTGGTGGCGAACAGGCAAGGGCATGGCACTAGGAGTAAGCAACTCTCTAAGGTCCTGAGGAGTAGGAGGAGGAGGGAACTCACCAGCCTCCGGAACACCAGGCCAAGAAGGACGCGACCGAGTGGTAGGGAGCACAAAGGGATACTGCTGAGACTCTGGTACCACAGGCCGATAGGAAGTAGCTGCACCCGACAACTCAAGGTCACCTAACTGTCTCGCTAAGGCTGCGTCAGGCTCAGGCCAAGGCGACGGAGGAAGATCAGGGAAAGGACCACTATCGACTATAGGAGTGGACACACAGGGCTTGACTGGAGGATTAGACAACCGCAACACTGAGGGCTGCAGTGGCGAAAGAGGTTGGCCTCTGGCTTGGCTAATGTCTGCTCGAAGGGACTGCGCTGCTATGACTAACTCTCGAACTTCTGCATGAACTGATCTCAACTCTCTCAGATCTGCTTGGAAGGCTGCACGCTCGTGGCGCAGGTGCTGTAGCTCGCTGAGGTGGGCCGAAGCCACTGAATCAGCCGTCGAAGGCGAGGAAGGGACTGGCTGAGGGCACACAGCAGGCTGAGTAAGCTGACGTCTGGATGACAGGATCTGCGAGCCATCAGGACGGACATGGTCACCACTAGGGGGTGTAACACATGGCTGAAGGGACCGGGACCAGGCTGGGAAAGGATAAACTGCAGAAGTATCATTTACAGGCAGTAGAGGCATTAGTCTGAAACAAAAAATACAATAAAGAATAATGAATAACTTTCTAGCTTGGCATATATATAATAAACCATGAAATATACAAATATACAATCCAAAGAAGGAAATGAAGGCATCACATGGTGCATTAAGCTTTACACGATCATTTAACATGATACACACTCCATATATGGATATCGCGGCACATCCGAGTGTAATCGTTCGTCTGATATAAACAGCTCAAAATAACCAAAATCACATAACAAAGGTATTATATCAACAAAGGCAGTGATATACATCTCAATAATGAAGAAATAATCACATATGGAACAGCATTATTAAGCTAATCTAACAGAAACATCGGCTGAGGGCATGTTTAGACATGTCAGAGTGACAAAGTTATAAATAACTCAGTACCGATCTCAATAAACACCAAAATAAGGCAAACAGGCTTACTTGTAGGTCAATGACTAACACCTTGGGAACTGCTGCAGCAAATAATACAATTTAACAGGAATAAATGTCCTTTCAGCGACGGCTAGCGGACCATTTAAGTTCAGCAGGCAACGGCAGATTATCGCACCAGACTCCTCAGTCCGAAAGTGAGATATGATGTCAAAATAAAAGCCCTCTCTTAAAGGAGCCTTTACAACATGCACTATGGGAAGAAGGCAAGCCGGTGGAGGCAGTGTGATGCTTTGGGCAATGTTCTGCTGGGAAACCTTGGATCCTGCCATCCATGTGGATGTTACTTTGACACGTACCACTGACCCAAGCATTGCTGCAGTGCAAACCATGTACACCCTTTCATGGAAACGCTATTCCCTTGTGGCTGTGGTCTCTATCAGCAGGATAATGCACCCTGCCACAAAGCAAAAATGGTTTGAGGAGCACTACAAGTTTGAGGTGTTGACTTGGCCTCCAAATTCCCCAAATCTCAATCCAATCGAGCATCTGTGGGATGTGTGAACAAACAAGTCTGATCCATGGAGGCCCCACCTACCACTTACAGGACTTAAAGGATCTGCTGCTAACGTCTTCTCGACGGGTCAGGGCTGTTTCGGCAGCAAACGGGGGACCAACACAATTAGGTCATGATCGGTGTATGTTATGTTGTATGTTTTGTTTTGTGTGTCGTGTTGTTTTATGTCATGTTATGTGTGGTATGCTGTTATATGTTGTTACTGTAAGTTATGTAATTTTATGTTGTTATGCTTTGTCGTTATGTTTGTTGTTATATGTTGTGTTGTCATGCTGTTTTTTGTTTTTATATATTATGTCATGTTAAATGGTATGTTCCACAACCTTTTGGCCACAGTACATGGAGAGCTTTATACGCCATGGGCCAAGTGAATACTCCTCCTACTGTGCGGAGCGACTGCGGAGGACTTTAGCCAATGGAGAAAGAAGTGAGCCGCCATGCTGGATTGAACTACAGGTAGGCAATCCCTCTGTCTGAAATGATGAAGAATACTCCCCTTAGCTTAAACATAACCAACTCTTCTTTCCTTTAACTGCAAGTCTGTAGAGACAAAGAACCCCATTGGAGTAGTTGTGGGTCTGATGGATGGCAAAAGCATCAGCCTCCATGTGGACTCAGCCAGCACTTCTAAAGAGGTGTGCAATGCAGTTATTCAGAAAACAAACCTGCAGGACACTTACGGCTTCTCCTTATATGCTGCAATGAATGAGAAGGTTTGTAACATCTGAATGGCCTCAAGATGCATCTTCACTTTTAATGGGTCACATGTAACTAATGAGCAATAGCAACAAAGTCTTAACATATGCATTTCTTGCTGCAGATGTGGTCTCTAGGCTGGGGCGGTCAGCACGTCTTGGACGCTGTGTCTATGTGTGAGCAGGAAGAAAAGAGGCAGGGGAGAGAGGAACAGCACGCTCCTTGGCGCCTCTACTTCCGAAAAGAGATCTTCACTCCGTGGCACGACTGTTCATCTGACCAAGTCAGCACAGATCTCATCTATAGGCAGATCATCCATGGACTCAAACATGGAGACTATCTCTCTGACAAGGTCAGTCCAGTCTCAGTGCTTGACCCGTTCATATAGCATATATGATTTCAATAGGAATGATGTTTGTGATTTATACTCTGTTGTTGAACTATAATCTTCATCTAGGAGGATGATTATGTGCAGCTCGCAGCCAAACATTACTATATAGAGCATGGCTCTGAAAGCAGTTTGGAAACTGCCCAGAAGATTGTTCGTGAGTGCATGAACATAACTATAATTGAGAACAAGTCTTTGGTCAAACTAGTGCAGTTGGTCAATTCTGCGCACACTCAGGTATATTCATTTATTATTATAAATATCATTGTTCTCGATAGTAACTGGATTTTGGCGTCAGTGCTAATTTAGAGAATAATACAAGCAGTAATCCTGTCTCATTTCTCAGGGCCCTTACATAGACTCTTCTACACCTGCCTATGAAGTGAAAGCAGACATTGTCCAATATGCACGGCAGAAGTGGCCAATCTATTTCTCCAAGTTATATGAGGTTGACGTGGTTTCAGGTAAACAAAAAAAGTAGTTTTTCTTAGTTCTTATATGAGTAGTTAATCCAAAAATTAACATTTTGTCATCATTACTTATCTTCATGTCGTTTCAAACCTTTATGACTTTATTTCTTCTGTGAAACACAAAAGGAGAGTTTTGAAGAAAGTTCATGCTGCTCTTTTCTATACAATGAAAGTGGATGGTGACCAGGCCCGGCTCCAGCTTTGAGATGCAGGGTGGGCCAAATCAAATTCCTAATGGGCCCAGACTTTTAACTTTATTTTTTCATTATTTTTTCCCCGTAACAAAACGTTTAATAACAACAAAAGAGGCAGGTCTTGAAAGGAACTCTCTATATTTGCAGGGCTCAATGCAAAGGAGCTTTTCTACAGGTTCATTCTGGCCCAGATTTTTACTTGGCCTGCAAAAATGTACACTGGCCCCACCCACCACAAAAAGTATTTTAATAGATATTAAGACAAGTAAACAATCAGTACTAAATAAGAACAAATTAACAAATTACAAGCAGTAGCACCAATAAATGGAATCAGGACTGGGGGGCCCTACCATGTAGCACAAAATACACAAAAATTAGGGATGCACGATATATCGGCAACATATCGTTATCGGCCGATAAATGATTATTTTTGATGTTATCGTTATCGGTCCAATAAGAAAATTTGACCGATATAGTCAAGCCGATAGATAATGTATTATTTCCTTCAGCTGAGACGGACGCGCTGTACACCATGATGGGTTTGAATTGCTCTAAATATGTTTGGAATCACTTCGAAAAGGAAAATACAGTTATGTGCAACATGTGCAGCGCAAGTCTTCTATAATCTACATAAAATGATAATGAGAATAGAATAGGCTGTAAAAGAGTGTTGTGTTTCAGCGCGTTTGTTGAGGGAAGAGCGCGCCCACAGAGTTACACCTTCATGACGAGCACAGTCAAGTTCGCTTGTGCATTCACAGCCTTTTGTGCCATTGTAAGTTGTAATATTATATTTATTATTATTCTGTGTATGTAATATCATATAGGATGCGTTTGGTTGAGTTAATAAACGATGCAGTAAAGCACTTCATTGTACCGGTCTTTAGCTTCAGCGCGCGCCCACGGAGTGACACCTTCATGACGAGCACAGTCAAGTTTGCTTGTGCATTCACAGCCTTTTGTGCCATTGTAAGTTGTAATATTATATTTATTATTTTGTGTATATAATCCCATATAGGATGCGTTTGGTTGAGTTAATTAACGATGCAGTAAAGCACTTCATTGTACCGGCGCGCGCATTTCAAACAGAAATGCACAGCATTAATAACTACTGGGACTGTCCTATACATAACACTGCAATGAGAATATTTCTGTTATAAAACGTAGTGAATTCTCTGGGTTTAGTTGTTTTTCAGCGCGCTGTTGTGGGAAGCGTCAACAACGCATTCTGACCAGCACAGTCAAGTTCGCTTGTGCATTCGCGTCATTTTAAGCATATGTAAGTCGTAATATTACGTTTTTGTAGTATAAACATCTGATTAAAGTCATATAGGATGTGTTTCGTTAAGTCAATAACCCGCAGTGCTTCACTGTACCGGTGATCATCTTAAGTTTCAGCACGCTCTCAAACAGGGGAAGAGCATCCACAGGAGTTATAACCCTTCACCTATGCGTGATTTTGTGCTAATATAAGTTGTAATATTATATTTATTTTGTATAAATATCTGATTGTTCTCATATATGATGCGTTTAGTTGTTAATTAAACTTCTAAGCGCTTCAGTTTATGGTTGTTCGTTCATTCTCTCCAGCTTCACCGCGCTCTCAAACAGCAACATTATTCCTAATAGACTAGACTAATATTACAGATGTTTACTATTACTGTAATATTAAACATATTTTTTTTTTTCAAAAACACAGAAGCATTATTTTTTATAATTAGCACTTTTATTGTTCTCGTATCATTTCCATCAACAATATGGTTTGATTAAAACCATTTCTTTATCGTCTGTGCGGAGGTTATTTCATGCACTTGCATTCTGATTCTTTATTATGCAGCCTAAGTAATGCTGTTCAATTACTTGTTTGCATTATTTAGG
Organism: Gobio gobio; assembly: GCF_949357685.1. Lineage (NCBI taxonomy): Eukaryota > Metazoa > Chordata > Actinopteri > Cypriniformes > Gobionidae > Gobio > Gobio gobio. The sequence continues at coordinate 14,912,393 of NC_137102.1, read as the reverse complement.
TATATTATTTGTATTTTTTAGACAATATAATTTTTGGTAACATTTTACAAATAAGGTCTCATTTTATTAATGCATTAACTATCATGAACAAACAGAGAGCAATAACCTTTGTTTCTTTTAGTAATAAAATGTTTGTTTTTTGTAACAGTCCATTCACAGTTCATACCTAATGTTAAAAGACACAACTTTGGGTCTGAATATGTTGAGATTAACATGAACTAAAATTAATAAATCCTGTTGAAGTATTGTTCATTCATTGTTGGTTAACTAATACTAACAAAAATTAAACCTTATTGTAAAGTGTTAAAAAAAAAAAATTTGGCCATAGGAGTGTAAAATTAATTTGAAAAGGTAAGGAATCTCACACTGGTTCAAATAGGCTACTGTAGTGTATAGGTTTGATTTATGTTGAAGTGTTTGGGACATGGCTTTTAATGGTGAGCCTTTTGTTTTTGTAATCAGGCTCTCAGAGTTTATTAAAATTTGTATTTAGATTTATCGGCCAATATATCGGTTATCGGCTTTTAAATATTAAGAATTATCGGTTATCGGTATCGGCCAAAATGTTCATATCGGTGCATCCCTAACAAAAATGTTAATATATTTTGAGGTTCCTAGAACAATTAATATGCAACATGCCTAGCCTAGTCAAAGAGTCAAGAGAAGATCAAAACCCTGAAGTAACACAATAAAGCCAGGGATGAACAGTATTTTTAAGTGTCATCGTAAATGTCATATCTGTCCTCTTATGTCAGATCAAAATTGTACATCTTATTTTAAAATGTAATGTAACCTTCACCCTTTAAATACTTTGGTAATTTCATGATTCATTTATGCAATTATATATATATATATATCATAGATTTATATCATAGATTTATGTTATAAATATAAAGAACAAGAAATTGTTCTTGAAGAAAAAAAATTTTGGTTGACATTTCTGCCCCGCTATGGCAGTGAGACGGGAGAGTGCTCAAAACCCTACAGATCACATAGTTTAGTGGAAAAAGTCACAGAAACAATCACTCTAAAGAAATCGCCGGGGGGAACCAACCTTTTTTTTTTTTGTTACATTTTTTTAAAGGGGTGGTAAACCACGATTTCACTATTCTAACTTTAGCTAACGTGTAATGTTGCTGCTTGAGCATAAACAACATCTGCAAAGTTACAACGTTCAAAGTTTAAAGCAAAGGGAGATATTTGCTTTTAAAGAAATCAGTTTCTAAGGACTACAGCAAACGGCCGCTAGGGACTACTACACATTCACCCAGGTTTTGCTGACATCACCAGGCCCAATATTTACATAAACCCCTCCTCCGGGGAATATGAAATAAGGGGGGGGTGAGGCCATTTTGTATCGCGGCGCTGTTGTGGTATAGTAGGCTGGAGTGTTGTTGCCGCGATGCCAAGGAAACGCTGTTATTTTCATCCGGATTGCAGGTCTGGGGTACTTGCTCTGTTCAGCCTTCATAGGGACGGGGGTGCGTTGCAGAGCGTTTAAAATAAAACATGTTATATGCACGTGTGTTTGAGTCAGCGGGGAATCAGGCACGCGCAGGGCTCCCTGCAGCACATCCACGGAGGAGAACATCCACCGTCTTCGCGATTTCAATGCCAGATTTGCACAACGTCAGCTGCGTGAAAAAAACACTGCCGGTGCGTGGATGCATGACGCGCGCGCTGCACATTTCACGGAGGACAACACAAACTTCCACAAACTTCACGAGTTCAATACAGGATATGCACAACGGCTTGTCCTGAAAGCTGGATTTACAAACAGAAGCTGTTCACGGGCCACAACCTGTAAGTCTGATTTATTTTTCATCGATGTGTTTTCCTGTAATAGGTTGTAGCAAGGAAGTAAACAGATGACAACGCTGTTCTGCAAACCAGTCTGTTAAATGCTCATTCATACTTAACGTTATCCGACGAACACCTATCGTTACAAACACTAACGTTAAAATCTCAACAGCGAACCTGGCATTAGTGTAAATGATTCTTTGATTAGAGCTTTTATGTGTTGTTTATCTACAGGCATGCTAAACATGGTTCTGTGTGTGATTTGGCTAACTTACTAGTTTAAGCCAGTGCTTAGTGTTTGTTTTGGGTTAGTTCTTGTGACAGATATTTGGCTATAATCGTTCTAAAAATACAAAAGTTAAAGTGCCATTCAGTAGCGATCATTATTGAGAATGAGATGTCGTCACGACACAGCGCCCCGCCCCCTTCCGCCATTTTGGGGGTCTGCCCGCCAGGTAATGGATTCGGACAGAGACTGGAGAAGAGATATTCTGATGATTACTATGTACATAGTTTTCCAAACTCAACTGAACATGAAGTTTTAATCCACCCAAGCCGATCTGAGAAAGCAGCGGCTGGTAAACGTACGCCATTATTTCACCACAGGGTGTCAGACATGGTCTAGTGAGCGCGATGCTGAAGTGTGAGACACTTGATCAATACGAACCTTTATTTATTTGTATTAAACATGTTGATCTCTATTCTGTCATTTTTCATTGTCAGTCATTTTACTGTATGTTATAAACATGTTTATGCCCAAAACGCTTAATTAATATTCAAGGTAGGCCTAGTTCACTGTCATTTTCCTCTATGTGTGCATACTGTTTAAGATTAATTCAATCTTTAACATTGTTAACGTTACATCCATTTAAGGCACGTACCGAGCATTCATTCTACTTAAGAAGGCTGGAATAAAAGTACCAGCGCACACAAACGATCATTTAAATTTTTAGTCAAATTAATTTAAAAATATAAGCTCAACAGGTATAAAATATGATCAGTAAGAGAAAAACACTGCTAATGATGACGAGCACTCGACTGCTGCAGGATAGTGGAGAGATATATTTATTATTCAGAATGCACAGGAAATATATTTATAGAAACATTTCAGTGCAAGGTGGTAAAGAGTTCTGCCGTGGCAGCTCGTATGGGTCAACGTTTTTGATATCAGCTTCTCTAAATACCTCAGCTTGGCGCTGGTAGTAAGTTTCTCCCTGTAAGAGACCTCTTCTTCTCCATTTCTTCTAAGTTTTTTCGTAATTTCTCCGCTTAAACGCCGCGATGATAATTCCTCGAGCTGTCTTTCCTGCTCTGATCTCTGTATCGCTCTTACAATGTTACCACTGGCAACCGATAGCGTGGGATCCCAGAATGGTGTAGGGCTCAGACTCCGCCCACGACCGTGACGTATCTCCTCATTCTCATATTGATCCGCAGTCTTTACTCTTGAGGACTGAACAGGTTCTGCTCGATCATCTTCACTCAAATGTTCTGGGTCTGATTTGGGCTCAGATTGGTATGGTTTTATTGACGCCGTTGTTTCTAACGCTGACCAAAGCACAGCCTCCGATAAAGGTAAGGGGCATGACGTTTCCGACAAACGTGCACTAGGCGTTTAGCGAATCACAACACACTGGGCCAGCTAACCAATCTGAGCCCATCGCGTATTTTTGAGGGACTGGCTTCATACAACCCGGAAAGCATCAGACCGTTTTACAAGGAGGGACAGAGCAGTGTAGAATAAAGGTCAAATATATGAAAAATAAGGCAATTTTTTTTTTAAACGAAGCATGAACACATGTTACAGTGCACCCCACAAACACAGTCAAGCCTTCAAAAGAATGTGTTTTACCACCCCTTTAAATGGAAAAAAGTATTAAAAGGGATTTAAGATAAAGAAGATGAAGATAAAGAATAAATAAGAATGGAAAAAGAAGTTCTAGGTCTAATTATAGCCTATATAATTGTGAAGTAATCCATTCAAACTCTTTGCATATATATATATATATATATATATATATATATATATATATATATATATATATATATATATATATATATATATATATATATATATATATATATATACACACATATATATACACACATATATATATATATATATATATATATATATACACATATATACAGTATATATATTTTTTTTAAATATGCTCACATTCACTCTTGTTAATATGTCTAATGTCAAGAATGTAACATTTATGAATGACATCATTTAAATGATTGCATATTTTCTATTCAAAATGGCGAAATTACAATTAAAAAGTTGAGTAGTTTGCATCAGTATGTTACTGTGGGTCATTAAACGTATCCATCGTAAAACAGTTGTCAGATATTATATCTTGCCACATACGCACTCTAAAACTAAGTGTCGCGTTGGAATTAACACTCATCTTCAGTAAACGTTAAGCCCCGCCTTCTTTAATCTGATTTGCCATTATTTTGACATTGACCACGAGTGCTGTTAGACCGCTGAGGCAGACCAGCTTAAAATGTAACTTAAGTCCTGCGTAATGAAACGCAGCATTAAGAAATCAAATATCGAGGAGGACAATTTGGCCATTTCCTATTCCCAATTCTTATGGTGGTTACGGCCCTGCTGTAAAGATTAAAAAAGGCACAATAAAAGTCTTCTGAAGCCATATTATAGATTTGTATAAGGAACAGCAGCTTGAATATATTATATATAATATTTATTAATGTTGTGTCCCACGGAAGAAAGAAAGTCATACTGGTTTCTAGAGATAAGAGGTAGAGTAAAAGATGACAGAATTGTTATTGTTGTGTGAACTATCCCTTAAATGCATTGAATTTGTGAATTCACTGTTGTATTTTGTTCAGGTCCCCCATTGCCTCAAGACCAGTTTGTAGCTGTGGTGAATTGGAAGGGGGTCTTCTTTCAGGACGAGACCGAAGGCGCATTTCTGCAGCTCTCTTATCCTGAGGTGTCAAGAATCGAAATACTGAGGTAAATCTAACCTGTATGGAGAAACACCTGAGCATTATTTAACTACGTATGCCTCAAATACTATTTCTGCAGATTCTCCGAATAGTTTGCGAGATGAACCACTTTTAATTCTCTTCTTTTTCGGTTTCCTTCATTCCTTCCCACCTTAACCTTTCTGCTACAGTGACGAAAAGTCTGGTGGGATTGTATGTTTGACAACTCCAAAGGGGATGTATGAGCTGAAGGTTGTGAAGGGAAAAGAATGTGTGGATCTGGTCAACATGTTCATCTCAGGGCTTAAGAAGAGATCCCTGTACGCTGTGGCAATACAGGACCTTAGCAGACAAGGTGCTTCTTTTACATTGTGACAAACGGCAATTCTCCTTGTAGTATTCTCATTTGAGGGTGATTCTTCAATTGTAGGAGCACTTTTGACTATTTATAATCATTACAAATAATGTGTGATGGTACACTCTAAAAAGCGGTGGGCTAAAAATAACTCAAGTTGGGTTGAAAATGGACTAACCCAGCAATTGGGTTGTTTTAAGCAAACATTTAACCCAACCGCTGGGTTAAAACAACCCAATTGCTGCAGCATTTTTCAGAGTGTAGTGGCATATAATGCTAATTCACTTTTTGGAGAAAATTTTAAAAGTGGGGATTTAAAAATAAGTGTGGAGTTCAAGTCCTGTAAAAATTTGCATGTAAAAATTATTCTAACATTGTGAAAAAAATAGAAACAATTAATTAGACACTGTAAAATGGGTTAAAGCTATTAGAATTTAGTTTTTAATTTTAAGGATTTTTTACTTTAAAACCATCCATTGTGACAAAGTTTCCACTGATTGAAGAAGCACTCCTATGTTAAGTTGGGGTCGGCTTACCATTAAAAATTTCAAAATTACCTGGATGTTCATCTTTTTTATTTATTTTTTCTTCCCATCAGAGGATCCCACATTGCTGAGCTTCAGAAGGGGTGATGTGCTGTATATCATAAAAGATGGAGAATATTCTCCTGAAGGAGGCTGGATCGAAGCGAGGAATGAGAGGACAAGTCAAACTGGAGCAGTTTCCTTAGATGCTATTCAGATTCTACCGATGTTGACTAGGCCTACAGAAGAAACCCTGGTAAACATGATTTCTCTTGTTTCACATTGATGTGTTGAGGAGATTACTTCTCATCACTGGCCATTTTTGTCACTAGTGTTTTGAGGTTTTGTCTTGGAAATAAGTATCAGAATAAAGCTAAAGAAAACCGATGGAAAGGCCAGCAAACATTGTGCTGTTCCTGGCTGTATTTGATGCCTGATGGCGAAAAGGAAAGGCAGTTAAAAGTCTTTAAAGGCAGTTTACAAACTTTAAATGTAGATTAATTCTTTAAAGGCAGTTTTTAATTCTAACAATTTAAAGAGTTAAAGAGAAGAGTATAAAGTAAAGCAGTTTTGGTCCTGCCTCCAACAAAGTTTTGGTCCTTCCTCAAACCATTCAAAATATTTAGAAATTGTTTTTCAAAACCATCAGCGAGATTCTTTTCTTCTAGTGATTACAAAAATATGCTGTCTTGTAAGTTTGACAAGGTCAGAAATGTAAATAGAGTCATTTCTATCCTCCAGAATTTGCTGAATTTGACCCCAGCACGGAGAAAATCAGTGATGCCGGTCTTGCCGCAGAAGGAGGAGCTCAGCACAGAGAGAGTTGCCCACATGACGCTCAAGGAGTTCTCTTTCGATTATTTCAGGTACAGTTTGCAATCATCTCAACTGACATAAATGATAACTGCTCTAATAAAGCAGCAACTTGAAAGTTAAGAGTTTTGGTAACATGTCAGAGCTTCTTAGATGATAACATCATCACATACCTCTTTTCAATGGGTCACAGGGAGTCGGGTAAGGAAGGTGGTCGTGGCAAGGGAGCCAAAGAGAAACTGTGGGCCAACAGCAAAGAGCCTCTCAAACAGCCGCTGCTCAGGAACCTGCAGGGCAACTCCGAGCTCTGCCACCTCGCTTGCGACTCCTTCACAGATATCCTTCCCACTGATTGGTTGAATAACGGATGATGTATTTTGGCAATAATAAGTGATAAAGCCTTCAGTACATTTGACCTCAGTGAATTTTAATGAATGATGCTCGTTGTTTTCCTTAACATGGTCTCTACCTATCCTTAAATATATGGGAGATTATCCAGTCAAGCATGTGCGGACACCCATAGATCTAACAAACCAGATCTTTGGGCCAGCAACAGCGCACGTCGAGCTCAGAGATGAGATCTACTGCCAAATAATGAAGCAGATGAGTAATAACAAAAATGGGTTTGTATCTAGTACTAGACATGACACAAAATGTTACTTTCTTTGTTTTATCTGTGTATGTTTTAATTGCTGTGTTGTTTTTCCCTCAGGTTGAGTATGGAGCGAGGTTGGCAGCTGTTGTGGCTGTGCTGTGGTCTCTTCCCTCCAAGTCAGTTGTTACTGAGGCATGCTCAACGTTTTCTGGAGACTAGACCCAGAGAGCCACTGGCCTCCACCTGCCTGCAGAGAATGCAAGCTATGCTAAGGTAAAACATTACTATTTAAAAAGGCTTTTCACACTGCGCTAACCCCCGGGTTATCGTCGTTCTAAACACCACTTTTAACCCCGGGTAAAGGAGCGTTTCACACTTGTAATTTAGACGTGGGGTTAGCACCGCGGTGACCCATACTTGGAATTTGTGCTCTGCATTTAACCAATCCAAGTGAACACACACACACCGTGAACACACACCCGGAGCAGTGGGCAGCCATATTGCTGCGGTGGGCAGCCATATAGCCATATAAACAGACGCGTATGATAGGAAAAATGTGCGACAATTGGAGTGAAGAAGAGACCGTTTCGTTCTTACCTTTTATAGTTAAAAAAGAACTTAGCTATTACAGTCCGCGATGTGTAATATGAGAATGCGTGGTGCTAGACCGAGCCTTTATGTAAACAGGTTACATGCTGCTTTTGTCCAATCAGTAACACTGACACTGCAAAAATGCAAATAAGGACTTTAACCCAGGGTTTAGGATTGTGCAGTGTGAAACGGCATCTTATGAACACCCAGGATTAACTGTTAACCCCGGTTATAGTATGAGCAGTGTGAAACAAGAATAAAGATAACCCAGGATTCTGTTTACCCAGGGTTTAATATGACCCTAAACTATTTCAAGTGTGAAAAGCCCTGTTTGATAATGTAAACATAAAGGGCAACATTAAAGTTGAACTAATAATGCATTTTCTATTGTCCGTACAGTATTGAGGGAAGGAAGTTGCCTCCTCACCAGGTGGAAGTGGATGCCATTCAGAATAACAGCACTCAGATCTTCCATAAAGTTCATTTTCCCAACGATACATCTGAAGTAAGGAGTAACATTTAATCTTTACCTGTTTTATTCATTCTTATCTTCATCCACCTTAAAAACATTATTTTTTATTTCAGCTATTTGAGGTGACCACCACCACGAGGATCAGAGACTTAATTCGCAACATTGCCAAAGACCTCCGCCTCTCCTCATCGGATGGATATAGTCTGTTTGTGAAAACAACCAATAAGGTTCGACATATGATTTTTTTTTTTTCCTGAAGGTGACGTTTTAGGTCCACGCTAATCTTTGTGCATTGTATCTGATACTTTCAGGTAGAAAGTATGGATTCTGAAGAGTACTTTTTTGACAACCTCAGGCAACTCACAGATGTTGCCAAAAAAGGAAAGAAAGTCAAGGAGGGTGAGCCGTTTATGCTAATATGCTAAACACTGTAATTAATTCAATACTTATTCAGGTGTGTGTTATAATCAGACTCTCACTATGATAAACATAATTTATCCTGAATTCAGCTACTCCAACTATTGTCCCTTTCCTGGTGCTCTTCATGAGGAAGCTCTGGTTTAACGTGATCCCAGGGAAAGATCTAACCGCTGACCTAATGTTCCACTTTCCTCAGGTATGTTGTCAATCTGGTCATTCCTTATCTGGTCAAGAAGATACTGACAGCAGAATTCTATAACAGCGTAAAAGTAATCTTTGTATAACTGAATAGAGTGCTGCAGAGGTGAGGTATTGAGGTACTATGACTATAACTACATTTTTGTAGATGTCTTCAGGCCAGGGCACTTATCAAACATGTGAAGTTTGGGGCAGGTCAGACATTGTATGCTTGACTGACAACAGCTTCCCGTTTCATGGCGAAACATCAGGCTTTGTCAAGCCGCCACGGACACGCCCTTCAACGAAAACTCAAGATTTTTGCAATTTAACATCACCAAGGCCTTAAGATTAGACTGACCAAATATGATGTTGTTCTGATTAAATCTCAATGAGGAGTTAATCACAGTGTAAAACATGCCATTTCCTGTTGCCACGCAGGTGGCGCTATGACTGTAACTGAATATTGGCATGGAGATGTCTTCAGGCCTGGACTCTAATAAAACTTGTGAAGTTTGGGGCAGTTAGACTGAGCAATTCCAATAGGGTCCTCACACCATCGGTGCTCTGACCCTAATGAGGCTGTAAAAGCGGGCCACTCCCGTATAGTCACTTTTAAGCAACTGCCTGATGTATTAAATGTCATAGAATAAAATGTGAAAATATCCTGAGCTTGTGTTTACCACATACATTATTTCAGACTTTTAACCAAAAACCCTTTAAAGGTCCCATGGCATGAAATTTTCATTTTATGAGGTATTTCAACATTAATATGAGTTCCCCTAGCCTGAATATTGTCCCCAAGTGGATAGAAATGTTGATCGGTGTAAACCCGAGTTCTGGCTGTCTCTCTCTGCCTTTGAGAAAATGACAGGCCAGACGAGCCAATCCTGAAGTCTCCTGGTTTGACGTCCAAGCAGGAACGGTTTCCTCCCTTTCCTCCGCCCAGAGAATCTGGCACGCCCATGCAAACACTCGAGATCATTAACGTTACTTGTGAACGAGTGAACACTGGCAGTTTCTCAGTGTTTGGATGTACAAATGAAAACAGAAGTCTTTCTTCAGTTCCTTCTGATCTGTGATCATTGATTTCTTATGTGTAGCTTATTATTTATTATTTGTGGACACGCAGCGGCTTCTCTCTCTCCCGACAGAACAGTGTTTTCATGTTTTCTATCTTGTGAGTCAGTGTTTTTGTACGTCCTTGTCGCGTCTATCTGTTCTAAAATGTGCATACAGTCTTTTCTGTTTAACATCAGCAGTCACATCTTTAGAGATAAACTTCACGCACGCCGAAGCTCGGCCTCCAACATCCCCGACCCCCAGTACTGCATCTGGCCCACAGCGGAGGAGCCAAACGCGGCGTGAGATTAAGCAGAAGGGGGGTAAGCGTGAGGGTATCCGGCTAGGCTAGCCAGCTTTCCCCACAATAAACTGGATTAACGTTACATTCGATTACAGCTGTTGTGTCTTTGTTTGCGCTGTGTAACGTTACTCAATGCGCGTCAATGACGCTATTCATATGATTGGAACATATCTAGAAATAATGCAATACTCAACACTTACTAACTCGTTCATCTCGCTGTAATGGTACATTGCATGTGTTACAAAGTTGGTAGAATAATGATGAAGAGGACTCGGTGTGACTGGGACTCGTGTTTATTCAGAACTCTCAGATACAAACACAATAAACTCGCGCTGACTGACAGCGCTCTCATAACTCAGTAGTTACTATAAATAACTTTGTTAGCAATCGCTTCATCTCCGTGATGTCCGGTTCGCGAACGAATCATTCTTTTGAATCGGTTCTTTTTAGTGAACCGAACCAGTTCACCAAATCGGACTGAATCGTTCTAAACGGTTCGCGTCTCGAGTCAGCGCTGATCCATAATTTACTAAAGTTACTAACTTTCTGACATGAGTGACAGCCCCTCCGACTAGAAATAAACTAATAACCTGAAGTATATGCTAGTAACTACAACAGTTCACCCTGAACTGAGACATGCTGAGAGAACTGATGAGAAGTGAACACAGGTCCATCCGTCTCTCTGGCAGACTCGTGCCTCGTTAAACCACGCCCCCACCGCTCATTTAAAATGCAAAGATGTCAGCCAATCACAACAGTGGGCGTTTTTACTGAAGTCTCACAGCAGACACGCCTCTTGAAGCAGGGCATTCAGCCACAGGGCAAACAGCAGTATAGAAAAAATGCCTTTTATTTCTAAATTATGACATTTTATGATGTAAAAATCATACTAATAATATAAGTACACCTCAGAAAACACTATAAAATAATAGAAAAATGCCATGCCATGGGACCTTTAAAAAAAACATTAGGGATGATGGAAGCGGAAGTGCAGAAATGTAGGACTCATTCCTTCAGCACTCTATCATTGCTCAATTGTCTTCTTTTAATTTTCCTAGGAATTGCCGAAGTATTTGCGGGGTTACCATAGTGTGTCTAAAGATGACATGATCAATCTGGCAGGACTGCTGTTGCGTACTCAGGTTGACACGGATAAGTCACAGTTTGTCATGATCCCTAGAATGCTGAAAGATCTGGTGCCAGCAGATCAGCAGAGGTTCATGAGTGCTGATGACTGGAAAAAGGTGATCCTCAAGCCTCTTATTTATTGAATACATTTCAAAGATGTGGCTCTATGTGTTTTGACTTTGCTTCAAACCTTAGTGAGGTGTGTATATAAACACATACACTACTGTTCAAAAGTCAGTAAGATTTATTTATTTATTTGAAAGATGCAAGGGCGCATTAACCTGTTAAAGGGTTAGTTCACCCAAAAATGAAAATTAGCCCATGATTTACTCACCATCAAGCCATCCTAGGTGTATATGACATTCTTCTTTCAGACAAATAAAACTGGAGTTATAACAGAAATGTCCTGGCTTTGCCAAGCTTTATAATGGCAGTGAATTGTTGGGTCATTTTTGAAGTCCATAAAAGTGCATCTATCCATCACATAACTGCTCCACACGGCTCCGGGGGGTTAATAAAGGCCTTCTGAAGTGAAGTGGCGCATTTGTGTAAGAAAAATATCCATATTTAAAATTTTATAGACTAAAATAACTAGCTTCCGGTGGTCAGCTGAACGCAAGTCAACTTTACAGCGAAAGAGTAACCCCTGATGCGATGTATAGAAGCATCGCAAGCTTTGCAGATAGGGCTGGGCAAAAAAAACTCCAGCCCCTCTTATATCGAAATCCTCCACCATTTCTCTTTTAAAAATTTTGTTTTAGACTTTCTAATTCATGACCGGTGTTTTGTTTTGCTTTATCCTCTGCGCTTCTGCATTCGTCACTACGCATGCGTCAAGGGTTCAAGGGGCAAGAGTTACTCTTTCATCGTAACTTTTTGCTCTTTCACTTGCGTACCGCTGACCAAAAACGTCACTTTGCTTCAGAAGGCCTTTATTAACCCCCCGGAGCCGTGTGGAGCAGTTATATGATGGATAGATGCACTTTTATTGACTTAAAAAATGACCCAACAATTCACTGCCATTATAAAGCTCGGAAGAGCCAGGACATTTTTTAATATAACTCCGATTTTATTCGTCTGAAAGAAGAATGTTATACACACTTAGGATGAGATTCATTTTTGGGTGAACTAACCCTTTAACTGTCTAAACTTAAATGGTTGGAATTCAAGAATGCTTTGGATTATAGACATGAGACTGGTCTCATTTGGCAGATTATTATAGACGTCAAATAAAGTATGTGAGTGAAATAGAAAAAACATGTTTTAGTCTAATACTGCAAGAAAACCAAAGCCAATAATCTGAACAAGTTGTGTTCCAAATTTTAGGTCAATATCTGAAAAAACAAGCTTTCAATAAGATTTTGTTTGGGCGCAGTACCAATCATTTCCTCTAAATTACAACCAGGCTCCATTTCTGATCATATAAGGGTGCCTCTATTTCCATTTCTGGTTTGAGTGATCTGAAACATATAATTCATAATTCGTATGAATTATGGAAGTAGACATCCGATTCAGAAGTAGTATGGGAAGTTTGGCAGAGTTTGATATGAATTAAATTTCAGCTTTGTATTCAAATAGAAAATAGTTATTTGAAGTAGTATAAATTTTTCACTATTACAAATAAAATAAGTGCAGCTTTGGGAAGAATCTTTATAAAACATAGAAACCGACCCCAAATTTTTAGAATTTTGCTGCATCCTAACTTAGAGGAACCTCATAAGTGATATTGCTTCAGAATGTATAAATCATTAATTAATCATATATTGTAGCATCCCCTGACCCTAACATCATGATAAATGACAGAACCCTTTTGGCCTTTGGTTTGCAGAACATGATCAGCTCATACAACAAGCAGGCAGGCATAACTGTAGATGAAGCCAAACTCCAGTTCCTGAAGACCGTCTCACAGTGGCCTACCTTTGGATGTGCTTTCTTCGAAGTAAAGGTAACCAGGTCAAAACTAAAAATAAGCCTAATTGTTAAGAAGCAGATTGTTTTCTTGATAATGACTGTGCTTTTGCTCCCAGCAAACATCAGAGAAGATTTACCCCGCTGTTATCATGATATCAATCAGCAAACAAGGAGTTAGCCTCGTCAACCCTAAGACAAAGGTACCGATCTGTCTGTATACTCTACATCTATAATACAACTATAATGTACAGCTCGCCCTAGCATTGTGTAGCTTGTGAAGTTGAAAAGTTTTCTGGCTTGTCTGCAGGAAGTGCTTGTGGTGCATCCATTCAGTAAGATCACTTCCTGGTCTAGCGGAAGCACCTATTTTCACATGACCATTGGCAATCTAGTGCAGGGCAACACTCTGCTCTGCGAGACCTCACTGGTAAATATAGAGCACACACACACACACACACAACTACAGCAAGTGTCGCACATGTACATATACAGTTGCAAGAAAAAGTATTTGAACCGCTTGCAGAATCTGTGAAAATGTGAATAATTTTAACAAAATAAGAGAGATCATACAAAACGCATGTTGTTTTTTATTGAGTGCTGTCCTGAGTAAGATATTTTTCATAAAAGATGTTTACATTTGGTCCATAAGACAGAATGTATTAAAATGACCCTGTTTAAAAGTTTATGAACCATTGATTCTTAATACTGTGTGTCGTTCCCTGGATGATCCACGGCTGTTTTTTGTGTTTTGTGATGGATGTTCACGAGTCTCTTGTTTGTCTTGAGCAGTTAAACTGACCAATGTTCTTCAGAAAAATCCTCCAGGTCCTGCAAATTCTTCAGTTTTCCAGCATCTTTTGTAGATTTGAACCCTCTCCAGCAGGGACTGGAGCTGAGCAGCTGTGGATCATCCAGGGAACGACACACAGTATTAGGAATCAATGGTTCATAAACTTTTGCTCGGTCATTTTAATAAATTCATCTATTTTGTTGTCTTGTGGACTAAATGTAAAAACTGTTTTGGGTAAAATATCTTATTCAGGACAGCACTAAATATATGATCTCTCTTATTTTGTTCAAATTATTCACATTTTCACAGATTCTGCAAGCGGTTCATATACTTTTTCTTGCAACTATATGTTAATATCCTCTCTGACTGTTTGTTTCTTGCAGGGTTATAAAATAAGTGATCTCCTGTCCTCTTACAAGAACATGTATATGAAGGAGATAACAGTGGTGCGGCCCAGAAATCAAATGTTCTCTTGAATCATCATGTAGTATGAGCATTTTTGGTTTTTATCTTTACCATAATAATTATACTATGAATTTGTTTTGGTAATTTGGGTGTACTCTGTAGTAAAATGACCATTTATCATTACTGTCAGAATTCTGTTTTAAGCGCATCACTTTTTCATATGTAACAATCTCTATAGATCTGTCAGTGAATCAGCTGTTTAAATCATAATGTTTTTGCTTGTTGCTACTTCTATATGCACATGTGTTTTAAATAATCATTGTATAGGCTAGAATATTTATTTTTATTTCAACAGTCCACCTTTTCATCAACTTTGCATTGCAATTTTACACTAGGTGGCAGTATTTTTACAGTTTAATTATGATCTATCTACTGCTTTGAAGGAACAACTATATTTAACAATAAAAATTAAAATTCTAAATTGTTTCGAATTTGTCTGTGAATGATGACTTGAAGCAATTTGTAATCAATAATAATATTCCATAATTTAATTTACACTAAGTTGATATGTTCTCCATGTAAATATTTTTTTTTCTTTTTTCAGTTTGTAGTATTCGCTGTTTGGTTACTCTTAGAAATAGCTTATTTACAATACAATAACTAAAAATGGGCAATATCACTGACTCTCTTTACACACCAGACAATGGGTCATGTTTGATCAAATAGGAAATGTTACACATTAACACATTAAATAGGGTATTTTACACTACTGTTCAAAAGTTTGCGGTTGGCAAGACTTTTTAAATGTTTTTTTAAATAAGTCTCTTACGATCACCAAGGCTGCATTTATTTAATCAAAAATACAGTAAAACGGTAATATTGTAAAATATGAATACAATGTAAAAAAACTTTTCTATTTTAACGTAATTTAAAATGTCATCTATTCCTTTGATACTAAAGCTGAATTTTCAGCATCATTACTCCAGTCTTCAGTGTCACATGATCCTTCAGAAATCATTCCAATATGCTGATTTGAATCTTAAGAAACATTTCTCATTATTATCAATGTCTTTTGTAACATTATAAATGTATTTACGGTCACTTTGGATCATTTTAATGCATCCTTGCCGAATAAAAGCATTTTGTTTATTTTTGTTTTTTTATTTAAAATGCCTAAAGGCATGTCACATTTTACTCTTAAGGATTTTTGTTAGGCATGTTGGCTCACAATGAATGTATAACAACCAGATTTCGAACAGCTAGGTTTTAATCTCACTGTACTGTTAAGACACCAAATATTGCATCAAAGTTGCTTATTTCTTTCCAAATCCACTGAAACAGGCACTGGCTTTTGGGATTTTCACAGCCTCTCTTGCCATTTAATTATTCCACTAAACCAAAAATATCCTAGTGTGCCCCTCTCAACCCCTGGCCTCTTGACCAACAATTCAGCCTTTCCATGAAACTGAAAGAAAGCCTTGTGCTAAAATGGGAAAATCCAGCATGAATACTCCACAGCAATCATGGTAATCGAGTGTAGAGCACGGTTTTTGGCCCTGACGCATACTTTGCCATGTGCTCACTATTACCGAATAAAAACACAGGACCCTGGGCGAGTGAAAGAGACGTCAGAAACACAACACTGCACTGTGGGAGAGAAAAAACATTTCGTTCAAGCCATGTATCCATTTCTCTATAGCCATGAGCTTCATTTTATCTTACTGACATAAGCCTAATGTTATTAGAAACATGTTCTTGATATCACAATGTCAGGGAGACATCTGAAACCTTCCGTCCGGAGCATTTACTGTTGAAACCTTAGGATGCTGGTGGATGCTAAAAATGGGGTTCTTTATTAAACGTACAATTGTCTATACAATACATTTTCTAAAACTTGTTTTCTCAGGAAAAGTTTTGGATTCACTAATATGCATTAATTCATGCTTAACTAATGCACAGATAATCATGAGTTTATGGACTCATGAAGAACTAAACCATGTATTAATGATTACTGCATCAGCAACAAATGAAGATTCAATATGATTAATAGATTAAGCAATCAATACATTGTTATTAGTTAAATGTGTAATAATGTATTAATTCCCTAATAACATATAGTAGGGGTGATTTCAGGGTGATTGGGGCACTTTTTACCATTGAGATGACTTGGAAAAAGAGTCCCAATCACCCTGAATTTACCCTATTAACTAATGTAATGTGTAAATATTTTATGAATGGTCAAAGCTGTACTTCAAATTCCAGTTGTCTGCTTTAATTAAACAACAGCTAATAATTTGCAAAGGTATAATTTGACTTTATTTGTTGAGGCACATGACTGGTGCACTGTGTACATTTTACCGGCATCTAGTGGTGAGGTTGCGAATTGCAACAGCACACCGCTCACCCGTCCTTTTCGAACCACATAGAGAAGCTACGGTGGCCGTCGTCTGAGACAGCAGAGAGTGACTAGCACTCTGTAGAGAAGTTTGTCCGTTTAGGGCTACTGTAGATACACCTGTCCAAAATGGCGATTTCACTGTAAAGGGACCCGCGGAGGATGCAGATAGAAATGGCTCATTCTAAGGTAATAAAAACATAACGGTTCATTATGTGAGGTCTTTATACACCACTGAAAACATAGTTATGTATATTATATTGCATTTCTCTCAATAGATCCTCATAAATACTACACAGTGCACCTTTAATAGTCACTGCCTCAACAAGTTACGTCATAACAATGATACCTTTGCAAATCATTATCTAATGATTAATTAAAGCAGACAACTGGAAGTTAAAGTACAGATTTGACCATTGTGGTAATTAACAAATTAATTTACATTAATGTAATATGTTATTAGGGAATTATTTAGGCCTGTCGCGATTGGTCGATACAATCGACTGCGTCGACGCTGTTAATTAGTCGACGTCAATATTTTGACTGGGTAAGTTGGGTACGATATGAAATTGTATTAGTACCGGTACTTTAAATATGACAGCACTCTAATAAGAGCAGTATTTCTTAATCTACATCGATGTGTGACAGTAGGAGTGAGGACGTGTGTGTGTGTGTGTGTGTGTGTGTGTGTGTGTGTGTGTGTGTGTGAGCGAGCTCTGCTTCCACCATTCACTAAACAATGGAAGCAGAACAGTCAAATATATACGCACAGCTCAGGAAAAATAACGCAACAGTAAAGTGCGGCGCGGCCGGGACGTGCTTTAGGGTTTTTTAACCCTAAAACAATGATAAAACAATGAATGGTAAGTTCTGTCAATTCAGTCGATTCGGTATTGAGGTATTTTAGTCTGGTATCGTATCGAAGTTATAATTTTGGTATCGTGACACTATTCTATATAAAAAGTATTTGCTGATATTCTCTTTTTTTGTTATGTCGGTTTACAAATTTGTACCTTTTTACATTTTTACTCTTTAAGTTTTACATTTTGTCAAGGTCTTGTTTACATTTATACTTTTTTATAGTATACTACTGCAGGCCAACGTTGCAAGTTAAATTAAATGTTTTAAGTAAAATTGTAGAAAATTATTGTGATAAATTAGTCAATAGATTAATCGATAAATTAGTCGATAGATTAATCGATATAAAAATAGTCGTTAGTGGCAGCCCTAGAGTTAATACATGGACACATTTAATTAATAGCAATTCATATATTACTTAATCTATTAATCATATATAATGTTCATTGCTGATGCAGTAATCAGTAGTAATTGGTTTAGTTCTTCATGAGTCATACATTAACTCATGATTATCTGTGAATTAGTTAAGCATTACTTAATCATATTAGTGTACCCGTGTTGTAAAGTGTTACCAAAGTTTTTTTTCTGTGGGCATCATAATTCCCATTTGTGGCCCTGGATCCCAGTTTGAAAGCCCCTGTATTAATGATCTATATCTTCCTTTTGTGCATTAGTTTAACGCTCAAGATGAGTAGACTCAATCTGTTTTGTTTTGGGACTCACACAGGCAGGTTTTTGGAAAGCCTATTGTGTTCTGAACTGTCACATTACTCATGCCAAAGAATTGATCAGGAATGCTTTAATGCATTCCTTTTAAATAAATAGCCCAGCAAATGCAATCATGGCCAAGTGCTGAGACTATTAAGCAGCAGCTCTAAAAAATGCGGCCATGCACGTGACTAGCATTTGAAACGTTGTCATTCCTAACCATGAAAACACATCATGGTAAAGCTTTAGTCGTGAACGGGGTATGTGTGGCTCCTTGTGGTTTTACTGCTCTTCATCATTGCACTTGCACTACTGCAGTCGCGAGGTATGGTTCAGATTGCGGTGTAGTTTAAAAATATGAAGGGAAGGCTGCTTTAATTTATTCGCCTTGCAGCATGTTTCAGATCTATCATTCAGAGAGAGTCCGAATTGAAGGTTATTCCATCCAGTCATCAATCAATGCTGGAAATGTGTGCGGCTGAACTGAAGTAATCAATCTACTCTCTGAGAGCACAGAACATGTGTCAGACAATGAACAGGACAACATTTTATTTTAGAAAGCTGGCCTCATTCATGCTGGGTTTGTTTGAAAATTAATCTGGTTTTCAACATTGTTTGGTTCCTGGCTAGACTGATCCGAAATTAATCTAACATCTAATCTAATGTTGTTGTTTTTTTGACAAACACCAATGTTCCCAAACGCTTTAATTCTGATTTGTAAGGCGGATTACTGTGGCCTCACTCAAACGGATAGAAAAATTCCTATTTGCTGGCGCTCCACATTTCAAGCTTTAGGAATGTGTCCTTTGACCTTGAAATGCTTCACGGCCCTCTATTTTGTTCATGTTGAGGAAGAAGCCCAAGGTTAAAAAATGTCAAGTGCTTCTCAAACGTCGAAAGAATGTTGGCCGCTTTTCTGGCTGTGAGGAGGAAAAGGCCTCCACTGCGCTTATAAACAAGATGAATTGCAGTGTATCACATGTCTCCCGGTTCCCATACAGGCTGTAACCACCATAAAAATCTTTTCAAACCTTTTCATTCCAACCAAGAGGATTTTCTCTGCTTATATAAGCGCACCTACAGCCAAGTTTGTTCTTGTGTTGGTATGAAGATCCAGTGCCACGGTGTCGTCATCATATTTGCCTGTTAAAATGTTGTTCGGTGGAAGACAGTTTATCGCAAATATTGAAAGCACATGTGAATAATGTCAATGTATATAAGGGAGGGTCATGAACTCCTCCACTGTTCCCTCTCTTTTTCTGTTATCAGTTTAAATGGCAATCCTGTTGTGATTTATAAACTGTACTTAGAACTTTCTGATGCTGAGTCTAAGACACGATAATCCATCACTGTATTTATTAATCCTTCATATATATATGACAGTGTTTTGTCTTGAATGTGTTTCAAGAATTGAATTGGAAAGCACATTTTCTTAAAATGACTTTTAGACATTCCTGAAATGACAAAACAAACAAACAAAACTGACACTTTCCGTATTACTTTCTGGTGCCATATTATCTTTTTTTTACAGTTATGGCTGTCTTGTGAGTTAGGGTTTTAAATTAAATTTGTAAGAAATTATTCACAAATTTGAGAGAAAAAAGCCTAAAAAAAATAGTTTTTTTTTTTTTCTGGCAAAATAAATTAATTTGCTTTGAATATATTTTTGATAAATTTTTGCTTTATTAGTTGTCTTTATTATAAATTTTCTTGGTTTGAGCTGATATCCTCTATTTCTAATACCATACTATCATAAATACTCTTTTTAATGTTAAATAAAAAATCTAAAATATATTGCATCCATATAGCGTTAGTAGCTACATTTGGTTAGTATTGTTTTACGTATCCCTTGTAACGTGGCAAGATAGTTTAAAAGCAGTTTCACCAACATTCTTCAGGAAAAATAGTCTAGGTGGGAACATTTTTTTAAATTCACGTGCTTGTTAAAAAAATATGACCGCCACCTCTTACACAGTAGTAATGTCTCATAATGAGTAGTAATTATGACCCTTTTTTACTGTTGTTACAACTGAGACCTGAATTCCTGAGATACTTTCATCAGTCAAACTTTTGTCTGTAAAATACCATAAATAGTGAAGCATCCTAGCGTGCTTTAGCTTACTTTCCATAGATGATATCATATGTTGTTGTTTTTTCTCGTTGCACCCTAAAAATAGAGTTAAAGGTTTTGAGCTTCCTTTTGACTTCTTAAAGTATAATTAAAACCACAGACCGTACCTTCCCCTTTCAAACACTTCATTTAAAGATTTTAACAGGCATTTGTAATCACACAGTGGGGTTCAAACGTCTGAGAACACAAGTGAAAATGTTTCCATTTGATCCATTTTTCTTTCATTACAGATTATGGTATACCCTTTATTATAAGGTGTCCGTGTTACACTGTAATTATAGATTGGTAGCTCTTTAGGTAACACTTAATTTTCCAGTGTCCTTGTTAGATATGTTACATGAACTTACCATTGTAACAGTAAATTATGCATAATTACATGCAACTAACCACAACCTATATATTTGTACTGAGTAATATTATTTAGCAACATGTACTTACTATATAGGGTTAGGATTAGGGTTAGTTGAATGTAATTAAGTGTAATTTACAAGGACACTGTAAAATAAAATGTTACCCAAATTATATTATCAGCGTTAACAATTTGATTAAAAACTTATTTACATGAAATTAAGATGAATTTCATTGTCTCAGTATTTGGTCTGTCTCCCTTTTGCTTTAATCATATCAGCACTTCAGCTGCAGGAAGTCTACAAGTTTGTGGAATGTTAGAGTATATTTCCTCTTAAATACATTGTTTTTTATTTCTTTTTATTTCCTGATTAATTCAATGATTTCATGCTTTTGGACTTCATTGTTTGGGCGTACATACAAAATTGAGCTGGAACGTATGCGGGGAACGTACGTGTGAGCTGCCCAGTTTTCACACAGTTGAGGGCTAGCATGCCTTGGCACTATAAACAACTGACTTACAGTAAGATCCCCCACAAACAACTTCCTCATGAGCAATGCAAGTCTGAGATGCCTCTCATTACTTTTACAAAGATCAGTTTTTTCAAAACGAAACAATGCATCTAATACAGATGTAGCCTTGTCCTACGTATATTTGGAAACAGAGTGTGACATCAACACTATGTCAAAAAGCATGTGACTACACTAAGAAATATTGAGTTGACTCTGTCAGTGACAGTAGTATTCACAGAATAGGAGGCTGGATAGGTTAGTCAGTGTTGGGTAAGTCAGCTTTGAGCGAGTTAACTATTGTTCTCTCTCAAAAGCAGAATGTTTGTCTGAATGACTAAGTCTAAAATGCGGATAAAGGTGAGCCTGAGAGAAATAGTGCGAGGTTTTCTGTGGTGAAATTTGAGAGCTGGAATGCCCCTCACTGGCATTCACATATAATTACTCATCTTTCTCGGGCTGTGTGTGAAAACCCGGAATAACACGGCGGAGAATGTGCGAAATGGGAAAAAATACAGTAAATGGTGCTTGCTAGAACCAACAAAAATTTCACAAGGACTTCACAAACCAACAGAAACATTTTTATATATTAATAGCTTTATTGTAAATGTATGAAATGTTTCAGAACATTCACATCTTTCACGGATTAAATAGAAGAGGTCAACCCTAGGTCATGTGTTTACACAACTTTACTGAAATGCTCTTTGGCACCAGTTCCTCAGCATTACATTCCAACACAACACAACACAAAATAATTGTACAAAATATATATTAATATTTACTTTGAAACGACACCTTGACCAGCAAATGTGCCGTTTAGGAGCAAACACATTCAAAAACAAAATACAGGAATGCAAATCGTAATAAAATACAACTGGTTTTCTCTCTGACCGTTCTCTTAGACTCTCAGGTCTAAATAATGTTTTGTCTCGCACGATGTGACAATGTGAAGCTTGCGATGTAAAAGAATAACTTCGATGAAGGGCGTAGCAGCCATAAATAGAAAAACATGAGAAAAATGTAGCCACTTATAACAATCAATATAGGTGGGGTGGAAAAGATGCATGTGAGAGCCTCAGTCTCAAGAAGAAAGTCGACTGAACTGGAATGTGGTGAAGTTACCACAGGTCTTCTGAGAGGAGGGACAATGCAATAGTAATGACAATTTAGGAGTTTGTGCCCGTCTTCCTGTACGGGATGGCTGTTAATACCAAAAATGTAGGATTCTCACAATCTCACCAGAAGCAAAAGTGTCAGTTATGCCTAATCTGTCAAAACATACCAGATTGGCGATTTAAGACTTTTAAGAGAAGAGCCCAGCTCCCTCTTTTACATGGGATTTTGAGCAGCTCTGTTATTTAGCTGGACTCTTTCTTCACAACAGTGTAGTGATGTGGTGTCATTTAATATCTTCCAGAGCTCCTCATCACACGGGTATGATGTATTTATTTTTCCTTGTTCGAGTGTTCTTCATCAAATGAAGATCTCCACTGCATCAGCCGCCACATCATCCAGGCCCTTAAAAAGATCCACAGCAGATGGTGCTTTCTGGATGTGATCTGTGAAAAACAGCAACAAAAATGAGTCAATTATCACACAACGTGACTTCATTTCTCAATTAGCATGAATGCTAATTGAATAATGGGCTTTCACACTGAAGTGTGTCATTTTTTTAGTTACTTTTTCATATCCCATATGATGCAGAAACAACTAAAAGTTGACTCACTGGGGTTGGGCTCTGTGCAGGGGGCTTGATCTGTTGTCTGTTTCTCTGACAGAACCGGCTCAGGATGTCTCCGGGGTGCTACGGAAGCGAGCGTGGAGTATGACGTACCAGCCGCCTGGTCATTGGATTGACTCTTCCCTGGAACAAAGATTCATAAGAGTAAGTTACAATTTTAAGATCTAATTCTAGCTACTCAGCTAATTTTGTCAATCTGAGAACCCAGTGCTTAACAGTGAACACTAATGCTAATGTCAGTCAGATAATAACTTAGCTTGTAAAAGCTAGTAGCTTTTACCTAGCAAAAGCTTACCAAGTAAATTCTAATTAGCAATGAACACTAATGCTAACATTAGTCTGAGATTCACTTAGCTAGGAAATGCTAATTAGCAGTGAGCACTAATATTAATCAGACTAGTAAAACCCTAATGTAAATGTTAGCATTCAGGCACTAACCTTTGCCCTGGGCCGTGTGTGTGACCGTTGAATGAGAAATGGTGATGGAGGGATCAGTAGTAGCTTGCCGGAAGTCACCTGACTCTCCCTTCTGCTCCTGCTGCAGCTTCTGCTTCAGGATGCTAATCACTGTGTCCTTCTGCAGGATTTGGGTGTACAGGGCACGGATCCTGACAAAATATGAACCTCATGAGTCCTGAACAATCTTTCAAACCTGAATGGTTCATTAAACACAACTGAAATTTAATTTTAGACGCACGAGGGAGATTCTCTTACCTGTTTTCTACTTCCTGGTTTCTGTGCTCAGATGATGGGAGCTCCTCAATGAAGGAATGACAGGGCGAATGGTTGATGATGGTTGTGTCTCTATGAAATATAGGAAGAAAACAATTAGAAATTGCTTCAAAACTTAATATGCTCTGAAGAGTTTGACACTGACTGAACTCTTTTTTTTACCTCTGAGCTGCAGCGGTGGCAGCAGCATCCATCGCGAACTCCCTCATGGTCTTCTCCTCCAGGTATTTCTGCTCCCAGCGCGTCTTGTCAGCCTCCAGGGACAAAATGTGCTCTTCTTTCTCCCGCAGAAGCTCCTGAAGTGTGGACACACTCACATTGGATGCTGCTCCGACTGGCTGAGGTTGCCGCTGTGGAAAAAGAAAAACAAAGTGTGAGATTGTTGTGATGTACCGATTTGAAGTCTCAAGCTATTCTTAGCTTCACGGGAAGAAAATAGCCCTGAAATGCAATGCTAAGTCACATCTGAACAGTTAAAAACAAAGCACCGCTTTGTCTCAGTACCTGCTGATTTCGGAGGCTCCGCAGCTCCTGCTCTAGCCTTGTCCTCAGGCGCATTTCCAACCCTTCTCTTTTCTCGCATGTTGCTTGCAGCTGAGCCAGAGCCCTCTGCAGACGCTCAACCTTCTCCACATACGCTCTCTTCCTCTGCAGCTCCGTCCACAGCTGCTGGCTGCGTGTCTGTGCGGACCTCAGGGTGCTTTCCAGCGCCTCGCTCTTGCGCTGCTGGTTCTCTGCTTCGTTTCGCAGATGCTGAACCTCCTGCTCCAGACGCGCACACTGCAGCTGCTGTTCTTCATCTGTTAGAGAACAAAACATTTGAGATCTGTGTAAATTAAATTCATATCAGCTTAGAGAGTCAAAGAAATCAAGTTTAAGCATGTCCATGGGTGTTATTTGGTATTAAAAAGGTGGTGGGGATGGTGGCGTTTTGTCTGTGCACATAACAAAATTAAAACTGAAAATATAAAATAAAAACGAATTCAAAATATGAAATTGTATTATGATATTGGTGGTGACCTTTTGACAAGCTTTGTAGCTTGTTGGTTCAATGAAGGTAATGTACTGTATGTTGCATAAATATTTTCGGTACATACTAAGACATTATGTCCAGTCATAACAGGCATAGGCATTTATGTGAGGACGTGAGAAAGAGGCTAAAGGAATGTTTATGCAGGCCCTCTCCAGCACCACTCCCCATTGACTTCCTGCTCATAACAAGAGGAATTCAAAATCGCAAAGTCCGGAGCGCCTCATTTACGCAAGCGGTTAAGGAATGCAGAGGGAAGGAGAAGCAGCGACCCACTCTCCCTTTGACCCACATCTCAGAGCCTCAGATTGTTCTGCTTATTTCCCAACAATCACTGCAAAACTCATCATCGTCCCCACCTCTTCCATCTTTCCGCAAACAGGAAGTGAGGCTGAGTAGTTTGTTAATTGTCAATGTGGATCAAACGAGAGCATTGACAGTGTTTGGCAGTGGTCAACTGTCCCCAGGCCTTCTCCCCTACAAAGCTAAGGTCACATCTGACATTTAATCTTCTTTTCTGATCATTCAGAGGCTGTTATGTGACTGAAATTCCTGTGTTGGAACGCTCTAATTGGAAACACATTCCCTCTTTAAGCAAAATGACTCAACAGAAAAACTTCACTCGGGGTTAAGAAGTATCCAGAAACAGTAATGAGGTTTAATGTGGCCGTGTTGGTGAACTCACTCTGCAGAAGGAGCTTCTCAATGACATGCTGGTTCTGGTCAGCAGCTTCGGCTTCTTTTGCCGCTTGAATGCTCGAATGCTGCAGCCTCTTGATCTCAGCCATCAGCTTGTTCCTTAGTGCTTGCTCCAGCGATTCTCTTTTTGCACAGCCCTTCATCAGAGTGTCGTAGGCCTCTGAGATCCTTTGGATCTCTTGTTCCAGCTGGCGGAAAAAAATAAAAAGACAATTAAGTTGCATGTCAGATGTGTCCGTCAGACAATGATGGCCTCAGAAATACTCAAAGATGGTTTGCAATGTTCCTGGTTATGATTAAGAGCAGAGAACAGAGCAGCTGTTCAGGAGTGCCATATGGAAAGACCAGGATGGCGTTAACCATGACTCCATCATCCCAGGCATGTTTACACAAGGCAGTGGCCTGATGGGTAAACGCTCAAACCTGTGTAATTATCATTCTTTCAGAGTGAGCAACAGCTTAACTGCACTGATGTAATCCACTGGAAACACTTCATGGCCTTTTGGAATTTAGCCAAAGTGAAATGAAAAGCTATTTGATAGATGTCTATAGTGTGTGTGAAATATTGTTATATATGTATAATATATATTATAAATATATGTATTATTTTCAGACAGATGTCCCATAAAGATATGTATTTACCTTTCTCAAATGTCTCCAAAACTTCATTTTGTATCTATAGCCATTTCTATTCATTTTGTTTTCAGAGAAACAGTGTTATAACTTATAACCTGTTGTAAACTTTTTTATGCTTCAGATGGGTGTCTGTATTTACCGTATTTACAGCTAAGCCTAATTACTCCATTTTTCTTTTCACAGACATGTCAGGGTCTTTTACCTTCTGAATTCTGAGGGTCTTCTCGGTGTGTCCCTCTAGCTCCTGTCTCAGTCTCTTATTCTCGTTCATGAGCATTTCCAGTTGAATGCGACTGCAAGCTGCGACCTCCCTGCCAGCAGGGGGAGATGTGGAGAGTCTGTGGCAAACTTCTGGTGTTTGAAGTCTGGAAGTAGAACAAGGTAAAAATCATCATGTTAGAAGTCAAACTAAACAATGGGATTTAGTTCATCTAGGTATGTTAGTATAGTTAGATGACAAGCCACACCAGCATGTACCATATTGCATACTCAGCCATAGCATCAGCCAACAGACTGTTAGTCATAATGACACATCCTATAAAGTACGTCAGAACTGCAGGAAATGCATATACTGTGTTATTAAATCGAATGTGGTTAAGTGTAAATTATGCAATTGTTCTGGTCTTCTCTACCTGTTGTGCTGAGAATGAAATGGTGGCGGTGCTTTGTAGAACTGTTCATACTCCGCGGGATGTCGCCCAGGAAAGGGGTACTCGGTATAAGGCACCTGCTTATTGTACTCCAGTCCTTGCTGGCTATATTGTAAGTGCTGGTTTGCATGATATCCATGTATCTGAGGGTAACTGGCAGAACATGTTGGAGGCATTTTATTGTGTTCCATTGAAAACTGCAGAAGCCGCTCGCTCTGTGACCGTGCGTGGCCTCGCTTGGGGTCCCAGCTGTCTTCTTCCTCACAGGGCATCTGGCTTGTTACACTATCCTCTTGTGAGAAGCCCCTGTGCGGTTGGCCCCATTGGGAGGCCAAAAACTGAGACTGGGCCTTGGCTTGTTCATAGGTGGGCAGCTCCTCGCCGTGGTGTGGGTGTGTTGTGTAGTTCTCCAAGTGCTGGTAGTCAACCTGGTGCTCCTGACCCTGGGGTTCTTGGCGGGCAGAGAGCTGAGGAGACTGGGACTCCTCCTGGCTGAGGCTTTCAGATGAAGACTGTGGAGAACAAGCCCCTCCGCTGCCACCTCCAACGCCTCCTCCTCGTCGCAGGGCCTGCTGCTGGATGGCCAGGAGTGTGCGGGCGTCTGTGGGGTTTCCATAGCGAAGCTGCTCTTGGATTAGCCTGTGCAGGACAGTACCAGATGCTTCTTCACCTCTCATTTTATTTGATGAAGACGTGTATTTATGAACTGAACTGGACCTAGAGGGCAAGAGACCCATTCAATAAATGATTATGATTTTTAAATTCCATATAGTTTTTGAAAGAAAGAAAGAAATGCTTAAACTCTCAAAAGTTGGAGTGTTGCATTATTTTTTCATCAGTTTACAGAAAGTGACATATTTAAGCAACAATATCAAAATAAATCTAAACAAATACTAAAACACAAAAAAAAATATTTTGGCAACATCTGATTTAACTGGTTTTACCTAAGTCAAATAATATGCAAATATTTAATATGAGTTTTAATATATTTGATATGAGTCAACTATATTGAGTTACACCAAAGAAAATAAATACACGTTTAGATACACTTTATACAGTATATTTCAAGTTAAAATAATAATTACTATTATTTTAATATAGCTATTTTTATTATTTAAAAATAATTAGGGCTACAATAGGCTAAGTATATACAGTATTGGAACTTAATAATAAAAAAAAGAATATAACACAATTTCTAAAATAAGACCGAAACAACGCAGATTCGCCAACAACTATTCAAATATATAAACTAGTTTTCATCTCAATAGAAAAGTAGCGCACTCAGGGGAGCACAGTGTCAAAACTTCATTATTCCTATAACACGTGCCAAGCTAATTAATAAACATGAAACAGTTTCGTCTAAAAATGCTTCGTCCTCGAAGCCATTCGGATTAATCGGCGTCACATTTAAAGTTACACACAGTATGTTCAGGTTTTCTGCGTTCGTTGCTATTGACCATTAAACTCTGTCGAACGAACATTGACGACCAACTTACCAACTAACACTTTCATTCCACACGGATTCTGTTAATGGCATGAGTAATAATCCAAGTAATCCAACTAATATCTTCTGTTTGTGTTTTATCTCCTCGTTTTGTTTGTGCGCGCGCGTTTAGCTCTGGTTGGGTTATGAGCTGGTAGGCGCGCGCTGTGCTCTCATAAATAACTGAGCGCGCCTGGAATGATCGGAATGTGTGAGCTCAGGGATCAAAAGTGAAAAGAGAAAAAAAGAGCCATTTAATACAGCAGCTGCAGTTTCGCTTTCGTCCACCGGGGGCTTTCACAGCAGCTACGAGTGCTCAGGTTCTCACGGAAAGACCTTTAATTTAAGAAAACGGTCGTTGTTATGGTCGAAGAAAATATATGGCAACATAAAGCAATGTATTACAGAGATTCCGAGCAGTGATGTCACCTCAACAGAGAAAAGGTGTCAAAAGGTGTGACCCAATCTGAAAGGTATGCAGACGTGTTGACACAGGAATACAAATAACCAGAGCTAGAAGATCAACTTTGTGTATTTAAACATAGCTCATACATATTTAAGAATATTCTCAATTAAATGGTTTTTGCTACTTTGCCCTTGTATGTTACACACTGCACTTTCTCCTTTCTCTGGGTACAGTTTTTATTCAGTCTGTTATTTAGCCTTCTGTCGAGTTCATTTTATTCAGTGTTGAGAAAATACATTTTAGGGGTCTTTCTAAAGAAAAAAAACATATAGCACATTCAGATGACAACGTGAGGCTCTTAAGACTCAAATGATCATATTAGAATGATTTCTGAAGGATCATGTCACTGAAGACTGGAGTAATGATAATTGTCATCACAGGAATACATTAGCCTACATTTTAGTATAGCTATATTAAAAAATAAGTTACTCTCAGTTGTAACAATTACTGTGAAATACAAATACAACCTTAGTGAGCATATGAGCCAAACTTTTGACCGGGAGTGTATGAGAACTATTATCTGAGCAGACGGAGAAGGTTGTAACACTATTTTCGGAGAAATCATCTACTGAACTCATGAACATTGCACAAAACGGGACAGTGTCTTTGCCTTGGTCTTTCAGTTTATTATAGTCTAAAACCAGCACGTCACCAGTAGGAAACAGGGAGGTAACACCCCGAGACAGCAGACAGGGTCACTTTTCTTACTTGCCTTGTGGTTGTGTATGAATCCTCAGGTTACTGACTAAAGCAATAATAAATGGGAAAGGGTGGAATTCCACAGAGTTAGTTGGTAGGAATGTTTTAATCAGTCAGACTGGACTGTACGTTGAGATCAAGCACCAGATTTCCAATGAAAGAGCGCAAGACAAATAGAATGTTGTTTAAAATAACTAAAACTTTATTTGCTCAGTTGTTGTGATATTAAGCAATCCGCCGTACACATTCACTTCTTGATTAGACTGATAGCAGGGTATTTCCAGCTAAGTCCCAGACGCTGACTCAATGGGAAACAGGCATGTTGTAGACATGTAACTACTTGATTGCAGGTGTGAATGAATGAAGCAGTCACTGGCAAGTCTGTACAAATCTGTGAAAATCTGAGTCTTCCTCAATATCACTCCTGGAAGCAAATGGAAAGACATCAAAGCACCTCCTAGCAGTGTGATCTTCCATTTGACAGGCCTCAATAAGAGCGCCCTCACTTTGTTTTTCTCCAACAACCCCTTTGGGAGGCAAACTGGAATATCTCCATTCCTTCAGCCTCCACCATGATATCTTAGACCTCTGAGCTATAAACTGCTTTGTGGGCTGTTTAGAGGAATCACAAGACTTAGAATAGAAGACAACCGAAAGGAGAAAATACGGAGAGAATTAACTCAGCACAACAGAGATCAGATGTGGCTGTTTGGGTCGTGCAAAGCTGGCTCTTGGTATGGGGGACTAGAGAGGATGCTCTATTCTCCTCACAATTCTGCCTTTATTTGGCCGCAAATGGCCTGGCATATTTTCATGGCACATTTGTGATTTAAGATGCGACTGAAGCATGAGCCACTGAGATAGCCTACAATGGACTAAGTTGTTTACGGACCTGCACTGCCCCGGGCTACTTTAGATATAAAGAACAAAACGCTATTAAGACAAGCCTTTGATATCAGCATAAATATAAGATGTCTTCAAAGAAAAGCAGCTGGACTATTCTTTTAAAAAATATTTTATGAACACACTGTTAACAGGAGCAATTTATGTGTCCTTCCTTATATATAAATATTATAATTAAACTTTATTTTGAGTACTTCTTTAATGGACAATGCACATTTGTTGATATTAAGCCTAGAATGTGTTTTAATATCACTATTAGTAAAGATAGTGTGATCACTGTATAATATCTGTAAATACAAGATATTTAAATTGTACCTAAAGTGTTTTTGCAATAGTTCCATTTTAGCTCAATCAAATATACCTATATCTTTAGCTGGACTAATCACAGTTGTTCCAATTTTGTAGACTTTAAGTATATCAATTTAGTCTACCAAAAGTATGTAAATGTATACTTAGCATAAAATAAATGTATTTCAAATACATTTTAGTATATTTATTTTTTCACATGGGGAAATTATGTGCATATGCAGGTCTCTGTTTAGGGGTCAGGTTAGGGCATTTAAAATATCATTAACCTGATATAAAAACATGTCCTGACTTATAAAGTCAAACCTGTGTGTGTGTGCGTTTGGTAAACCCTGCATTTTGGGGACAAAATGGATAGTAATAGCAGACATTTTTGACCTTGTGGGGAAATGCTTTGGTCCCCATGTGCAAAACAGCTTATAATTCATACTAGATGTTTGTTTTTAATTATCTATGTCTACGGAAAGTCCCCTGTGTGTGTGTTCGTGTTCGTGTTCGTGTGTGTGTGTGTGTGTGTGTGTGTGTGTGTGTGTGTGTGTGTGTGTGTGTGTGTGTGTGTGTGTGTGTGTGTGTATTCGTTCGTGTGTGTGTTCGTGTGTTCATGTTTTTCTATCCCGGTGGGGACTTCAACCTGTATGCACACTGACGTGCGTGTTTTCTTACATCACATATTTTTGGCCCTTGACTTTTTGGTAAAGTTTTTCACTTCCAGCAATTGTTGAAAGTGCATGCAGTCACTGTTACAACAGGTCATGCTCCTACTGTAACTATGTGTAACTGTGCTTTTATTTCTTTTACTAAGTTTAAAGCTGTCTTGGTGTCAGCTCGTCAGCTGGATTTTGACACTTGGAAAATCCCAAGTGTGCTCGAAACTCTTAAAAATGCAACTTTCAATTTTGAACTTGATGCAACTGAAGATAAGTAGCCTATACAACATTGTAGTTACATACTGCTAATGTTTATTAATAAACTGTGATTCACATTTTATCAGGTTTTTCTTTTTTTACTTCATTAAAAATTTCCGATGACTATGCTGCTCCAGCTAGACCCACACTATATCATCACTAACCATCATAGACCAGCTGGACAAACATGGAATTAATGCTGGTTTATGCTGTATTTTTCCATCAAGGCTGGAGTAACAAAGAGGCAGCATGGTATTGCTTTTATTCAATATAAATGATAGTTAATATTGAGTAACTTACATTCTAGTCACAATATTGCCAATTACTCTTCCTGCTATCGCTCTGCTAACGAAAATAATTTCAAACAATGTGGAGGCCAAATTCTGCTGGAGTAAATGTTTCAATGACTCATTCATAAAGATAGCTGTTTCGTTCCTAAATTGGCGATCGTTGAATCTGATTCAGTGACTCACTCATAAAGATTTTTGCACCACATTTGCACTCGGGTATCAATATATCCTGCTGAAAGAGTCACTGTAAAATCCCCACAACATACAAACACAGGCAAATCAAGTGATGCAAACAGTGAAAAGTTCCGTTCTGACTTTGAATGCTGCTCAATCAATCAGATTCGAGGACCAAAACAAACTGTTGTGCATATAGATATAGTATAAACATGGGATACAGCGGATACAGACCCACTCCGGTGTTGGGATGTGTGAGACTGAATGGAAATGAGAAATAAATAGAGACATGAGCTTCTCATGAAACCCATCGGTGCTTGTCACATGAGCTCTAACCTCACAACAATAGATAAAGAACTGTTTATACAAGTCACAATTGCTGCTGTATATTGTCCCCTAATGTAATTCTGTTTTAGAAGATGGAGTGCTTTGAATACAAAGACAAAACCAAAGAACATTGTTTATTTTCCCCAGGATTTGTGTAAAAGAAATCGCAAAAAAACGTTTATTGGTGGTAATCAAATGGTGTAATCATTTGCAATCTTTGCGTGAATGTGATCCTTTGTACCCTCTATCACAAGTGTCATTACACATTATTAGCCTAATCTACAACATTCCTCACCTCTATTGTCTCACACTCAAACTTTTCTCATGACTCGCAGAGAAGCCGTAAACTTGAAATAAGCAGCAGTTCATTCCTCACATAGGTTTGCACTCTGAATTTTCTTGAGAATTGTGGATTGCAAAATCAAACAGGAACTTTATTGAATTGCAAAAGCACTGAAATCAATGCATGACATGGGAAGTGACAGGTCGATACAACACAATTACAGATAGAGTTGGTGCAGATCCCCTAAATAGTTTTTCACTGGATCAGGAGAATGCCGTTTATTCATGCGAGTCCCTGCTTTAACCGGCCATGTGTGCCCCTGAGCAAATAGCTGCCCCCGCTACTGCTGATCCAGCACATACTTCACACTCAGTGGTTTTGCCCACCAAGGTGATGGAGGACAAGAGGAAGAAGGATATATATAGTCCCTAAAAAATGTATGGGCACTTAAGGAAAACTTTTGACAAAATGTAACTCAATTACAACTAAATAAATGTAGCACAAAACACACAATGTAAAAAAAGAAAGTTAAATATGTGTTTAAGTGAACTATCAGTCGAACTTTATTAAACTCAAAAATGCTCTGTATCTGGTTGGCTTTTTTAGTTTATTTAGTATTCTCTTAGTAAATATATATATATATATATATATATATACACACACACACACACACACACACACACACACACACACACACACACACACACACACACACACACACACACACACACACACACACACACACACACACACACACACACACACACACACACACACACACACACAACAGTTTTTTTATGTTTTAGAAATAAGTCTTTTTGTCTTATTTGATCAAAATATACTAAACACAGCAATATTGTTAATGGAATATTATTACAATTTAAAATAACAGTTATATACACTATATTGCCAAAAGTTTTGGGACGTCTGCCTTTAGATGCACATGAACTTTAATGACATCCCATTTTTAATCCGGTTCTTTTTCTTAAAATTCTTAAAAGGGTTTAATATGGAGTGTGCCCACCCTTTGCAGCTATAACAGCTCCAACTCTTTTGGTAAGGTTTAGGAGTGTGTTTATGGGAATTTTTGACCATTCTTCTAGAAGCGCATTTGTGAGGACAGGCACTGATGTTGGAAGGCCTGGCTCGCAGTCTCCGCTCTTATTCATCCCAAAGGTGTTCTATCGGTTTGAGGTGCAGGCCAGTCAAGTTCCTCCACACCAAACTCACTCATCCATGTCTTTATGGACCTTGCTTTGTGCACTAGTGTGCAGTTATGTTGGAACAGGAAGGGGTCATCCCCAAACTCTTCCCACAAAGTTGGGAGCATGAAATTGTGCAAAATGTCTTGGTATACTTCAGCATTAAGAGTTCCTTTCACTGGAGCTAAAGGGCCAATCCCATCCCCTGAAAAACATCCACACACCATAATCCCCCCTCCACCAAACTTTACACGTGGCACAATGCAGTCAGGAAAGTACTGTTCTCCTGGCAACCACCAAACCCAGACTCGTCCATCGGATTGCCAGACAGAGAAGCGTGATTTGTCACTCCAGAGAACACGTCTCCAAAAAAGAGCGACCCATTCTTTCACAAATGTTTGTAGAAGCGTCTGCATGTGGCCATGGAAGAGATTGGAACACCTGAATTCAATGATTTGGAAGGGTGTCCCAATACTTTTGGCTATATAGTGTATTTTAATTTATTTCACATCAGCAATTACTTCAGTCTCACGTGATCCTTTAGAAATCATTCTAATATGCTGATTTGGTGCTCAAGAAACATTTATTATTATCAATGCTAAAAACAATTGTGCTGCTTTTACATTTTTGTGGAAACTGATACAATATTCTTTAATGGACATAAAGTTCAAATAAGCAGCATTTGTTTGATACTTTTTTTAAATGATACATGTGTTTACTGTTACTTTTGATCAAATTATGTTCTTGCTTAATTAACTTGCAATAATACAACAAAATCTTTCTGACCCCCAGCAATAATACAACAAAATCTTTCTGACCCCAAGCATATCTACATGTTCCACAAAGTTATTTCCAATACCACAATACCCATCTTGTTATCTATAATGGTGCTTGAATGCTGATAAGAAAGTGGGCAAATAATAGGTGTGTGTCTTTTGGAATGTCATACAAATGTCATTAGTTTTGTACTTACACACATATTAAACACCCCTTCATTATTGCTGAGAAACTGTCAGCTTATTGACTTTAAAATAGTGTTTTGTCACGTTGAAAAAGAGTCATTGTGTAGAAGGAACACAAGCGCATTTTACCCCTGTGGAAGAGTGTCCTTAAATACAAGTCATTTTAACTGATAATACCAACATCAACTTGAAAATATATTCATGCCCTACAGATATTGTCTTTTTGTAATGTAATACATCTGATTCCCATCTCAGCTAAATATAGTTTATCAGCAGGGTAGTTTGCCATCTGGTAATTATCTGAATCCAGATTATTGTGTAATTAAGTGGTGTCTGACTTGTTGCCAAAACATTCTTTTGGAGAATTCACCCAGTTTTTTTCTGTTTGGGCAATTCTGTTCAACTGGTGTAAGTTATGTGAGCAAAGGCTCTGTTTACATGTATCCAACCTAGTTCTCTGTGTGCCGTTACACTTCAGTGGATAAGAGGCACAAATACAGCCATTTCATGCAGGCTGATATTGACTTCAGTGTGCCATTATATAACAGAGGTTACATGGAAGTGAAACGAGAGTCATTCATATTGTAACAGACGAAATCTAAGGAAATAAGCCTGATAGGAAATCAACCATAGAAGAAAAGACGTGCAAGACACTCTAAAAATATTACGATATGAACTGCTTTGTCAAATTGTGTTGCTTATGCAACAGGTCACCTCCTTCCCTCAAGGTTCTTTAAAGGTTGTGAGACATTTGCTGAATCATCATATTTCATGAACAATGATACATACTGTTGTTATGAGTATTTAGAGTCTTTAGAGAAATAGGATATTTAAGGGATTGTTCACACAAAAATGAAAACTCTGTCATCATTTACTCACCCTTATATTGTTCGAAACCCTGTTTCTTCTGTGGAAAAGAAGAAAGTGTCAAAAAGTATTATAAGGCCCATTCTCACCAAGAACGATAACTATAAAGATAGCTATAGCGTTAACTACATTAACGTCTAAACCAGCAGACGATATCATTCTGTTTATTCTAAGTGTGTGTTGCAGTTTTGTCGTCTACCGCTTTAAATGTCAAGCTCTTTAAAGCAGGATGGATTCTGAATAGCTGTCGGTGTTCTCTTTCATAGGTTCACTCGACGCTGCGTCACTTTATGACGTAATGGGAACGCCCTCTGGGTGTGCCGATTGTCTGAAGCCCTTATAGAATCACGCCAATTCATTGGCTGATGGCGCGGGCGCCGCCCAGACGCTCTGACGTCGCCACACTATACTGGCGCTCTCGCTTCATCGCGATTGACGACCTCCACAGTAAGTGCGTTAAATGTTTGGGGTTTTCTCATGCGCGCGAGGCGGTTCAGGGTTTTTCTAACTGCAAATACTGTGATAACCTCCTTCTCAAAACCCTCCGCTCGAGGCTCGCGGTTTTTGAGAGGGAGTCTTCCGTTTTCCCCCGTCGCGCTCCAGAGGCTGCGCAGGCCTCTCTTGGATCCGCGACCTGGGGTTCGGATGTAGAGCTCGAGGATGTGGAGTGCGAGCAGACGGGCCTCGCCCTTTCTCTCCCTCTCTCCCCCGAGCACGTGCGTGGGACTCCGCCCGTGGAATTCTCGCACGACTATCTTTGTCCCAGCCCGGAGGCACACGATGCGGTTTCCTTCGGACTGGATGATGTCGTTTTCACTGCAGCGTCCGACTCCGAGGATTTCGTGCCTGCTACTAACGACGACGCTCTCCCGCCTGGCGGCCAAGAAGCGCGGCCATCAGCGGCATATGCAGAGCTCGTTGACGTACTTTCACGCGCTACGGAAAAGCTCGCCATCAAGTGGCCGGACGAACCTCGTGAAGCTCAATCTTCTCGGTTGGACGAGAGATTCCTCAGTGGCCCTTATTCCAGGCCGTCGCGGAGGAAGCTGCCGTTTTTCAGTGATCTGCACAGCGAGATATCCAGATCCTGGAAGCAGCCGTTCTCAGCCCGCCTAACTAACGCGGCAGCCGCTGACTTCACCCAGGGTTCCCGCGGGGTCTTAAAAAGTCTTAAAATGTCTTAAAAACGGCCAGATTTTCACCCAAGGTCTTAAATTTAATTTAGTTAGGTCTTAAAAAAAGTGTTATCCTCGTTCATTTCCAGAAATGCTGGCTGCAGAAAGTTATTAACGTTACACTGTAGCAAAAAAGTATCGAATCGCGAAAGCGGAGCTCTAGAGTCTTTGCTGCACCGCCCTCAGAGCGTTCGTTCGGTGTGTTGTAGTTCTTTCTGGGGGTGTTGGTACACGTATTCGGTGATAAAACTACAAATCCCGTGATAAATGCAATTACCTGCCCGCAAAATACGTCTACATTTAATAACGTTGTATTTTTCTGGACAGAATGAGGCAGACATGCATTGTTTTATATTATTCTAAACAGTGATAAAGTCTGCACTCAATCAGCACTGCATACCTTATTATTATGACAATAGTAAAGGCTTGAAGAACTCAAATACACCATAGCTTGATACAGTCGTGTTTATTGTCTTCGTTTCATCAGTCAAAGCGTTTCTATCTTCAGTTTATCCTACATCGCCAGCTTCACATTAGGGCTAAGGATTACTTCTCTGAGGGAAATGTGGAGTTTCTGCTCAAGGGTGCCCTCTGGCTTCCAGTATGAATGAAAGTTTGGGTAACAAATATGAAAAATAATACTTCTCTCTAAATAAATTTATATGACAACCCATATGTTTTTCTCCAATGTACAGTTTTTCCCCCACAGTGGATGCATAAGAGGCTCATATTTCATATTAAATACATAGACTTTAAGAAATTTATATCACAGATAAAAAGCACAGAATTTCTTTATTTTTTAATTTTATTTTTTACAATAAATCTTTAGACCGTTCTAATGATTTTTAGTCATAGGCTGTCTGCATATTAACAGGTAACCCAGCAGGTTTTTTTGTAAAATAAATGTTATTTTATTAGTATTATTATTATATTGTTATATTTATTCTTAAATACTCTATTTTTTTACATTTTTAATAATTAAAATGTTATTGTAATAGTAATAT
This sequence comes from Gobio gobio, assembly GCF_949357685.1. Lineage (NCBI taxonomy): Eukaryota > Metazoa > Chordata > Actinopteri > Cypriniformes > Gobionidae > Gobio > Gobio gobio. Next base: position 14,874,601 of record NC_137102.1, on the reverse strand, counting down.
TTCTAATTTTGTTAAATATTTGTATTTATTGAATATAATCATTATTAATAGTCTCGTTAATATACGTCACGTGATCTCCTCCGCGGACGGCCACACCCCCCTCCGAGGTCCAGCTCGACACTCTATCACAGGTATGTCCACCGCACTTCAACACACCACTCCCTTTGTCAAATTTCTCCCACGAGTGGAAGCTTTTGCCAGGGATATCATCCTGGGTCCTCCGCACGATTCAGTCAGGTTACACGCTTCAGTTCTGTCGCAACCCCCCTCGCTTCGACGGGGTCGCTCAAATGATAGTGAACAGCGCCTCAGAGGCTTCTGTGTTACAACAAGAGCTTACCTCTCTCCTCCTAAAGGGGGCGATAGAGGAGGTTCCGTTAACAGAGGAGAAGTGTGCCTTCTTCAGCCGCTATTTCCTGGTTCCGAAGAAAGACGGCGGTTTGCGTCCGATTCTGGACCTTCGCCGTTTGAAATTAGCCCTCTACAAAGGGAAGTTCAAGATGCCCTTTCAATGTGGCGGGACCCTCTCTTTCTTCAGAAGGGGGTCAAGATGGGGGCTGTTTTCCATCGCCAAATGGTCACGACGGATGCCTCTCTAACCGGCTGGGACTTGGAAGTTGTTGGTATGGCCCATCAAGGGCCAGTAGCGCTAAACACTGGTCTTCCTGCCGACGTTCAGGAGACCATTGCGAGTGCGAGAGTTCCCTCCACTAGGAGGCTCTATTCCTCCAAATGGAGGGTCTTTGAGTCTTGGTGCTCGTCCCATGCGGTAAATCCAGTTAACTGCCCGGTCGGTCCAGTTCTGGAGTTCCTGCAGGAGAAGTTTGCTGCTGGAGCAGCGGCTACCACCCTTCGGGTTTATGTCGCCGCTATTGCTGCCTGTAGGGAATCGGACGAAGTTCCTCTAGGCAAGCATAGACTGGTTTCGTCTTTCATGCGAGGGGTTAGGCGCCTGAGACCAGCACGCTCCCCTGGTATTCCCTCTTGGGACCTCTCAGTGGTCCTTTAAGGGCTAACAATGGCTCCATTTGAACCCTTGTAGTCAGCTCCTGAGCGAATTCTGACTCTCAAGGTTGCTCTCTTGTTAGCACTGTCCTCTTTGAAGCGAGTGGGCGATCTGCAGGCCCTCTCTGTTAACGGGACCTGTATGGATTTTGCTCCTGGCCTAGTCAAGGTTACCTTAAGACCTAGGCCAGGTTATGTGCCCAAAGTTTTGTCCACGTCATTCCGCTCTCAGGTGATCACTCTTAACTCCTTTCACCCGCCTCATTTTGACTCGGAGGAAGACGAGAAACTTAATCTGCTCTGCCCTGTTCGAGCATTGAAGTGCTATGTAGACCGTTCTGACGGTTGGAGGAAATCTAACCAGCTCTTGGTGTGCTTCGGTACTGGCCGCCGCGGGCTTGCCGCATCGAAGCAAAGGATTTCCCATTGGGTGACAGAGGCTATTTCCCTGGCTTATGAGGTGCGTGGTATACCTTCACCTCTTAACATTAGGGCGCATTCTACCAGAGGTGTGGCTTCCTCTCAAGCGCTTTTTAGAGGGGCTCTTTTGGAAGACATTTGTGTAGCGGCAGGTTGGTCCTCCCCGCACACTTTTGTGAGATTCTATAGCTTGGATCTCGACATAGCTCCGGGTTCGCATGGCCTATCTGCTTAACTGGGCCATGCAGGTTATCTGGTGTTCTTTGAGCCAGATACGGAAGCGCTTTAGCTTGGCGTGTTTGGTATATCGTTCCCATTATGTCATAAAGTGACGCAGCGTCGAGTGAACCTATGAAAGAGAACGTCTCAGGTTACTTGCGTAACCTATGTTCTCTGATTAGGGAACGAGACGCTGCGTACGCTGCCAAGCTCCTCGCGCTGCTGACAGGCCTTCCTTTCCGGCAGAGAAATCTGAGGAGCAGATGGCGTGCGCGCGCCAGTATAGTGTGGCGACGTCAGAGTGGCGGCCGCGCCATCAGCCAATGAATTGGCGTGATTCTATAAGGGCTTCAGACAATCGGCACACCTAGAGGGCGTTCCCATTACGTCATAAAGTGACGCAGCATCTCGTTCCCTACTCAGAGAACATAGGTTACGCAAGTAACCTGAGACGTTTTTATTGTTCATCAGCTGAAAAAAATTGTTCTGAAAAGGATATCAGCGTTATTGTTTCTCTGTGCCATTTTTGTTATAGTTGCAGTTAGGGCTGTGCAATTAATCGAATTTCGATTTCGATTTCGATTTTGCCTCCCAACGATCACCAAAATAGGACAATCGAGAAAAAACGATTATTTTGCCTTGCGTTCTGAATGAAACGCGCATGCGCTCATCCGCCCCTCCCGAAGCCACAAACTTTCTCAGATCGGGAGTCTCGTGTGCATATCATCCGCTGGAATTTAAAAACTCTGCGCGAGTAAAGATGGCAGAAGGAGGGCAGTTACAGCAGCGTTTGGTGAGCAAAAAAGGCAAAACCAACTCCGTTGTCTGGGAACAGTTTGGCTTCGAGGAATCAGACGACGAGCAGAAACGTGCTACGTGCAAGATTTCCTACATGGTAGTGGCTGCAACGCAAGGGAACACCACGAATTTGTTTAACCACTTGAAAATTAAACACAGAGTGACCTTTGACAATCTAATAAAGAAACAAAAATTGACGAGAGCAGGGGTGCCGTGTAAACGTCCTTTTCCCCTCATATTTTTCAAATAATTCTCTCTTTGTAAACTTTGTTCAATGCATGCGAGTGCTGCCGTATGTTTGAATATGACCAGTCGTTTTCACCGTCGTCACCCGGGTTTAGTGCCTGAAGACGCGAATGAGAAGCCGCGCGCGCTGTGAGAAAATGTATCTGTATCTGATAATGTATCATCCGAGAGCGCGCACACATCTCTCAGCGCGCAAATACTGAGTTCTCTTTCAAGTCTTGCTCTTGAACGGACAAACTCACACAAAACGTATGTCAACATGTCCATCTTGATGAGTATCCTAGCAGACATAGTCTGTATATGCCTTAAGTGAACTTTATACAGTCGATAAAGACGACGCATATCCGATCCGGATTGAATAGCTTTTGTAAGTTTAATAGGATTCATCTTTAATTTATGCACTCAAATATGCAATGTTATTTTACATTTGAGACATTTCTGTACCTGAAAACTAAGGTTAGACCTGAAAAGCATATCTAGCCGAACCATATTGTTGATCTTATTTATTTGTGATTATCATTTTTACGTGAAAACTTTTATACTTTGATTTGAATATATGTTATATTATTTATTTTAATAGTTCAAAAAGTACAACAAATGTTACAATTTCAATTGAATTGTTGAAAGGTGTATTTTTAATAAATACAACACATTCCCAAAGTCATGTGAAATAATCGTGTTACATAATCGTGATTTCAATATTGACCAAAATAATCGTGATTATGATTTTTTCCATAATCGAGCAGCCCTAGTTGCAGTGTTTACATTTAGAATAATTTTTAGAACTATATCTTTATCCTTATCGGTATATTTTTGTCATGACAACTCTCAGAGAGATTGGCATGGTAAAGAGATTGCCATGGTAAGACACGCTGCTGCTGCACATGTCACATACATGAAAAAACGCCTGTAGCAGATCTATACAGGTGGAGCTGGGGAAGATGGAGGGTTTCTGAAAGCGTGCCACAGACTGCTACAGCAAACTACCAGTATTTGAGTGTTGAGCCACAGCTCATTGGCCGCTGATGCAACAGCAACCAATCAGCTGCCCTATGAGATAGTGATGTGATCTACTGTGCCTTCTAGAGTTTCATGCCAGAACTAGGTATTTATAGTCCTCGGTGTGAACAGGCATTTAGTCTGCTAAAGCTCTACGATGGAAAGCCTGACATTTATGTAGAAACGAATGATAATCTTCCACTCCACTTATCTTGAATATATCTTGATTGCATCAAATCAGTGAGTTGAACTTTAGAACTGATTCAGTTAAATTTGTGAACAAATCGTTCAGATCAGCTTTGTGAACTGGATCAACTGATTCATTGAAAAGATCCAAAAAATTATTTAAAAGATTTAACAAAACCACAAGAATGTTTTGTTCATGAATTGGATGTCGCTAGATTTTTGTGTCAATAACAACTTCCCAACAACTTCCCCCACTCCTAACACAATGTTATCGTAAGACTCCAGAAGACTTAAAGGGATAGTTCACCCAAAATGAAATTTAACCCATGATTTACTCACCCTCAAGCTGTCCTAGGTGTATATGACATTCTTCTTTCAGACAAATATAATCGCAATTATATTAAAAAATGCCTTGGCTAATCCAAGATTTATAAAGGCAAGGAGCCCAAAATTCGAAGCCCAAAAAAGTGCATCCATCCATTATAAAAGTAATCCAGATGGCTCCCGGGGGGGTTAATAATGGCCTTCTGAAGTGAAGCGATGCGTTTGTGGAAGAAAAATATCCATATTTAACACATTAGTAAAATATCTAGCTTCCGGCAGCCCGCCTTTCGTATTTAACTTATGAAAAAAACGTAACTGACGCAATGTAGGACGTAGCGTAAGCCCGTGGTCTGGCAGAAGTTTGATATTTTACTTTATAAAGTTTTAAATATGAATATTTTTCTTACACGAACACCGATAGTATTCGTCTGAAAGAAGAATGTCATATACACCTAGGATGGCTTGAGGGTGAGTAAATCATGGGGTAATTTTCATTTTTGGGTGAACTATCCCTTTAATAATAAAGTGTATAAGGCATAATAACTTTGATTAATAATGTTTGATGGTGCTTTTATTGACATTCCTTTTCAATATATTGAATAGAATGATCAGTATATTCCTTGTTTTTGTTGCACAGAAAAAATATTATGCGTTTAGAACAACATGTAGGTGAATTAATTCATCTTTCATTTTTGTGTGAGCTATGCTTTTAATCTTCATCATATTTGCTTTGCTTTAGCAATAGTTCCCCCTGACTTATAACATCCTCTTTACAACAATAGGAGCTGTTTAAAACATCAGCACAATTAAATCAATCAAAAGACAATGCAAATGTTTAGTGAAGTCTGGCACAAATATGTGTTTTGAGTAATGGTGTGTATGGTGAGCAAAAGCGTGGGAATAATGGGAGGAATGTGAAGGGCATGACCAACAGCATATCACAGGAAACTCACAGAGTGCATCCGCAAGGACTAGAGGGGTAACAAAACATCAGCTTTGTAAAAGTATCTGAAAGACGTTAATAACATCTGTGCCTTTCAAAGATTATCTCTAATCACCAGTGTCAAATTATTCTGTTGAACTGAAGAAACAAAAACATGGCAAGACACTGACATATAAAAATAGCCAAAACGTATATTAGAATCTAGTGTGTGTGCCGAACTGTCCAAGCACTTAAAAGATATACACAGATTAAAGAGTACTAACTCAGAATTGATCTCACACAAACACATGACAAGTATGTGGAGAAATGACAAGCATGTGGTTCCTGATAATACACTGTTTGTTTTTGCATAATTGTGGTACCATTCGTTTTTGAAGGTATGCAGAATACATGCCTCTTAACCTTTTATAGATCTATTCACATTCCTCTGTGCTGGCTTGCGCAAGATTTGTCAGAGATGAGATAGAAGGCAGCTCTTTCTGGGATTATTGTTATGCATTGCAACTAATCTTCACTTTCTCATTCAAACGGACAGCTTGGTCATGCGGTTTCAAGCTAATTTAAAACAGGTGAACTACTTGACATTATTTAGGGAGCCATTCCAGTAAATGGAGGTCCAGGAACAGAAGTTCAATGCTTTTATTTGGGGTAACTTGGGTTTTCCATGCTGCTATGCCTTGAATCTGCCAATAATTATCTTTCCAGCTGGAATAGATGTGCAGAACTGTGCAATATGCTGTATTGCAGTAATTATGAATGGAACAGAGCCTTGGTACAAAAAGCTTGAGCAATCACTGAAAATACTTGAAATGGTTGCAGATCTCTTTTTGAGTCTGAGCTCATGCCCTCTTTTCAAATACACAAAAAACCGGAAAGGACCTGTCTTGAAATGTACACACGCATCAGGGAAGCTGTTTCAGCATGGAAAAGACTTGAAGCTGAATTTATGGTGGCAGTATGAGGGGAAAATGAGCATCAGGTGCATCCCATCACTGTTGCCAGCAGTGATCCATTCTCACACCCAAACACTCCTGTTGTGAATCTGGAAGGGGTTGCAGATAAGACTGGCAGTGACTGAATGATAATTGGTGAAAAAAAGTGAGACAATCCTGTCCAGTCCTGCTCCTGGGGCCCGTTTCAGAAAGGAGGTTAAGTGAAAACTCTGAGTATGTTAACCCTGAAATGAGGGGAACTCTGGGTTTTCTGTTTCAGAATGGGAGGTATGTTAAACCAAGTCAAGCCGTTTCTGAAAGAGAGAGTTGATTGAACTATAATAATTTGTTACATTTATATAGGGCTTTTCTAGGCACTCAAAGTGCTTTACATATAGAAGGGGGGAATCTCCTCAACGGCAGCCATATTGCGCCAGAACGCTCACCACACACCAGCTTATTGGTGGAGAGGAGACAGAGAGATGAAGCCAATCGTATATATATATGTCTCTCCCATATATATATATATATATATATATATATATATATATATATATATATGTCTCTCCCATATATATATATATATATATATGTCTCTCCCATATATATATATATATATATATATATATATATATATATATATATATATATATATATATGGGGATGAATAGGAGGCCATGATGGACAGGGGCCAATGGGCAAATTTGGCCAGGATGCCGGGGTTACACCCCTACTCTTTATCGAAGGACATCCTGGGATTTTTAATGACCACAGAGAGTCAGGACCTCGGTTTAACGTCTCATCTGAAGGACGGTGCTTGTTACAGTATTGTGTACCCATCACTATACTGGGGTGTTAGGACCCACACAGACTGGCCTCACTAACACCTCTCCCAGCAGCAACCTAGCTTTCCCAATTCAGCTGTTGTGAAACCCAAAACTCAGAATTTCCCCATCTCAGAGTTCAAGTTTTAACTCAAAGTTGGTTGAACCTCCTTATTGAAACGGGCTCCTGGAGGGCGACTGTCCTCCAGATTTCAACTCCAACCAAAAAAAAATTGTTGGCATGAAGGTTGGCATACTAGAAGCTTCCAGGCAGTTGTGTTGAGGCAAATTGGAGCTAAATTCAGCAGGACACTGGTCCTCTAGGACCAAGTTTGGACACCCCTGGCCTAGCGGGATTTGTTCCTCTGGGCAGGTCACAGCCATGTCTCTAGATTTAAAGGATAAAGATCACTTTTCCAAGAACTGTAATCAGGTTTGAAAGTTATTAGTAAGGCCTTTTATGTTAGAACATCTCTGTTTACACCTCTGATGTTTTCATGATGTGTTTACCTCAGCATAAGTCTCACCTCATAGATTCAAATATGCACATCAATAAAGTGTGTTATAATGCAGTGGGGTGTAACACTCCAAAATGGTAAGCAAATGGGAAAAAGTCCAGTTTAAACAGTAATGTCATCAGAGAAGAGATGAGATGTCCTTGCAAGAGGGAGGGGAAGTTACATAAATAAAAAGATAGGGTAAATCATTTATAATAAATACTGCAATATTCCATTAAAAAAAAAAAAGAATAGTCAGTTTTGATTTCATGGTGACTTTAAGGCTAGGGTAGGTGAAAGTATTCCAACTATACAATTACACACCTCTGCTTTAAATTCTATATCAGACACTAAACATTTCACAAATGTTTTTCCCTTGAAATGATCCTGTCATCGGGAAGGAAGCTAAGAGATACCATAGTTTAGGTTTGTCAGCTTATTGTGCCCTTCTTTATTTTTTTAATATATCCAATGTATTGCTTTCAGGCAGAACTTTGGCACCAGTTTCAGGCTTTACAAATCAACGATAGGACATGAAGGATATAGAATGTCTTTGATATATAAAGCAAGACTGAACGCTTAGACTAACACATCATAAACATGAAGTATCTTGGCACTGCAGGAGATAAAACAGAACCAGCTTTCAGTGTATCCTGCAGTCTGTCTCATTGATGCATGCTGTCCACATTGCCAAATGTCTTCTCATATAAAAACATTTTCTTTCATGCTCTACTGAGATTTAGGGTTCACCGTAATACATTCCCTGCTCCTTATTTGTTGGGCCTTAAAGAACAGGTATCCATAGCAACCCTGCAACATTCCAACAATGTCTGGCCCCTGGCCTGTCACAACACTGCCCGAGAGAATCTGCCCGAGAGCGAGCATTCGCGCACTTTCAAGATTGAAGTAGAAGAACACATCGATAAACGGAGACTTTTGATAAATTCCCATTGCGCGGATCACTTCACTGTTTTTGTACGAAGCCTTATGAAAGCAAACGAGAAGCTTTGCTCTGTGTTGACATACATTATGCTTTGACATTAGCAACAGCACATTTCCAGGAGTCCCACATGGTTCTCATTAACATTCCAAGCGCTCTTTTTCTTTCTCATTCTCTTCCTCTCTTACTTTCCCACTCTCTTTTGTCTCCTGAGGAGGCCAAAAAGGAAAACTGACAGTGCTGGCTCCAGATCATGCATTCCATGGGATGTGTCAAAACCCTTCTCTGAAGAGCACAGAAGGCCCACATAGGGGCACTTAGACACACACGCACACACACATTCTTGTACATCTATCTTTTTGAGGACATTCATTGACACTAACCTTACCCATCACAACTAAGTGCCTAACCTGAACCCTTAACCCTAAACCTACCCTTATCCTAACTATAACCTTGACCCTAATGCTGCGTTCCAGGCAACCTGTTTTTCCAACCTTCTACCTGTGAAAGTGCACTGGAACAGCAGTCATACCCGTGACCTCGTACTAGATCGATGTACTCCCAGTTACGAGCTCTGACGTCACATAGCCCGCGAAACAACAATGGCAGTCCCTACGGATGCGGTGGGAATATACAAATAATGTAAAATAAAAGGTACAACAACTTCTCTTGCCTTATGCGCCGTTTTTTCTCTTCCGTTTCCCTCAAAGTAAGCACCTTTTACTTTATTGTAAATGAGCATTGCCTGGAACACTACAAAGTCGTGAGTCGTGGTTTGAAGTCGTAACTTACGGGCTCAAAAACCTGCCTGGAACGCAGCATAAGTCTTGACCCTGAAACAGGCCTTTAATAAAGGGGCCTCAGAAAGTGAGGACCGGCCAAAATGTCCTCACTTTACTCTCTTTGTGCTCACTCCAATGGTCTAAAACTCAGACCGGTCCTCACAAAGATAGTTGAACAAGTACACACACACATCTGGTTCGCTATCTTTGTGGGGACTCTCCATAGACTAAATGGCTTTTATACTGTAGAAACTCTATATTCTATTCATTACACTAACCCTAGCCATCACATAAAACTTTCTGTATTTTTACATTTTCAAATAAGCATCACTTAGTATGATTTAAGCTTGTTTCCACATGGGAAACTCAATTTAGGTCCCTATGGTGACACGAGTCCCCATGAGTCACTGTGCATTCAGGTTGAAGTCCCCACCGGGATAGAAAAACATGAACACACACACGAACACACACACGAACACACACACACACACACACACACACACACACACACACACACACACACACACACACACACACACACACACACACACACACACACACACACACACACACACGAACACACACACACACACACACACACACACACACACACACACACACACACACACACACACACAAATATAGAAGAGAGTGATGCAGAGATAGGAACATGTTTTCCATGTTTGCAAGGTGGAAATCCATTTATTTATGCTTAAGCCATTGTCCCATATCTTGAGGTTATCACATGAATGTTAACATTACAGAACAACACATATTTCATCAAAATCCGGGTTCCATTATTATCTAGACCAGGGCGGTCTTCAATCTTTTTCAGGCCAAGGACCATTATAGATCTTATGCAGGGTAGTGCCATATTTATTTTTTGACGAGTAAAAAAAAAGGATGTGCGAGACAGAAGTATGATGTGTGTTCAACGCATTGTACTGTTGTTTAACAATACAGCAACTGTTTAGCTGATGAAACATCTTTTTAAAAGTCTTTCTGTATAGAAAATCTCCAAGAAACAGAGGTTGTGAGCTTTTGTTTTTAATGGGATGTATACTTTACTGTACTGCGCATGCCATTGTCAAGACTGTCTATCATCATAGCCTAATTTTCATCTGCAAAAAATTAAATATGCCATCTATCCTGACTAACATTAGTGTACTAGTATATACTTCATCATGCTTACAATACAATGTCTTTAGTGCTTTCAAATCGATTAATTGCTATTAATCACATCCAAAATAAAAATTATTATGTATAAATACACACTCATTCACGATTAATCGTTTGATAGCATTACTTTAAAATAATCATTATTGATGTACAGTACATATACTTACATTTTTTATTTTACATCGTTTCATTTTAATGTAGGAAGTTGAACATTATCTTCTTAATTTTAGCTTTGGTTGAAGATAATTACATTTTGTATTGTATACTGTATATTGTATTTTTTTCACAAAAATTATTTTGAGATCAAACAATAATTGGCAGACACTCTGTAGTAGCAACTACCTTTTGTGATCTAGACCTAAAAAAATATATATATATTAAAAGCAACATTGGTTTTCTCCACATTATTGAAACTATGTGTTCTATTCTTCATGCCAGTCCATCTAACACTGAGGAGGAATACTGAGGTTTGAGCACAGCAGAGATGAATCTGATTCGCTGAATCACTGGAAATAGCCTTGAGACTCAGAAAGAGGACGTGAAATGTTGTGGAAAGCCCAGTGCAGGATCCCATCTATAGGGCTCTGAATTTATCAAGACAAATATACTGTTAGCCATCTCATCTGGGGCTTCAGGAATATTTGCATATACATGCATTTTAATAATTTTTTTATACTATTAAGAAGCATGACTTCACCTCCCCCATTATAGAGTCCATTTCATCTCTGTTGAACAGCTGCTCTGATGGAGTCAAGCCCTGGTCACTCATGTGTTGACTCACCTGTGGGAATAAAAAAAAGACTAATACATCTGTTTTGTTAGGAGGCCCAAAAGTGTTATTTTAGTGTATATGAGATACCTGAAGACTTCTCGATGATGTTTCGCTTTCGGGTCCCCAAGACCTGGAGCAATTCCTACATCGTGTCTTTCCGCTGAAGAGACAATTAGGGGAAGAGAGATAGAGAGGGAGACTGAGCTTCAAAGCATGATAGATTTCACAGTTATTCTATTATAAATAACAGAACAATAAAATCAATACTTTGAGAAGTTGCAGAGGGCATGATAACTCTGCAGGCACTGAGGGCAGGTGAGCAGCTCTCCCTGGACGAGATGGCAAATTCCACAAGCCATCCTGATCCCAACCATTTGACCATCCGAAGACTGACAAAGATTAAATACAAAAATAGCTGAAATAGATCATCCTGCCACTTGTCAGAGATATATATGATTCAAATGTTTGGAATGACATCAGGGTGTATAAATAAGATCTTTAATTTGTTTTAGGCTGAATAATGACGGTAAATTTATTAGCGTCCATACCAAAGTTCTGTTTATTATAAGAGCGCACTGCAATTTTGTCGTCTGCCACTTTAAATGCTTGAGCTCTTTAAAGTCGGGTGGATTCTGATTGGCTGGCAATTGTTTTTATCATTCATCAGCTGGAAAAAAAATCATTCTGAAAGTGATTCCAATGGTCATTATTGGACTTCCATAATCTTCATTGTTACAGTTATCCTTGGTATGAACCAAGCGGCAACCTCCCGCAGTTTCTCTTGAAGCCAATACGGAAGTGACTTAAACTGCACTTCATCGACTGGCCGCTAGGGACAGGCTCCAAAAGGGAGCAGAATCTCATTGTGCCCCATGTTAAACTGCCCAACTTTACGGCAGAAAAAAACATAATGGTATAAATTGTGGTTTTGGTCTATACGGCTAATTTTGCCCTTCATGACAACTGTGAGGGGGGTGAATTCTGAGTTCTGCATAATTAAGGGCGTGGCCACTTTGAGTGACAGGTGGATAGCCATTTATCTGCTGTCTGTCAGTCACCTCAGCTTCACCCACGTCCCGTCTCTTTGCCCATTTTCTGTTATCCGGGAGTGACGCGCTGCCAAGATGGAAACGGCCAGCTCGTCCCTACTTTACGCTTCAATACTGCTCTTCAGAATCCTATGGGTGACGTCACGGACACTACGTCCATATTTTCTTTGCAGTCTATGGTATGAACGGGCCTTATATATGTGGTGTTAACATGTTTCCACGTCAGTGTGTCTCATAGAGTCACATGGGAGTGTTACCTGTAGGCCCATGGGTGGAGCGCTTATGCTTCCTGTGACTGTGGAGAGTGAAGTGGAAGACAGAGAGGAGAAGAAGGAGAAGTCCACAGCAGAGCTGGAGCTTGTCTCTGTCACTGAAGGGTGAACTGTGGGCTAAAATACAAGCAGAGAAGTTACTACTGCCATAACTACCAATAATAATCTCCCATCCCTGCTCATCATTTTGTACGCATATGTGTGACCAACTGTAATGGAAATGGGAAATTTTGTTTTCAATAAATTGAATGGGAATCTTGTCATGTTTTACCTGCAAGGGGTTGTATATCTTGTCTTTCGCTCTGTTGCTTTGGCATAGATGACAGCGCCATGTTCCACTGAAAACAAACACATTTCTAAAACTAGTGAGAGATGCACATCTCAGTCAATGAGTCTGCCCTATAATTACAGATGATAAGGCTACTCATTTTAAAGTATTTTTTAAAGTAAACATAAACTGGGGGGGGGGTATTTAGGGTTGGATTTAGGTTCTTATTTTTATGTATTTTATGTATGTAATTTTTCGCCCGCTAGAGGTCGCTTATTCAAAACAAAGGCATATCATGATGACGCCTGGATTTCGCAGAGCTTTTATTATGCCGCAGACGACCGCTTCTGGTTCTTCTGCTCATGTGTATGTGGGGTAACGCAGCGCTGTTTTATCATATTAGATTTTCCGGACTATAAGTCGCTCCGGAGTATAAATCACATCAGTCAAAAAATGCGTTATGAAGAGGAAAATTTTTTTAAGTCGCACTGGACTATAAGTCGCATTATACTGGACTATAACGGCAGCTTCACACTGCACGCGCAAGCAGTGCGTTGGCAGGGCAGAAGCAGTGCGGAGCAATTTCACACATTCAAACGGGCAGCGTTTGTCTCGCGCAGCTGAGCCTCTCCCGGCAGAGCATTCAAGCACCCATCTGCGGACTCGTCCCTACAGCTCTGGCCATCTTGCTTTCAGTCCGCGATTAGCTTTCTTTGTTTTCTTCATTACAGTTAAAGCAACCTCTGCTTTTCACCAGTCCCTCACAAGTTTCTCACTCACTCCAAACTTTCTTTCTGCTGCTCGATTACCGTTTTCGGCTGCATATTTTACTACCTGCAGTTTGTAATTTGCAGAATAGGATTTTCTTTTTGGGAGGCATTTTATTTGTGTTCAGTCTTTCTCAGTTGTCTTTAAGTTAATATTTCAGTTAACAGTTTTCAGTTATTTTTTTCATGGGTAGGCTACAGGAACAGCATAGAGCGCCCTCTCGCGGCTGTAAACGTAGCTAAATGTTTATTCTTGTCAGTCAGTATGAATTAATTTTGATATATAAGTCGCACCTGGCTATAAGTCGCAGGACCAGCTAAACTATGAAAAAAAGTGTGACTTATAGTCCGGAAAATACGGTACCTTTGAGTGTGTTGAAAGTTATGTTATAATGATACTCTGCAGTAAACAAGATAAACCATGTAAACCGGTAAATCATGAAAACGAGATTTAAACAATAAGACTAATGTGTTGAGATGTATAACAATGATCAGTTTTCTGTCGATGAATGTATCCAAACAGTGCTCACCTGTCTAATAAAACATAATATATTAAAACGTCTTTGCTGTTTCCATGGTTTCTACAAAATAAAACAGAGGAAATCGAGGGTAACTCGGTTATGATGTCATTGATAGTCGACGCACGGACATGGTCCATGTCCTGGTTAAAATTGCCTATTTCTCTGGATTTAAACAAGTCAACAAAATAAATAACATTGTTCTAGTGGATATTTTAATCCAAAAATCTTACATATTGTTCCTTTAATATTAATTGTATCAATAATAATATATTTTAATAATAATTACATCATTCTTAAAATTGCATAACATTTTAAGGATTTATTAATAATATGATATATTTATTATTACCATTAATTGTATCATTAATAATATATTCATTATGTACTGGATTTGAAGTCATCCAGCAGCTCCTTTTGCAAGTTTACTGAGGCCCCCTAGTGGGTTCTGGTCCCCTGCGTGAGAAACACTGATGCAGAGTCCAAAAGTCTGAAACCACACTGAAAACCTGGGATTTAAAATCTCATTTAAACCTGGAAATAAACAGTTTTAAGGATTTTGTGACTTAATTATAATCATTTCAGAATCTGCACTATATTAGGTCAATTATCGGAGTACAAGTCCATTTGTGACATGAAATTCAGTTTTTAAAGTAATATTTCACTCAAATTATTATGCTAATACTGTTCATTGGCCTTTGTGTCACATGACTGCTCTGTACCTGGGTATGGAGGTGAGGGGCGGCACCAGGCAGTTGAGGTGGAACGCACGAGGACACCCATCACAGCAGATGAGCTCCCCGCCATCTTTACACACTGCACACTCATCATCATTATGCTCTACCTGAACATATGCATCATAAACGTGATGATACTGAATTACCTACCATATCAGGTACACATTATGACCACTTATGCCTACATAATATTTTTTTGCATCTTCAGTGTGTGTACTTTTCCATGAATCTTGGTCACCTACATCCATGACTCTGGTGCTTGGCTCTCCCTGCTGGTGACTATAGTTTTGTGCAGGCTGTGCCTTGTGCACTCCAGCTGTCTCATCCAGTTTGCCAGAAGAGTAGAATTCTCCTCCAACCTTGATGCATTTTTTGGCACCTCCTGCAGGAAAGCGCAACTGAGACATCTATGTTGCCAAAGTGAAGCGCCAAAGTGTTTACATGGCAAGGTTACACTATCAAAACCCACGCTAAGAGCTAAAGCATTAGCTAAGTAAAGGCTTTCATCACAGTCTGGCAATACTGTATTAGTGTGCTGAGCTCACCAGACTCAATGACCTGCTGGATCAGAATCCCCTCCACTGTCCCGCAGCCAGTGGGATGCTCACTGGCAGATACAGCCACGGCCCTCTGAACTGAGGTAGATACGGCCTGGACCCCTGCGTTTTGAGAGTTATGTTTATTCATGCACAATCTCATTCGTCTACTATAATACATAGTCATCTAATGACACATTTTACACAAGCGTCAGGCGATTACCGTTTCCCACTGAGACCTGAGAAAGTGCTGCACCATCTGTCTTCCTCATCGGCTTGCCTTGGCTTCCTGGAACAGTATAGACATTGAGTCGTGTTTGAACCCAGAAGCATCAAATCATGCCCATTCAAACTGGCACGTGTCAGATTTATTGGTTGCATTAAAGTCATGTCGGAAAGGTCATATTTACGAGTTGGAAAGTTGTAATTACGAGTGTGAAACAAAAGTTGCAATAGTCTTTTCTTCCCTATTGTGACAGCCTAATATCCTAGTGAAATCGCATCGCAAACAAGAAAAAATGAGAATTGATTGGTGACAGTTTGTCCCGCACTCGCGCCAGTAAACATGTCATCAGAAAAAAAGAAGAGATAAGGGGAAGTTATTTTCATTAAAGATTACAAGGGAACAATAATTAGAAAAATAAATTGTGCACTGATAAATAATTTATTATAAATAGTACTGTAATATTCCATTAAAAACCTGAATTGTCAATTTTGATTTCATGGTGACTTTAAGCCACCATGGATGCAGCATCAGTATTAATGGTACATTTGTTGAAATTAATGAAATGATTTCTTTTATTTACAATAAAACTATCTAAGTTGCATGTACAAAATACCATAGTATTGTACAATTGCTATACAAAATATATAATTCAATTTAGAGCACCTTCATAAATTAAATAAATGCATAAAAACACATCCGATGCACATTCTTTATTCGATATCAGGGGGGTATTCCAGAAATCAAGGTTAACTTACCGTCACATATACCCTGAACTCTCGGTTGATTAACCCAAACCTTGCTTACTCGAGGTATGCTGGTTCCAAAAAACGTGTCCGGGAATATGTTCCCGGTTCTCCGGAGCAGGTTATGTTCAGAGAGTGAGTTGCTATGGCTACTTACATACCCTGAAATTTACCTCCGTTTTTAGAAATGAAAGTTGAGGTTATCCGCTTACTTACCTTTAAACATACCCAGGTATGTCACATAACCTGCTTTCTGGAATACCCCCTGTTTTCTTTATAAATCGATATTTTATAAAAAAGACAGTATGTAAAACTATGTGTGTAAGTATTTAATAGGCTACTCAATCAAACGAGTAAACACAACCACAAGCCAAGTATACTTAGAATACTTAATTATACGTTTAAGTATCTCGATCAGAAGATTGAGTACAAGAATAGGCCAAATACTTAGACTTTTATGTCAGTATAAGTCAAGGTTTATTTCTAAGAAGCACATAAAAAGTAGACTGAAAGAAAGTATACTTTCTTACTTTTAGTTTAAAGTAAATATACTAACAGCACACTTTTATAAACTTCTTTTCGTAAGGATGGCTGCAATTTTGTTTGGTTTATCCATTAACTAAACGAAAACTGAACTTACTATCAAATTATACAGTTGTAGTGCCAGGAATGACACCCTTCTTTGCACCATTTTGATATGACCTGAATGATGAAGTTCCTCTGTATGCCGGTATCCATTACCTGAGATGGAGGTTATGGCTTTCTTGGTGTGGTGATGGGACCGGTGGGTCAGGTGTTTTTCGGCCACCCCTCTCTTTTTTCCTGACTGGCTGCGGACCAAGCGTGTCCCACTGGCCATCTGCTTTAACCCTGCCAAATGAGATTAACATCGCTTAAACTGTGATTATCCTCCAACCCACTTATTGTATGTTTGCCAGGCCTGCGCACTGTACCTTTGGGGAGGTTCATAAACAGGGTTTCCAGTTTTGGATAACACTCCTTGTTGTACTCTTTACAGAGATTGCTCCAGAAGGCCTGGAGAACAGTAGCGTCTTGGTCCAATAGCAAAGTGAGCAGTGAGTAGACAGCTTTGTGGATCCCATCCTTTTTCTTCCGCTCTAAAGTCTCCTTATAATTCGGTGATAGTATTAGTTTGTTGTTTTTAGCATTTCAGGAACTATTTACAACTGTACAATCATCCGATTAGAAGTGCTAATAGTGCTTTTGTATGAAAATGTTCACCCTCAGGATCTGTTCAGAGATGATGTTGTGATCCGCCAGCCCATACAGCAGTGGGAAAGGATCATGGATTGCCATGGCGATCTCAGTCCTACATGCTCGTAGCTGTGAGCGCAGGTCAGACTCTCCGTAACCTTCCACCCTAGACATGCTTCCACATGGAGTACTGGAGTTCTGCAGTATAGATCACAACTAAACTCACACTGCCTTGAGGTTCTGAGAGCATATTTCTCCAGATATAAATTTGAATAGATTCCATTATTTTTATTGAACATGTAAATAGTTCTTAAACAAATCAGGGAGGACCCCATGTTGGATAAAGAGATAAGGGAACCCTTGTTACAAATGATACATTTGAGTGTTGTATTTAAACTGACCAATTATTTTTTTTTAAGATATCCTTGTTACAGTGTAATTATGTTTAAATACTGAGTAATATTAATTAACTCCACATACTTACTGCACAATTAGGGTTACTTGCTTGTAATTATGCATAATTTACTGTTTACTATAGTAAGTACATGTAAGATGTGTAACAGGGAAATAAAGTCTTACCATACATTTTAATGAGGAAAACTTAAATCAATACATGTTGTATTTTGGTTTAACCTTTTTATTTTTCACAAAAAAACAGTAATTGCGAGTAATGCTTCAGACCTCTATTCTAAATAATTAAAAACTATCAGTCGTCATGCAACCTTTAGAAATTATGGTACGTAAAGATTTATGCCTGACGTTAAACACGCTAAAAAATGAACATAGTACTTACAACAGATGCTGGTGATGAGGACTAGAGATACCTGTAATCTCCTAGCTGGTTTCCTTTTATTTGGTGTGATGGCTGTCAGTGATTGACGTGCCTTATTTGTGGTGGATAAATGGCTCTTGTGCTCTTGGCCTCTAGGGGCCATTGATTCATAAGACCTTTAGTCCCGCTGTGATAAGTGGTGACATTGAATTTCTATTTACAGTTAAAACACTAACTCGCACCTCGTAGGTTGGATAAAAAGACCTGCCCCTCATTTGTCCGCATTATGCTCATTTATGCATTTGTGCGGTATGGCTTGGAAAGTCCACAGTTGGGCAAGAAACGATTTCTCGATCATGTGAGCCATCTACTTTTAGTCACCTGTCTCTCCTGAGGACTATAGTTTCCATGCCAAGGGGAATCCCAGCCTCTGTGCATCTCGATAAATGTACTGGATGTGGATTAGCCATTAAAGGGATAGTTCACCCCAAAAAAGTTTAATGAACACAAAAGATATTTTGAAGAATGGTTTGTAACCAGACAGTTGACGGTAGCCATAGTATTATTTTTTCCTACTTCTTTTGTGTTCAACAGAAGAAAGAAACTCATACAGGTTTGGAATAGCATAAGGGTGAGTAAATGATGACAGAATTGAAAAAATGTTTTGGTCAACTATCCCTTTAATGCAGCATTTGTAATGTTGTGTGGGAATTATTAGTCTTTGAGATTTTCCAACAAGTTATAATTGCTTTCAGCTTTAAATGAACCCTAGAACACATCATTTGTCTTAAATTTTCACAAAAATAGTCTCCCTCTTTTTTGCTTGATCGAACATGTACACACCTTTTTATAAAGCAGTTGAACAGCTTGAATCAATATCACACTCAGCATTGTAGCAGTAGACAGTATGGTATTAAGACATGGATTTTATTGATTACTTTTTCAGACAGATGTCATGCTCATAAATGTCCTTACAGAGTGAATAAAGAGCCAACTACACTGCTCTACACAACCCTACCGAAACCACTTTGACAGATTCAATCCCCTCACACTATCAGCAGCAACTTCCTGTTCTTACATACAACCTTCCGCTTGCGCGAGACTGTTCTGCAATTCTTCTCAACCGCTGTGAATTGGCTAGATGGTGTGAATACAACAATTTCATCACAGATCAACATCATAAATCCGTCAGTTGTCTGGCCATCCAGTCAGCGACCTCCCTTCTACAACGTGTGTGTTCTCAGGTAGCCATACAATGAAAGCTTTGCATTGTGATGCCACAATAACAGAAGGCACAACTAGTGTACAAAAGTGAAAGATGACAAAGCAAACAAGAGGAAACGGAGGCTTGAGAAATGTGAACGTGAAAGATGACATACTCTGTGCACTGTTAATGCAAAACTCATTAACATCAGTCCCTCCCCGTGGTTAATATCAGCGGCCCCTTCAATTATCCGAGAAGCTAAAGTCAAGCCTAGTACCAACAATTCAGTCACAGTAATTCCTCATGTCCATTTGTCTTTGAATTATTAGAAGTATTGGCACCAGAAAGAAACTCGCACTAACATTAAATATATTATAAATACCTAATATATCCTAAATTAATCTCTATACAATCAGTGGTGTTAATCAGTGCATTTATGTAAACAATTCAAAATCTAAAACAAACAAATACATTAAATATTAAAGATACTATGTTTCCAGAGTTTTGTAAACAACTCACATTTCTTGAACGTACTGTTGCAATAACCAGAAAGTCGTGAGTGGACTACAGGCGGGTTCATTCTCTCTCAGTGCGCTTTTAAAAAGGTCTTCGCGTTTTAGGATTCTCTGAGACGAAATCGTTCACCTGCAACATTTTGAATTTGAATCTATACATCCATTCGACATGTGCGGGAGACTACAAGAGCTTTACTACACAGACACATGAGGGATACAACAATCATTTGTCTGTTTCATCACTTTATGATGTGGTGAACCACACATTTCCTTGTCAGAACCCATAACAAAGTGCATGTATTTGAAATGAAAATCTGTTGTTTCCTAAGGCTCACCTCAAAATCGCCTTTCTCGCCCCAACCGGATGAATTATGACAATTGTCGCATTCTTTTTAGTTCTAGTCAGCTGCAAAATAATAATATTGTATTTAAAAATCAACCCACATATTTGTGTAAAATATCCGAAGGGGTTTACCGGGAATAATAGTATTCTTTCAGAAAAGATCCTCCTAATGAATGAGTAAAACGGTATAAGGCAATAGCAAAATGCCCAAATGATAAATAATAGTTTACTACCAGTGTATGGCTACAGGTGAGACCGACAAAATAAGAGTGAAGCCCTTGTCATATTAAAAAAAGAAGAAAAAAAACATTTGTACAGGTGAACATAAACCACGTCTAAATGATGGATGTTCACAATAATATAAATACTATATACAATACAGTACCGCCTGGCGGATCTAAAGTGTATACATGAAGCGAGCAGAAAAATCCATTGGTTCTTTGTAACAGTGCCACGGCACTTTAAAGGTTAGCCAGGTTAGTACGCACACCTCTCATGGAGGCTGGTACTGGATTAGCATGTAGGATGTATAACACAGACCCACACTAAGACTTTGAACAGGGCCTCTCTCTTTTGTCTTTTTTTCATTAAGTTCTTCGTTTCGTTACTATTGATGCGAATGGACCAAAGACATGACAGATTCTAAAAGTTGTCTTACATGCATGCTATGGACGAAAGACAGTTACTCTGCCATCCGCCTTGAATCTTAAACTCGTTTTTTTGTGAAGGCATCATTTAGTGCTTTTTGTAATGTACAAAAATACAAAACATAACAACCGATAATCCACTCTGAATGTTTTTGTCCGAAGATGGTACACATGCCACTTCCTGTCCTATATGAATCTGTTAGCTAGTCACTTTGAATTACCTATGATATTATTTTGGCAATTGAACAGACAGTGTCGATTTTTTTGTTGTTTTTGTTCTTGCAACTGAGGAGTATAATTTTAGACCCATTCAGATAGATGTAAAAAGCCTATATCCGATCATAAAGTTCAACAGGACATGGACCCATAGGAAGCAACAGAACAAGCGTGTGGTGTTAATGTAGGTCCGAACCGCTTTCTACTAACAGGAGCACCCGCTTTCAGTAGCCGGAGGATCCGGTTGTTTGTCCAGCTTGATGTCGATCACTGGGAGGGAGAAGTGTGTCAAGGAAATCAAGGAAATGGTGTTAGGTAGCTTTCCTCTACACAGTTGTAAATAAAACTTTTTTACAAGAAAATACTATTTCAGTCTTTCTACTTAAAGATTTCACATTTAATACAAAGTGTTATTTGCAATTTATTTGTAATTAGTGCAGTAAAACTTTGTGTCATCACGGCTTGATTATGGTAATTCCCTATATATTGGAATAAGTCAATCAAATATCAAGTGGTGACCCATACTTGGAATTTGTGCTCTGCATTTAACCCATCCAAGTGCACACACACACCCAGAGCAGTGGGCAGCCATATTGCTGCGGCACCCGGGGAGCAGTTGGGGGTTCGATGCCTTGCTCAAGGGTCTCACCTCAGTCTGGGTATTGAGGGTGGAGGAGAGCGCTGGTTATTCAATTTCTGCTAGACCTGAGACTCAAACCCACAACCTTCAGGTTACAAGTCCGACTCTCTAACCATTGGACCACGACTGCCCTCTAAAGTGCAGTTACCCTTCCGACTGGCATCCGCAAATATGATCATATGTCCCCTGTATTATGCTCTTTGAACTGGCTGCCGGTCTGTTATAGAATTGAGTTCAAAATGTTACTGTTTGTTTTTAAAGCTCTCAGTGGAACGGCTCCTGGATATCTCTGTGTGATCTTTTAAATCCAAATACATCCGTTAGATCTCTGAGGTCTTCTGAGCAAAGAGTGCTGTTGGTCCCGAGATCCAGATTGAATTAAAGTTGAGAGGCCTTTTCTATTGTCGGGCCGAAACTGTGGAACATTCTTCCGGTTTCTCTTAGTCTCTTCAATCTGAATTTAAATCCCAGTTAATATCGTATCTTTTTACCCAGGCTTATAACTTTCCCTAGAGTATAAGGATCCTTCACCTATCAGTGTTTTGATACTGTCCTCCTTCTCATTGCATTACGTTCTATATTGGTTACATTTATTCTTACATCTTTAGCAAGGTGTTGTACAGCACAGTGGTCAACTACTGTTTTTATTGTGCTTTATAAATACATTTTGATTTGATTTTGATTTTATACTTACAATTTCTGAGTGAAAATAGTTTTAAAGCAAATCCTACACCAATTTAAACTATTATTGTTATCTCCTATTACATGTGTCTTATTAAATGTATCTTTACTTCCATAATCTATTGTAATTGGGGTGAAAAAAACGCATAGCGAATATTGATTTTATTATGAAAATGAAAAGTTGGTGTTATTGGAAAAAGAGCCAGGCAGTCGGTAGAGAGACAAATATTTTTTTCTTTAGAATATATGTGCTCCTATAAATCATGCACAATAAGATGAGGAAATTGCATGTTGACTGTCTTGAATTGAGTTGAGTGAGTTGTGTAATTTTGGTTACACTAGTGAAAACATGAATGGAAAAAATGCTTGTTTTCTGAATTTCATCTGCCATTGGTCGAACCGACAGAGAGTCCCGCCCCTAAATCACAGTACTGGTTGAGACGATGTTGTAGTGTTTGGATGGACAGGATGCTAAAACAAATGTTTTGATTGCACCAAGGGCTTATGCTTTCTAGGAAAATCAACCTAAAAATGGCTTACTCATTTGGTTTACTCTCTGCATGTTAAGCTGGGACACATCCTCAAAAACAACACATATCACCTTTAAATGTCATGCATTCAAGGATACTTCCTTCTTTGTTATTATCATCCAAGCTCTCCATTCCGGGCAAAGCAGCAGCCACTCGCCGAAACAACTGTTAAACCAAACCGAAAGAGAATGAAATTAGACAAAGATTGTTTTTCCAGAGCAGATTGGTACAGCTAAAGCCCTTTGGGCAACAATTCAGTGGTTAAATCAAATCTTTTTAGATCTTTCCATGTGTCATGTTACAGGGCATGAGCTCAATGAAATTACTCTATTGGATCAAGTCCATTTGCCTCTGAGACTCACCTGTTTAACATTGCTGCCAGTCTTTGCACTAGTCTCGATAAACATCACATTCAGCTCTTTGGCCCGCTGCTCCCCCTCCTCTATAGTGATTTGCCTATCAGAGTAAATACCATCATAATGCGTTACAATTAAAGTAAATTAAACTCATTACATTTAAACTGAATACATTTAAATACAAAAATGAGAATGGATACGGTAGTGACACTTACAAATGAAAATTTCTAGCACAAAAAAAATGTAATATTAATATTAGGGTTGGGTTAAAAATATTGATTTCTCAATTTTAAATAATTATCATTCTGAAGAACCAATATCGATTCTTAAATTCCACGAATCTGTTTTCAGCTGATGGATGAACAAAGCTTTGTAGTGTGCCTTCCATCCAATAAATCTTTGTTATTTCTGATATAAAGTCTTAGCTTTCAAATTCTGTCAATTACAAAATTCAAGCAATAAATAACGTTTTGGCGCTCTTTAATGTGGGGTGACAGATCGCTGTAGCATCTCAGTTCAAGTGAAGCGGCAGTGCGAAGCGCATGTGACCGCTTTTCCGCTTTACTACTAGTTACAGCATGAAATAGACGCACCCTAGTGGCAGGAAATCTAATTTGCAGCCAGGGTAGTCTAAGCAAATCTTCGTTGGCTTGCGAGCTGGAAAAACCAAACTCTGGTCAGGGCAATCACATCGTGTATAGAGTCGGTGGGCGGGCTTAACATAATGACGGTAGAGTTGCGGCGGTTCCGCAAGTTACTTGTAAACAAAGAAGCTGGCGAACAGCGGTCTTTAGAATCGGCTTTGGCCGCGACTCTGGAAGACTTGGAGTTAAGCTTTTCTTTGAGAAAAGAACAAAGAACGGCACTGAAGTCATTCTTAAGAAAGGAGGATGTGTTCAGAGTTTTGCCGACTGGATACGGCGAAAGTTGAATCTATCAACTAGCTCCGCTTCACCTTCTTCGTTGCTCTCGTTGGTTGTAGCACTATCCTATTGCGTGCAGAGGGAATTTGAAAGACAACCGTTTATCCCGCCCCTCGGATTGAGCAGGATTGAGCCCTGCCAATGGTGTGTTCCCAGACCCAACATTTTGATGTGTGTCTGGCTTGTCAGGCTAGAAGGATACAGTACAACTAACCAAAATCCCTATCATGTCACATGTTATCGCTCAATCAGTTTCAACCGCCGAAAGACGTGGAAAAAACAGCTTGTAAACAATGTCACGTAATCTTACATTTTGTTCAGAAAAGCCATTCAAAACTCCTTAGTCAACTAAAAAAAAAGTATAGTCCTTATGTGTAATTTAAATGTAAGTAGTCTACAAATCCATTAATTTTAACCTTTAATATAATAGTGATGAACCAACTAGGGTTCCCTGTATAATTTAGTTAGATAATCTTTTCCTTGAGGAAATTTGCAGTGTATTGTACCTGATAGGCCTAAATTAATCGATATTGAAACAAACTGAATCGAATAGCAAGCTTGTAAATCGAATCATGAAAATTGTGCCAATGCCCAGCCCTAGTTAATATTATCAATGACTCCACCTCTTTTCCTCTAGGTCTGTTTTGTTGCCGACCAGCATGATAATGACATCACTTCCCCTCTCTGTTCTGACATCATCAATCCATTTGGAGGTAAGCTGGAAAGAATTGACATCTGGAGCAAGAGAAGAAAAAATCTTAGTCTAATTGGAGCATCAAGTGGTTTTGTTAAATGCCTTTTTCAACATGGCAACACAAAAACAGATGCTTTTACATATATTGTTTAATCGCTCAAAGTGTGTACGAGTGTGTGCTCACTTGTGATATCATACACCACCACAGCCACTGTGGAGTCTCTAATGTAACTCGGGATAAGACTCCTAAACCGCTCCTGCCCTGCGGTGTCCCATAGCTGTAACCTCACCTGCAAAAAAGACACAAGACATACTTGTAGAAATAATGATACATTTTGAGAACTGCACTAATTTTATATATATATATATATATATATATATATATATATATATATATATATATATATATATATATATATATATATATATATATATATATATATATATATATATATATATATATATTTTAAATATAATTAGTTTCAAAGCTTCTTACAGTTCGGTCCTCCAGATACATGGTTTTTGATAAAAAGTCAATTCCAATAGTTGCCTGTAATGACAATAAGATTCAAAGTAAGATACAAAATAGCATAGACATCTGAAAAACTTTAATTTGTAAACTTCTACATTAATGTATGCACACACACAAAAACAAGATATACCTGATAAGTGTTGTCAAAACTGTCATACATGAACCTTGTTATCAGCGATGTTTTCCCAACTGTAACATAAACCAAGAAAAACAGGATAACGTTCAGATTTAGATGAATCACACACAGTGAAGTAATTAATGTCTTGTTTGTCCTGACCTAACCCAATACACTGTGTTTTGACTAATTGAATTAGACTACCATGCTGCAACATATGCTGAAACAAAGCACTGTCTTACCCTCCGTCCTTCAAATGACTGTACACTGTCTTAAGGATTGCACAAAGAATGTCATTTGGACTTCACTGTTATGTTGAGTTACAACGACGTGAAAAATAGCTTTAAAAAATGCGTCAGTGCAACGAGCCACTGTGACAGCACATTTCCTGAATACACATTTCAGGACTGCTTTTTTTCAGGCCTGTCTGGTCAGGCCTGTTTGTCAGGCTGAACTGAGATACTAAAATCATCAAAAAGCACAATGCCAACAGTTATCCTGGAGCTCATATAACAAGGGGGAATAATGGTCCCATTCTTCTGTGGCTTTAGAATGAGGGTTATTCTGCTTTTATCTTGAAACAAGATCAACCAAATCTGACCAGCAGTTGGATTCAGGACCATGGACAGCAGAAGACAAGTGGTCTTCAGACGTTAAAGGACAGTTCGCCCCAAAACATGTCATCGTTTACTTACTCCCATCATGCATGTTGCTCTAAACATGTATGACTTCCTTTCCGGCCACTATTCGCTTACATTGTATGGGGGGAGAAAAGATGAGTGGTGACTGAGAATGTCCTAACATCTCCAACAAGGTTCACCAACATAAAGGTGAGTAAATGATGAGAGAATTTTCATTAAGCTGACATATCCTGGATAAATTATTTTTCTAGCAGGCGTGGTAATATCTATCATCATACCCAGGCTGAAATGGATTGATTCTCGTAGATAAGCATTCAGACGCCCGTCTCTGTTAATTCAGTCTTAATTTCTGCTATTAAAACCAAATATCACTTATCGCAAATCTAATGCTCTTTCATACAGCATATAGGGCCCTCTGTCTGACTGGCTGTCCATTTTCTCCTTACGAACAGTGAATGATGAAGACATAACCACAGTATCAGGAGCTATTACTGGGTAATGTATAGCAAATGCATGCATCCTCAAGGCAAAAAATACCTCAAGAACACGTGAACTTTACGGTGACGCCATGTTCAGTGTTATCATTTGCAATGTTTGCATGTCCAGTCATCAAATGACAGACATGATCTCAAATGCCCGTCTGATTACGTCTTCACAAACACCGACAGTGACAGTCAGTGACAC
This sequence comes from Gobio gobio, assembly GCF_949357685.1. NCBI lineage: Eukaryota > Metazoa > Chordata > Actinopteri > Cypriniformes > Gobionidae > Gobio > Gobio gobio. The sequence continues at coordinate 14,847,711 of NC_137102.1, read as the reverse complement.
TGATAAGACTATCATCCAGCCAAAAGAATAAACCACGATATTTATTCCCATTATATAGGCTGGTCGTATGACTGCTCATAAAATGATGCATGAGGTTTTTATTTTTGCTCTGCTGAAGAATCCCACAGACACTGACTGCCAACCTGGGTGTGTCTCCTGTAGACACACGGGAAATGAAAAGCCTCTGCGCCTTTCTGTTTCATGACACGTTAAACCAGTGGATGTTTACAGGGACATCTATACAAATAAGGCGATGTACATTTCTTTCGAATGAAATATTTCATACCATTTGTTTTGAGCGATTTAGACTGCGCTAGAATATAAGCGATCAATAATACGATGCCTCCAATGGAAAATGCAAGTGACAATCATAACAGTTGCTCAAATAACGATTATATCAGGTTATATTCACAGATGGATGTTTGGTAGTGTAATGACGCTGCATAGCTATACATTTTCGTGACTAATCAAAAATTAAACATATGCAACCGACTTGTTTGACAGGTATTCGATATGGAGATAACATCGTTTAAATAACACTACAAACAAGCAGATGGACAGAAGATTCAGAACAACATACTAATGTACTTCATGCATGTGTTGAAAGGTTAATGGGTTCGTGTCCAAACCCAGTCGTGGCAAACCCAAAGACTCACCGCTTTGCTCTCCTAGAAAAACAAGTTTGAATTTCCGTAAAGGGTTCCCAAAGTCACTTCCCATGGACATGATTGCTTGAATGGCACAGTTGTTATGGATTAATATGTACAGGTGGTACCAGTCTTGCGAGAATGCAGATGGATAATCTTCGGTCGCGAATCGATGGATATTGCAGTACTGCTCCGCGATGTCAATTCCCCAGTCCTGTGCGCATGCGCAGCGGTGGCGATACGCCCGTCTGATATCACTGTGTGTTTACGGAAACGTCCCCGCAAACTCTCCTCGCACACTAAACCGCAGGCCATGCATCCGTTCAGCAATGTTTGCATCTGCATCTCTAAGCGCAACGCATATTTATTTACTTTTAACGCCTTTTTTTGTGTGTGTGCCTTTTGCAGACACTCGAAGACTGCATTTAGACCTAAGCTGTCTCTATGTGTAGGCTACAAGTGAATAATTATTAATGGAAGGTGGTAAACAGTGTTGCAAACCCTTTGTTTGTGTGCACATTGCAATGTAAAAGTTGTGACATCAATAGGCTATATAGAAAATAAGAAACATTAAACCTGGCAATTTTTACAGTAGCTAATAAACTAACTTATATAGTAACTAATAGTACAAGCAATTAAATAAAGGGAATGTATCTATGTGTTTTGACGTGGTATTGGATAAAATGGTTGAGCAAAGACAGGAAAATTGAGGGAAAGAGGGACATAGATGTGCATCATTATGATATTTTCATGATTTAACTGCCTACATATTTGGCCTCAAAGACAAAAACCAGACATGCCCTTTTGACCTATTGGATTATTTATAAATAATTATCCTCCAGTACATTCTAGTCTGAAGAGATAATAAATAAATAAGGGAGCAAAGTTTCAAACTATCATATTTGATCATGTTTTTTTCAGCAGATAAATGGAAACACTTGGAGAATGGAGAAATATTGTGCAACAATGGAGGATGATATTAAATCCAAATAAAATTTAAGACTGTGCCTATTGCTAATATTAGTGGTGAGATATTGTGTCCTGGAAACTTCAATGCATGTAATATACCCTGACAAGTCTGTTTGTCTGCAGTTTTCTTCATAATCTACAGCCCTGGGGCTAAAAAAAAAAATGGATTAGAAAACTAGATTATATGTTTACTGGAGATGATGTGGACAATAAAATCACAAAAACATCACTCAGAATGTATAACTGAGCGATGCTTTCATGGATATGGAATATAACATGTGGTGGGTGTGGAAGTCTGTATTTTGTAGATGCAACACTGGATACTGTATTCAATTAACCTACTGTTCTATTAAACATATATAAATTGTATGCAGAATGTAACTCATATGAAGTAGTGTTTAATGCTTTAAACTTTACTATTTTGAAATGAATGAGGAAATGTGCTTGGATACTGTTGATATATAGCCAATCACAGCATATTGTGAGAAAACAGTATGCTCAAATGTGTGCTTCTGCTTCTACAAATCTGTGTTGTACTGTTATCTGGGTAAGAGAGAAGTAAATGATTTCTTCAGTTGAGTTGATTTTACTTTGATATCAAGCAGGGAAATGGTGTTTACAAGTTAGGAGATTATAAATGGCATGCCACAGCAAGTCATTTCCCGAACTCGAGTTAAGGTTTCCTTTTAGTGATGTTATAATATAAAATCTCTTGTCTGATAAAATGTATTGAATGATACGTTGCTTCTGCAGTAGGTGTGTTATCTTAAATGTGTGTTCAGTGTTCTTCCATTTTGGACTATACCGTGTAGCACTGCTGTTATATAATGAGTGTTACACTCCATCTTATACATGTTTCACCACTCTCTCAGGGCGGTCTGAACATCCCTGCTGGGCACACACACAGTTCCTCCACTGCCGTACATGTATATTAATGTGCTGAAGGTCAGATTGTTTCTCGTGAAAGAGAGTGTAACAGGAAGTTATCTAAAAAAAAAAAGTTTCTATATGCCACTAAAAGTGGTTCTTCGATGAATCATAGAGGAACCACTTTTGGTGCTATATAGCACCTTAACAAAAGAACCACTGAAGCACCAAAATTGGTGCTATACAGCACTTAAAGGGATAGTTCACCCAACAATGAAAATTAGCCCATGATTTACTCACCCTCAAGTCATCCGAGGTTTATATGACATTCTTCTTTCAGACGAATAAAATCTGAGTTATATAAAAAAATTTCTGTCTAATCCAAGCATTAAAATAGCAGTAATAGTTGCTCAGTTTTTGAAGTCCATAAAAAAAAATGCATCTGTCCGTCAAATAACGTGCTCCATGCGGGTCTGGGGTGTTAATAAAGGCCTTCTGAAGCGAATCGATGCGTTTGTGTATGAAAAATATCCATATTTTAAAAAAAATTATTCCCTTTCGTTCAGTCACTACGACGTACGTTAGTGACTAACGAATGGGGGTTTCGCTTAGAAGCCAATCATCTTCGAGAATTCAACAGCGCCCAATGGCAGTGCCAATGCCATGGGCATGCGGAATTTGCATGCGTAACTCCGCCCCACCTCGTGGGTATATAAGGAAGTACGCTGGCAACATCGCATTATGTTTCTGCTTTGGAGCCAAGAGGATCTCTTCACTCCTTCAAGCCTGATCTGAGTCTTCGACAGCTTTTCGAGACGAGCAGCTTTCCAGAGGCGTTTGTGTTACGGCGCGTTCCAGTGATCATCATACTGCCTGCCTGCTGATCTGCGCAGTGGTCCGCTAGACAGCTGGTGTGTGGTCCCTGGGCGCTTCGGCGTTCTCTGCGAAGCTTCCTCTCCTAAAAGAGCTTACACGTGACGCGTCCTTTTCAGGATGTCTCGTCCGTGTACTTCTGGGTGTGGCCGGTTGTTATCTCCCTCTGATGGGCACAAACACTGTCTGATATGTTTGGGCTTTCAGCATGCTCAGACAGCGTTTGTGGATGAGTCATGTTCCCACTGCGGGAACATGACCATCGCGGTGTTGCGGTCAAGACTCCATGACCTTCGTAATGAAGTGAGAGTCCCCTCTACCACACCCCGATCTACTGAGTGCCAGAGGCCCAGTACTTCGGCTGGTGGTCAGGGTGACCTGACGGTTACGGTGTGGAACAAAGCCCCGACACTCATGCCTCGGGCCACACCCCCGTCTTGCACACTGCAACCCGCGAGTGTCCAGACGCAGATTGCGGGGCCGGCTCCTGCCCCCTCGCGCATCTCGTTTGGCGCTCCGAAGGAAGATGCGATGTCGGTCACCGCATCACAAGGTGGGCTTCGAGTCCTCTGAGGATGATGACTCGGCTGTGCTGCCGCCTTCGGGCGCGCCAGCATTGCCCGAGTCGGACCCAGAGCTGACAGCCATGTTGTCTCGGGCAGCCGCGAGCTTAGGGATAGAGTGGAACCCTCCGCCCTGTCCCGAACGCTCTAGGCTCGATGATTGGTTTTTGGGAGCGCGCGCTGACAACCGTCAGTCCCCGCCCCCAATACCTTTCTTTCCTGAGCTTCATGAGGAACTCGCGCGGTCCTGGAAGTCCCCGTTGTCTTCCCGTGACTGTTCGGCGACTTCCTCCGCCTTCTCCGTCCTCGATGGGGCGGCAGCTAAAGGGTACACTGGGGTCGCCCCAGTTGAACGTTCTGTTGCGATGCAACTGTGTCCTCAGAGCGCTTCAACCTGGCGCGGTGATCCTAAGCACCCCTCCAAAGCCTGTCGATTCACATCAACCTTGGTGGCGAAATCGCACAGAGCCGCGGGGCAGGCTGCCGCTTCGTTGCATGCCATGGCGATCCATCAGGTCTACCAGGCCAGGATCCTCAAGGACATGCACGAGGGTGGAGTTGATCCGGGGCTCTTAAATGAGCTGCGTGCCGCCACCGACCTCGCTCTCCGGGCGACGAAGGTGACCGCACGCTCCCTGGGTCAAGTGATGTCCACAAAAGTGGTCCAGGAGCGTCACCTGTGGCTGAACCTGGCCGATATGCGGGACACCGAGCGGACCCGGTTCCTCGATGCCCCCATATCCCAGGCCGGCCTCTTCGGCGGGGCGGTTGAGGACTTTGCCCAACAGTTCTCAATCGCCCAGAAGCAGACTGAGGCTATAAAACACGTACTGCCCCGGCGGCCAGCTGCTGCCTCCACCCAGCCGCCGGCACAGTCGCCTCAGTCTGCTCCACGCCGAGGACGCCCTCCTAAGGCTCCCGCCCCTCCCACCCGGTCCAAGCAGCAGCCTTCACCCGGGCCGGGTCGCGGAGGAAGCCGTAGGAAGGCGTCCAAGTCCCCTCAGGCCGCCCCGCTAAACGCCAGGCAAAGCGGCGCTCATGAGACGGACGGCTCAGGGATGGGAAATTCTTTCGAGGAGATGGTAGCAGGACCACTCCTTCCCCCGGTGGAGGGCCGGGGGAGAATCCTTTGTTCAGCTGCTGGCCCCCGGGTCAGCAGCACCCTATTTTGGTCAAAGAAAGAATTAACACTCCCATCCCTGAGCCCACAGAGTCCGGTGATGACGGTGCGCGCCACCCACGGGTCCCGCCACTCGCATCCCACTCTGTCGCCAGCCTCCTGGCAGAGCAGACCCCAGTGGAACGTGCGTCCTTCCCTGGTCTCCTCTGTCAGGACGCAGCAGTCAACCGTGCCCCCGCACCGGGACGCCCCTCAGCCTCCCATGTCCGGGCCGGTGACGCTGCATCGCTGCAAACCCACACCGGGTACGTCTGTAGGATATCGACTCGGTCGCCATGTGCGCGCAGCTTTCGAGCGAGCGCGCGCAGTCTCTGCTGACTTCCCTTCGTCAAATCGAGGGCAAGAGTGCGGTTCCACTGAAACTATTTCAGAGGCTCCTGGGGCATATGGCATCTGCAGCCACGGTGACGCCGCTCGGATTGCTTCATATGAGACCGCTTCAGCACTGGCTACGCGATCGAGTCCCGAGATGGGCATGGCGGTCTGGCACGCTCCGGGTACAAGTGACTCGGGCCTGCTTACAGACTCTCACCCCGTGGTCGAACCTCAGTTTTCTACGGACCGGAGTGTCCTTAGAACGAGTTTCCAGGCATGTTGTTGTATCAACAGATGCATCATCCACGGGCTGGGGTGCCATGTGCACTGGACAAGCAGCCGCGGGCTCCTGGATAGGACCCCAGCGCCTTCTGCATGTCAATTGCCTTGAGTTACTGGCAGTACGGTTCGCCCTGCACCGCTTCCGAGCGTTGCTGAGGGGTCAACATGTACTAGTCAGGACAGACAACACGGCCGTAGTAGCGTACATCAACCACGGCCGTAGTAGCGTACATCAACCACCAGGGCGGTCTACGCTCCCGCCGTATGTCTCAACTCGCCCACCATCTCGTTTTGTGGAGTCAGAAGCACCTGAGGTCCCTTCGTGCTGTCCACATCCCCGGAGACCTGAACTGTGCAGCCGACGAGCTCTCACGGATTCAGCCTCTCCCCGGAGAGTGGAGACTCCACCCCCAGACGGTCCAGCTGATATGGGAACGGTTCGGCGACGCACAGGTAGATCTGTTTGCCTCCCAGGACTCTTCCCATTGCTCCCTGTATTATTCCCTGACCAAGGGCACCCTTGGCACGGATGCACTGGCGCACAGCTGGCCGCCAGGGCTACGCAAGTATGCGTTTCCCCCAGTGAGCCTTCTTGCACGGGTACTGTGCAAGATCAGGGAGGACAAGGAGCAGGTCATGTTGGTCGCCCCGTATTGGCACGGCCAGACCTGGTTCCCAGAACTTATACTCCTTGCGACAGCCCCTCCCTGGCCTATTCCTCTGAGACCGGACCTCCTCACTCAGAGACGGGGCACCTTTTGGCACCCGCGTCCAGCGTTCTGGAAGCTCCACGTGTGGCTTCTGGACGGGACACGGCAGGTTTGAGTAGTCTTCCACCTGCGGTGGTCGCTACCATCACTTCCGCTAGAGCTGAGTCTACGCGACGTCTCTATGCGTTGAAGTGGAACCTCTTCGTCACATGGTGTTCTTCCCGCCAAGAAGACCCCTGGAAATGCCCGATCGGGTCCGTGCTATCGTTTCTCCAGGAGGGGGTGGAGCGAAGGCTGTCTCCTTCCACCCTTAAAGTGTATGTGGCCGCAATATCTGCCTACCACGATCTCCTGGGAGACAAAAAGGTAAGTCAGCACGACCTGATCATCAGGTTCCTGAGGGGGGCGAGGAGACTGAATCCTCCTCGCTCTCCTCTCGTTCCCTCTTGGGACCTCTCAGTAGTCTTAAGTGCTCTGCAGAGGCCTCCCTTTGAGCCTTTGCGGTCGGCTGAGATTAAGTTCTTGTCTATGAAGACGGCTCTGCTGACCGCATTGGCCTCGCTTAAGAGGGTCGGGGACCTGCAAGCATTTTCGGTTGACGAAGCGTGCCTTGAGTTCGGGCCGGCTAACTCTCACGTGATCCTGAGACCCCGGCCCGGATATGTGCCCAAGGTTCCCACCACTCCATTCCGAGATCAGGTGGTGAACCTGCAAGCGCTGCCTTTGGAGGAGGCAGACCCAGCCTTGGCATTGCTCTGTCCAGTACGCGCTCTCCGCGCCTATGTAGACAGTACGCGATGTTTCAGGACCTCAGACCAGCTCTTTGTCTGTTATGGTGGAGAGCGGAAGGGAAGTGCTCTCTCAAAGCAGAGGTTGTCTCACTGGATAGTGGACACCATTGTTTTGGCTTACCAGCAGCAAGGTCGACCATGTCCCCTTGGTGTGAGGGCACACTCCACCCGGAGTGTGGCCTCCTCTTGGGCTCTAGCGCATGGCGCCTCGCTAACAGACATCTGCAGAGCTGCAGGCTGGGCGACACCCAACACATTTGCCAGATTCTACAATCTCCGAGTGGAGCCAGTGTCCGACTATGTACTCGCCCCTACGGGTGGCCGGTAATGGGCCAGGCTCAGGTGTCTCCGCTTGCTCGCCATTCCACTCCAAGGACTGGATACGTGCGATATTTCCCCTCAGGTGAGCTCCCCGAGAGCCCTGAGCTCCTCCAGCACTGCTCACGCCGACATCAGTTCAGTCTGCCCTTTCGAGCCCAGACCCTCATGTTCCCCTCCGGCGACCCCCACACGAGTATTTCCACCGTAAGCCTCCTCAGCGAGCAGGTGTCTTTCCCTTGGCAAGTCCCTGCCACCCCTAGGGTTAAAAATCCACCTTCGGCTGGTACCCTAGAGATCTTCCATATGCAGCCCGTAGCGGGTCATATGTGTGTTCTTAAGCCCTCCCTACGGTAGGCATCTTGGCATTCCCTCACTGGGATATGCTTCCCAGTGTACCTTGGTAATCCTGTGATAAGTGGGAGTCCTTCGTCCATACTAGTCTTACGACAGGGTACTCACACTTACGCAGGGCACTGGACGACAGCTGAGTGGCGTTGTTGTATTGGAACCCCCATTCGTTAGTCACTAACGTACGTCGTAGTGACTGAACGAAAGGGAACGTCTCGGTTACGTATGTAACCCTCGTTCCCTGAGGAGGGAACGGAGACGTACGTTTCCTTTGCCACATCAGCTGTGCTGCCTGGAACGCGGAGTTCAGTCTTGGCTCCTGCAGCAGTAACATAATGCGATGTTGCCAGCGTACTTCCTTATATACCCACGAGGTGGGGCGGAGTTACGCATGCAAATTCCGCATGCCCATGGCATTGGCACTGCCATTGGGCGCTGTTGAATTCTCGAAGATGATTGGCTTCTAAGCGAAACCCCCATTCGTTAGTCACTAACGTACGTCTCCGTTCCCTCCTCAGGGAACGAGGGTTACATACGTAACCGAGACGTTTTTTCTATGGCTCTGCATCAGCCATCCCCATGCCATCACTTTTGGCGAATAAGGTCAAAATACATGCAAAATACCGGCGCGATCATAGATATATGCACAGATTCCTCATTAGTGCTTGCGCGGATCGGTCGAATGAGGCATCTGCGTTTATATATCTTTGATCACGCCAGTATTTTGACCTTATTCGCCGGAAGTTATGGCGCTGGGAATACTAGATGACATTCGTCTGATAAGAAAAAAACATAAATACTGTTCGGTTTCTCGCAGAAACCGATCGTTTCGTGTCTTAAGACATCAATGTGTCGCCACGAGCCGTCTATGTATATGTGTTTTTACTCTCATTGCTCTCATTCTCTAAAATATCCCCATTGATATGCATTCTACGACTCTCACACTGCAACGGTTGGAGTTAAAAATCTTCATTTGTGTTCTACTGAAGAAACAAAGACAACTACATCTTGGATGCCCTGGGGGTAAGCAGATAAACAAAAATGTTGTTTTTGGGTGAATTATCCCTTCAAAGGTTCCCCTATGATTATGAGCCAAGAACCCATTTTAGTGCCATATAGAACCTCTTTTTTTTTTAGAGTGTAGGGGACTCAGAAGTGATTCGTCTCATGAAAGAAACACCACTTTTCAAACAAAATAAAGGTTTATTTATAAAAGAGATGTAGGGCAAACATCAAAATTTGTGGAATGCACATGGCTGTAAGACTCTTTTGGCCAGATTCTTATCATTATGTAATCACCTATAAGGTAAGTTTTACCTGATGCTGCATTACAAAGTACTCAATAGCACACAGTAGTCATAGTCTTTCTTGACATTAGTTTATCTGTATTCAAAATGCCTCAAAATAATTATCAATTACATTGTGTTCATATACAGTATAAACCATCACTGCATTCAAAAATCAAACAACTCTGCTTCTTTCTCCTTCCAGAACGTGAAACTACGATCAATATATTTACAAATTTCATCATTACTAAACATTGAGAAATCATTGCTTCCATCTCTGCCATCAATTGGTATGGTATTCTTGATGATTACCTGCGGCACAACTTTAACCTCAGCACAAGAATCCTTCACAGATTCCTTGGAAATCCCATTTTCTCTTTTCCCAAAGTATTGCATTTTGATGTCCTGGAAACCATCTTTCCACTCGCGTCTCCCAGCCTCAATGTCCACGAGGACGGCTCGGTGGAAGTCTCGGACTGTCTCCCAGGGAAAGTTCCCTATGTGGTCGAACACCTCGAAGCACAACAGGTGCCTCATCTTGCGCTCCTCAGCCGGGAGGTCCTGCTCGAGAATGTGAAAATAGCCGAGCATGAACAGGTCAAGGGTCAGGCTGTCGTAAGCAACAGGAGCGCCGTCCACGCGAGGAAGGAACTGCTCCGGTGAGTAGGTCACACGTTTCCTCTGGAGGCTCCGGATCTGTCGCAATGGGACCCCTGAGGCGACACGCTTCCAGTTGCCAATCATCTTGTCTATTGCGGTTCTTTGCCTGTAGAGATGAAACAGTGATCTGGTTCCTGGCTTGGATACTGCAGTTGTTATTCCTTCTCCTGTAAGAGTGCCAAGCTCTTGTTTCATCTTGGCTCGCATTGATATAGCATACGCAGACCTTTTCCAGTGGCTCAAAAAAAGGACAACGATGCGTTCCTTCCGCAAGCAGGTGGTCTCCATCACTTTAGTTGCATCTTTGCCCAGTGCCTGTTGGCATTTCATGGCACTGTCATTAACGTGATTAATGTCACTGCTTTGGATTGTCCCCATGGACTGCTCATTTCGATTTGTTGATGTAGACAGTTTTAGCTGCCTTGTGTCGGATGTGTTGTTCAAAAGGCCAGAAAATGGGTAGATGTTCCCTATCTGACCCTCAAAGTTGGACCTCAAATTTCTCACAGAAACGCCTGACTGCTGGATCTCCAGCTCCACCTTCTGCCGTCGTCCTCTGATTGAACTTTGCCTCTCTGGCTGGTACGTGAAGACCGACGCCAGATTTGTGTTACAGATCCCATCCTCGCCGTTTGTTTCTGAGAGGTTTGTCAGGAGCAGTGACATGCTCTTTACTATATTCGAGATACGATTGTACCACACAGGAAGAGGCAGAGATTCCTCCATGTTTAGGAGCTGCTTGCACTGGGTGTTGACGGTGATATTAACGATGGGAGCAGGAAGGACGGCCCTAAGTTCCTCCGCCAGCCGGGCAAGCTCTAGCTCATAGACCTGGCATCGTTTTTGAAGGGAAATCGTTTCAATCTGTCCCTCCAAGTAGACCAGGTCATCTTCGGTAAGCAGTTCTCCAAAGGGGCCCAAAATTACATTGTGTACTTGGGAATACCTCCAACCGTCCACCTCAACATGTTTGTCGCTGTTGTCCTGTATAAGATGAAACAATTGTTATTGTCATATTGTATGACGTAGTGTGCTATGGAAGGACATTTTAGCAATGCAGTTTTATGTTGGAGGGGTTTGAGCAGTTTACTTTTCTGCAGTGGTTGTCTTCGTTCTGCAGTCGAGCCTGAAGCTTGCGCACCATAACCTGCCTCTTCCATTCAGCAATGGGCCTCCCATTCTCATCATGAGTCGGGATCAGAGAATCAATGTCAGCAAGATTTGCTTCCAACTCTGCAAGCGGAACAATTCCATTCTCTCCTTTCTGGAAACAGATGCATACAAACTCTGTGATATGATATCACTACTGCTTCAGTTGCAAATAAACACATTCACAAGTCGAAAAAAAAGGGCCGTTGCAAAATATTTTACATTCGTACATTCAGACCTGAATGTAAATGTACCACTCCCCTCTTGAAACACTGATGACACCCACTTTCGAGGAAGTTGAGGTCAAGCTCTAATCAATTGCTAAACTTATGAAATTCCTGATGAAAATGTTCATTAATGAAGGTTTTTTTTGTGCATATGATTTAAACAGTAAAATGTGCATTATGGCAATAAGGTTCAGGTTTGAAACCTGAAATTACATTTTGGCGAGATTTTAAGAGGCTGCATTACTAACCATAAGTCTAAGCCTATGCTGTAAAATATCCTACTTCTGCAACAGAATAAAAAAAGATAATTATGATACATAATTTACTTTTTTCTTTACATCATTCCTTACAATTCCGAGTTTATATATCAAAATCCTGAGTTACCATCCCGTAATTCTGACTTTTATCTCTGAATTGCAAGTTTATAACACATATTTCCAGATTTATTTCTCAAATCTCAATTTTTTGTTTCCTTGGAATTCTGGTGGAAATATACTAGGTGACATCAGCTGAAAATAAAAAAATGTTTCAGAGGCAGAGAAAAATGATGAAGAAACTTTTTTTTATGAAGAAACATGCACTGATAAGAAAGTAAACAGGGTAAATTGTGATTTCATGTTGAGGCTAGCACATACATTTATTGTTTGTCCAGTGAAGACCGCTGTGATTCCTGCTTGTCTCAGCGACTTCATCGACTTTTGAGATAAAACCGCCTCCTCTTCCTCAAGGTGTTTCCTCATGTTAAATGAAGTTACAACTATACACCAAAGACAGAAAATTAGTGAACTTTAGATATATATTTTCTTATTTTGTCAAAGAACATATACTCTGGCCTGAGCCGAACAAATGCAGGGTCATGCACTCTCACCTGTAGAAGCCACTTGCATGTGCTGAAGGGTTCCAGCAGCTCCATCTTTCTTAGCCTGTGAGGAGGCCGGTAATGCGGTTGAGGTATCCAGACATGCTGGAGAGGGACGAGGTTGGGGAGGCACTTCATTCACCGGCTGCTAGGAACACCAAAACACCCGAAGCGATTAAGAACAAGTGTGTCTTGTCATGTTTGCTCAATAAAGATTATAATTAAAAATCATCACCTTGCTATTTTCCATCCGGCCACTATGTTCAAGGTCACAGGACTGGTTCTTAATGTCCTGGTAGGGGTTGGTTGTGTTAAACAAGGTCCTTTCCTCCTCTATGAGGACAATATCTGCAGACTGCTGGAGTAAAGCAGAAAGAGAACAGTGTTTTTCTGAATATTTCTTCATAGTAAACATGGCACAAAATACAGGTGTTGAAGCACAATGTACATCCTGATCTGCCCCCAGCGGGTGAAACAGGAGCTCAAACTGTTTAGTATAGCAGACCTCCCACTTAGTTAACAAAGGAAAACTGCCTATAGAGTTCAGTCATCTGATCGGATGGTTCAAATGACCCATACCTGCAATTGCAGTGATTGATTTCTCTTATGGCCTCTTATGCCACTCTCGCCTTGCTTTTAAAGCTTGCTAAATTATTTTTAACATTCATAATGTGACTACAGTACATTACAGCAGAAGAAAATTAAGACACAACCTTTCCAATGCACTGCATACATGAATTCATACACTAACGTACATTAAAAAAAAAAGAAATTAATAACAAAGATGCACTAAATTGATCAAAAGTGACAGTGAAGTAATTTCTAAAGTCACAAAAGATTATTATTTCAAATAAATGTGTTCTTTTGAACTTTCTATTCACCAAAAAATCATGAAAAACATAAGCAGCACAACTGTTTTCAACATTGATTATAATAAGAAATGTTATTAGTCATGCTTGATAGTCTTTCTTGATAACATTACATTTTTTAAGTTTTAGTTTTTCTTATTCTCACCATAAAGGGAAAACGTTTTTGATATCTTCCCAAAGGCAGTTGTTTTTCAATCTGATATTGATCTTACATTTTATCGAAGCATTACTGAGAACACCTAAGAAAAAACTCTTATATGATTCCTCAGTCCAAGAAGCAATATAGTTATTTAGAAGATATTTCAAAGATTATTTTCCAAGCAGTATTATTTTATATTAAATGTATAAAATCCTACACATTTAATGAATAGGTTCCACATCATACAATATATAAAAAGCAAAAGAAAGTTGATCAAATCTGAAATAACTTACAGTCCTTCACCAGTCAACAGCTGAGTGTAATGAGAGCATCAGTGCTCCAGCCATCCAGTGGCCAAATGCTTAAGGATCAGCACACTATAACCAGTGAGCACAGACAGGAGGTCTTCATAGTAAAGTATGAATAATTCAAGGGTGGGATTAGGTGAACCGATGTTCTTTACAACTTTAAAGGTCTAAAGGCTGCCACACGTTCCTCAGCACACGTTCCTTGCCACGCATCTTAAATTCACCAGAGCACAAGTGTGCGTTCCGCACATTTTTCTTTTTCTTTCTTTACTGAACTACAGTCACTAAACACTATTGCTGTTCTGAATGGCTTGTAAGAGAATTACTTCAGTTCCACAAAAGGGCAAAGATCAAAGAACAGGTCTTGATGGTGAATGGATACACATGTATGAACAGACAGTTCTAATCTCTGTTGTGGTGTCACATTAGTATCTATCCGTAAGTAATTTGCCAAATTTGAACAAGCTTCACTTAATACCTCTGCGTCACAGGCACCTCAGCCGACCGGGAGTAAAGAGAGAGGTCAATACACATCAGTTACACAGACGATTAGATATGCAGGAGGAACAGATCAGGCGGTTCTAAGCATCAGATCACACCCATTCTATTCATTTGCAGGCACTTCATGCAGGATCTATTGTATTGTATTATATTATATTATATATATACTTAATTATTTTATATTAAATATCGAAACATTTTTACTTTCAGTCAACATTGTAAATTTTACGGCAAAAAGAATTTTACCATAAAAAATACGGTAGCAACATTTTTGGTTTTACAGATGTAAGTTATATTTACAGTACATAGCCGTATTTCTTTAACTGAAATAATATTATTTTACCAATCCTATTGAAATACTAATATTGGTTATGCCTTTGATATATATACTGACAACCAGAGAGTCACATGATGAATCAAAGCTCATCACAAGAAGCTTTAAGAAGGACAATATTAATATAGAGAAGGTGCACAGTGTCATTCACCAAAAACACTAAACACCATCATGGTAAGACACATGACATTTAAAAAATGCTATAAATATTAATTTAACAACATTAAATGTAACATAAAACCCTAAAGTACATAATTGATTAGAAAAAACTAAGAAGAAACAGTTATTTCAACGGAAACACATCAAATGTTAAGTGTCGTGCAGGGAATTCTGGGAATGTCAATTTACATTTTTTTCACTGTAAATTACACAACGACTTGTTCCTTTTCACTTCCAAAAACTGTAAAGTTAACGGTATTTTACTGTAAAATTACATTAAATGTAAGGTTAGATCTAATACAGTTATTCACCGTATATAGTATGTAAAGTTTCTGTTACCCAGTTAACTGTTTTTAACCGTAACATTTTTACAGTCTTTTACCATTACCCCCCCCCCATAATTCTATTTAAACAGGTTCTTCATACAGGCTCTATTGTATTTTATAATATTCAATTACTTTTTTTTATTTCATGCCAAATTTAATTTAATTGGAGATTATATGCTGTAGAGAAAAATGTCCTTTATAAATTATTTTTAAAAGTGCTCTTTATAAATAACCGATTTTTAGTGCAAATATTGTGAGTTTTGAATTATCCTACATTAGAATTTACCACTATCATTGTGTCTGCCCTTTTCTTCATTAGCTTTCTGTGGTAATAATTAAACTGCTCTTATATATGTAAATATTCCTCCTAGCAATAATTATTTTCAAGAACCCCACTGTCCTGCTCACACTTTCCTATGGGGAGACCCGTTCACACAGAACAAGCTGTCAGATCTGAAGCCATGCCACCGTAACCAAACAAAACTTCAGCACACAAACTGGTGAGAACATCACATCTCTTGTCGGCTTTGTGATGCATTGACCGAGCATGAACGTCTCAAGCACACGGGAGTAAAATGCCCTCTGACAAACCCACTCACTGCATTTATGAGCCTCTGTCTGACACCTGAGACAGAGGATCTTATATCGTCCTCCTCACCCCTGGAGCTCTGGAGCTCGCGCTGAGAGGGGCGTGAGTGATAGCTGATAGGTCCTTCATGCGCCAACCAGACAGTACTAAGTGTCTTGCTAATCAGCTTGTGTCAGGCCAGCCATAACGGTTTAATATGCCATCGTAGTTATGCTATCAAAAGAAAGGATGACGCTTAGGCTACATAGTTTCCACTTCATTTATGAACAAATGACGTATCTGATGCCCTTTTGCAAAGGGGTGACAAAGGAGGTGGAGCTGAAATATAAATATTTAGTGAGTTATGGAGAGCATTGGTGTTTGATACTATTCAGTTCATTCAGATCTCTCGACTGGATTCTGACCTTTTTGTCTATGGATGACATAAAATGTCCAGCTACACTCACTAAATAATCAGTCTACAAAATGCACAAAAATGACCAGGCAATTAAATCATTAGATTTGCGTGTTCTTGAATTATCCAATGACAATTATCCAAGAGAATAAATACACACTTGTCAACACCTTTGCTCTTAGCAGACGTGGATCAAATTATAACCAAATTAGGGATGCCTCTGTTATTAAAGGATTAAAGGTATCTGTTCAGCCTTTGGATAGGATGTTCCTGTGAAGAATATCTTGTCCCATATCTGATAAATAATGGAGAACTTCTTCAGCAGGAATGAGTCAGTTGGTCGCAGTGTAAGGGGTACATAAATGCACTTTAATATGTGTTCCTTGTCCTCTATTTTTTTAGCATGACTCAGCCAATATGAGCTACTATTTCATTAGCTCAAATATATTCATGCTAGACAAGTGGAGTGTTTGCCCGTAGGTGGCAGTAACAGTTTGCTATTTCAAGGTGGAGCATTACCAAAACCCAGAACATCAGCTGTCAATGTTTGCAATATTAATGGGTGTAAAGCACTTGAGTAAATGTACTTAATTGCTATACTTAACTATTATAATTAAACATGGAACACTTTTTTACAAGTGTGTAATCTGACTTTTAAATGTGTAAGATTTTGACAGTATCCATAATTTAACTTAAATAAACCACAGTTCAACAGTTAATCAACAGTAATATTGTGAAATATTATTACAATTAAAAATATATATTTTAAAATGTAATTTATTCCTGTGATGTCAAAGCTGAATTTTCAGCATCATCACTCCAGTCTTCAGTGTCACATGATCCTTCAGAAATCATTCTAATATGATGATTTGCTGCTCAAGAAACATTTCTTATTATTAATGTTGAAAACAGTTGTGCTGCTTAATATTTTTGTGATTTTTTTTATTTTTAGGATTGTTTGATTTATATAAAGTTCAAAAGAACAACATTTATTTTAAACTGAAATCTGCTGGAACAGTTATTTTTGGTTGGTTTAATGTGTCCTTGCTGAATAAAAATACATTCTTACTGACCCCCACATATTTGAACATTAGTGTATATAGAAACTGTATGCAAATGGCCAGAATTAACTTTGTAAAATACATCTCATCTAATTAAAAAAATTGGCTAGCAGTTAAAGAAGCTGTGCTGAGGAAAGTACTAATTATCTTACATGAGCATCAGCATCACGGAGGAAGCTGGCACAATCATGATAGCCATTGTATTCTGCCAGGTCCACTGCAGTAAACCCATCCGAATCTCTCTCCAGTGGGCTGACGTGATTATTCAGCAGCACTCGGCAGCACTGAGGGAACGAGAGATTACAACTGTCATTCAAAACCTCTGCGAAAGCATTTCTAACACTACTTAAACTGTATAATCAGAGTGATCGTGATAAGGATTTGGGATTGGAATTAAAGGAACAGTGACAGGCACCTCCAGTTCTCCATTCTCTGCTGCATCATGCAGGGGGGTTCCACCCCAGAGGTCTCTCAGGGCTTTTGCTCCCATCAGCAAGAGACGCTCCATGATGCGATGGTGGCCCTCGCTAGCGGCGAAGTGCAGTGCTGTGGCTCCGTCCTTGTCCTGACAGGACAGATCCAGATCTGTGAAGGAGGCCTAAAGATCCATGTCAGAGACAGAGTCAACTCTAACACAATACGCTCAAATATATTTAATAAAACCTGAGTGAAATCATGCCAAAGTGACCGAAGCAGCTGTAACTCACCAGCCAGACCACCAAGGCATAGTGTCCCATGTGGGCAGCTGCATGCAACACACTCATGCCATCTTTGGCCTGCACATGGACATTTGCACCACAGTCCTTCACCAGGTATTCAACCACATGCAGATGCCCTTCCTGACAGGCTAGATAGAGTGGCGTGGCCCCAGTACCTGTCTGGCAGTCCACACACCTGCAAAAATAATACATATTAGACTTTGTTCCTATAGACTAACAGCATTATATTGAAGTTGACTTTTAAGAAAGGATTTATAATATTTCAGCTCATTTCAGTGCAGTGTCAGGTATTTACAATCCATTTACAATCCAATTCGCTTATATGTGTAGGCCTATTGCATGTATTCCAAACAAAACTGTGCCCGGTCGCTGTGTTCATAATTGTCTTTTTTGCTGGAGGAAAAAAAAAACCTGACAGAAAGCTGACATTGGCTACATGTCAGATCATATAACTCCACTGACCAAACTATTCACCCAAGACGTAAAACGTATGGAAATATACGCATCACAGCGCTGCGCATAAAGTAGGCTATTGTTAAATTGTCAAGTTAAATTGTTAACATGCTTAACTCTTTCCCCGCCATTGATGGAATTTTCCGTCATTTATGAGACAATGCTTTAGCCTGGCTCCGCCCTCCTACGTACTTCCGCTTTATTTTAATTTTCCTTCAGTACTCCACCTGGGTCTGCGATATATTCTTAGGTTTTCTCCGAACAAATTTTTACCGGTCCAATCAGCGAACAGAGGGAGTGGCTAAGAACAATGACGTTGATGTTGTGTGCTAGTCAGGGGAGCCGCTAGCAATTTTGGGCCCTATGAAAGAATATGATGTTGGGCCCCCTACAGCACCAACCTAGCTATCCAAAATCTTTGTCTGCTATTTAATAATACTGACCAATCAAGCTCCGCTCGCTCAACCCAGAATGCCCCAATTGGCTGATGAAACATTGATTAAAATTAAGATAAAATTTATACAAAATGAAATTAACTTTAAAGAAAGGCTTTCTACTAAACAAAACTTAATGAAGCGGTCAAAATCATGTCTGACCCACTCCATATCTCCTGGCATTGCGCATCTTACGATGTGTCCTTTCTCACTCATGCTGTTCACTTTTCATAACCAACATAGATTGACAGATTGACAACATAGATAGACATAAAAAAATAACATTATTATATTTAAACATAAATATAAAACGAAATACCTTTTCATAATGGCTACAACAATATAGCAGCCTATAGTACAGATACATTTCATGTCGGAGTGGGATTTGAGCAAATGTCGCTTTACCCATGAGCGTTAGCGGTTCATAAGTGGAGCGGTTTTCCGGATTTTTTGCTGGAAATGCAGTAATAAGCCATAATTTAGTTATATTTGTAACTGTTTCGTAGATTATACATTTATAATTTCTATTACATTACTACTAGTGCTGTTACTACTAATAAAACCAATCTCTGGGGGCCCCAAAAGTGGTGGGCTCTTAGAATCGTCCCAACTTTCCCCCCCTTAGCAGCGCCCCTGGTGCTAGTTTGAGTTGTAGTTCAGTAATGGCGGCGGAGAAAGATGCGAGCGAAGCCATTCATTGCGTTGTGGCACCGCTGCCGAATATCCAGAAGTTAAAGCCTTTCCAGCTCGCTCCGTTAGTGGTGAAGAAGTTGGCTGAAGCCCTATTCGGACGATAATTGTTTCTCGTGGGGTCGGAAGGTATTGTCATCATTTACAGGGGCTAGACAGTGATTTTATTGCCGTCCTTCTCCCACCACCCACGTAAAAATCCCCGGCCGAATGACCTACTGTTTTAGACAAACACCAATGTCGTGTGGTAATTTAATTGCTGTCCGAATCCACATCTCTGAGTTTTCAAGAATATATCACTTCAAAATTTACTGTTTATATCCTTTTTGACCACTGCAGAGCACCGTACGGTTGCGCTTCGCTGTAATTTGGATGCATTTCTAGACTTCTAGACTTTCTAGACTATTTACAAGAGCAATATATTTCATCACCGCTCAAAAAATAAAAAGAAGAAAAGCACGTAAACATTTGAATTCGGCCATTATTTACGGCAGCATTTATTTTTATCCTACCAAGCATATGATATTTTATTTACAGCATACAATCATGTTACGGACCACGTGAGCAATGCATTCCCGATCACAAAACTCTCTCCTCCACTGTGAATAAATCACAATACGAATGCACAAGTTTTAGGTTTTATCACTGAGGTGGCGTGCACAATCTGCACAGTTATTATGACGGATTTCCATGTGAGAAACAGAGGCGAACGGCGCATGACATACCTCACAACCAAATGTTAGCGATTGGTTATGGCAGATCCAGAGTGGCTCTTGGCAGATCCAATAGTTTTAAACTTCAACAGAGTACCCACCTTCAAGGAAGTAAACGCTTGTCAATGGAGAGTGGCCAGGCTCTCTGTACAAATGAAATGTACGGGAGTCTGGTAAGACCAGGCTAACAATGCTTCCCCGCCATTGATGGAATTTTCTGTCTTTCCGTGACACCACAGGCAAAGAAGCAGAAACAAGCGATAGCATATGTAAGCGTATGCATATGTAAAATAATAACGCTATCATCAACATTAAACAGCATATGTGCAAATTCCAGAAAGCATGTGTGCACCCTTGAAGGTCATTTCGGGACGACACTTGTAGGAGCGTTCCAAACGAAAGTGAACAACTGAATCCCTTCACGAGGGGCCCTTCCACAGGTCCGTTAGCGAAGGGAACATAACAACGGTCACTTCAAGGAAGTAATTTAATCAATTATTAAAGCTACACTGTGTGATATTTTCCCCCATCTAGTGGTGAAAAGGTATATGACCATCCAGTGAATTTTAGTTTCTGTTCCTCTCAATTCCGATTTCGTTTCAACTCCTACCGTGGCCGATTTAGTCCAAGATTAACATGGCTTCCAGTTCGACCTCGTCCACATTCGACACGGTGCCTGTGGGATATTCTGTGCGCAGTGGGATGGTTGGAACTCAACTGGCCTAATTATTCGGCTAGAAAGAACTGCAGCTAATCCAGAGTGAACTTTGATGATAGTAATGTTTATTCAGTCATCCAATTGCAAGGCATAAACAGGTTTGCGTGGATATGTACATAAATGTGGTTTCTGTGAGAGAACAAATAAGGATGGTAAATATACATACACAGTCAAGAACTGTATAACTATACTTATACGTTACATTTGTATAATGTAACCGTAAACCAGAGCTTATTGTACCATATATAGGCGCTAAATGCAGCTCCATTAAAAGGAGCGGAGCTGCCGCTGCTAACAAGCGGTGTCCGGTTACAAAAGTGTGTGCGCCGCTTTAACGTTAGCACTGCAGTGCGCTCTGTATAACAATTGTTAATATGCCGATCAGACCTGATACATATTTCCATCAACATACATTACAAGCAAATATTTTCTAAAAACGAATAAACATTGTTGATAACAAAATAACTGAATGATTATTCAAATAGGCCATTACGCTATCGTATGTTGACACAAAAATACTTCTGAGGTGACATCAACTGAATTACTGGATGACACACTCTGAAACACATCTACAATGACAATAACTATTATTACTTACGGAATTATTAACGCACAGAAATACCACACAAGGAAAAACAGACTTTTGAGGAATAAACAAGCCAGGAAAACTCTGTATAACTCTGTTACTGGACGCTGCTGAGATGAAAACTCTCTGCACATGCACCAGACAAGTCTGAACAAGTTGACGCGCACATGCGCGAGGCAGAGAATTTTGTACAGTGCCATCGAGTATTAAAACCGGTTAAAACGCGAAATGCGAAGCTTGAATTTACGGGTATGTCCCTCTTTGGCTAATGTACTTTCAAGATGGAGGGGCAACATGGCGACCACCGTTAGATCCCATTACCTTATGTATTTTCAATGGCATATTATAAACTTACGAGAATACTTTATTACTTGAAAGAAGTAAATATACATTAATGAGCACATATATTTTTGAAAGAACTAAGTGTTTTTAGCTAAGAATAGACTAAAAAAGTTACACAGTGTAGCTTTAATAATTATTTAATCAATCACTTCCGATTGGAATTTGATGTATAAATCAAAACCGAATGAAATGTAAACCCAGGCTGAGCTATAGGAATGTGCAAGCTTTGGGGGTGTTGATGGCCTCAATCTACTCCATCATTCTGAATCCCATCCATGATTTTCTCAGTTGTTTGCTCAAAATGTTGCTTTTTTTAAAATGAAACTTCAAGTGTCGATAAAAAAAAAATGCATGAAGCTAATTATTGTAATATTCTAATATTCTAAAAGAGTTAATTGATCTGATTATTTCAGGTCTACACCACCCCTTCCAATCGAAATTTCATTCAGATTGAGCTCCCATACAGATTATTTGTTTGCATGTAAACACAGCTAAGAGGTATACGCTCTATTGCATCATTAAGTAGAAGTTGGTGGTTGTGCAGATGTACAGTAAACACACAGGTGGCGTCATGTGGCAGGTAAGAGGCTCCTCATGTATTATAGAGGACAGAGCCCAGATGGTGGGTTTGACATGTGTCAGATGACCTTTTCTCAGCCTCCCTGAAGAGCAACAGCTCCCAAGAATTGGCAACATGACTCTAAACTGCTGCCTTCATGTGAATTTGTGTAAGCATGATGACTCATGGTTTTGCCCATACGCAAACATACATTTTAAATAATGTAGCTTTTCTGGTTTTGAGTTCCTTTTTCTAATGAGTAGCAATAACAACACAACACTGAAATGGACCCTTTTCTATGGAAGTCTATTTCCGCCACATAACCAAAAATGTGCTCATAATGTGCTATAAGTATGACATAAAAGGTCAAAATTACTGAGTTACTGAATTACTGAGAAACTAAGTAATAATAATACAAAATAAAAAGTCAAAATTATGAGAGACAAAGTCAATTATGCAATAAAAAAAAGTCTAAGGCCTGGTTTTACAGACAAGGCCTATATTAAGCCAGGATTAGGCTTAGTTCAATTTAAGTGGCTTTTATAAACAAGCCTTTGAAATTAAGCCTTGTCTGTAAAACCGGCCATTAATTCTGAAATACTAAGTCAAATATGAGATAAACATTTGACATTTTATGACTGTTTATCTCATAATTGTGACCTTTTGTCATTGTTTTTATGTCCTAATTTTGACTCATAATTGTTCGGTTCTTAAATGTTTTCGACTCATTCATTAAATTATATTTTAATTTGTATTTATTTATGTTTCTCTGTTACTGTTCCAGCAGATTTTGATGATATTTATCCAATATATTGCGATTTCAAATTAATAATTTTGTCATTACTCACCCTCATGCCGTTCCAAAACTGTGTGATCTGCAGAACACACACACACAAAATATATTTTGAAGAAAGCTGGTAACCAAACAGTTTTGGTTACCTTTAACTTCCATGGGGACAAAAAAAAAATAATTTTTTTTGTGTGTTCTGGGGTCTGAAATGATATGAGGGTGAATAAACGATGTTTGGTAGTTTGTACCCAACATTTTCAAAAGAGCAGTCTGCCTGTAGCTTAACTATTTTAAATTACGAGAAGCTTCTAACTTGGCAAGCCAGAGGTTCAAAGTATACATACTGTACTGAAAGGTGAATTAAAGTGGAAGCTTTTAGCCAGTCAGTGACTGTCTGTGAGCCTCACCGTGGGGAGCTGGACATGAGCAGTTTGAGAGAGGTGAGATCTCCGCTGGCTGCAGCGTAATGGACAGGTCGAGCTCCACAATCCGTCTCTGCCTCTGTACTGCCTCCCTCAAACAACAGCCACTGTACTGCCTCCGCATGGCCAAACCTGGCAGCCAGGTGCAGGGCTGTCGCTCCCTCGCCATCACGATCCTGTAGGCCAAAACAAAGACAGACGTCAGCACCCAATACCCAGTTTGAAGAGGTCTGAATTATGGGCATGGTAAGTAGTACATCACAATGACCTTTCAGTACACTGATCCGCCATTATACCGTCAGTGATATTAATAAAAGAGGTGCTTTTTTGCTTACATTGTACATCCATCATCAATGACCTGTGTAATTGACAGTAAAGGAAACTGACACAGCAGCCCATCCTAA
Source organism: Gobio gobio (assembly GCF_949357685.1). NCBI lineage: Eukaryota > Metazoa > Chordata > Actinopteri > Cypriniformes > Gobionidae > Gobio > Gobio gobio. Next base: position 14,824,154 of record NC_137102.1, on the reverse strand, counting down.
AGAACACCATCAATCCCGCTGTCAATTGTAATTTGTCTCTCAATACATCATGGCACTCACCTCAATCCCACACCTCTCCTGTCTCAGCAGCCACTGCAGCTCCCGCACGTGCCCAGTGGCAGCAGCATCATGGGCGGCCGTAGCTCCATTTCTCGTACAGGTGTGGCAGGGGAAACGAGCTTCATTTACCAAAAACTCCAGGCAGCCCAGTTGGCCACAGCGAGCAGCATGGTGGACAGGTGAAGCTCCCTGGGTGTCTGTGATGGCTGGACTGAGGCATCCGGACACATGCAGGGCCCTCAGAGCCTCCACATCCCCCTCTCGAGCTGCCTGAACGGCCCTGTGAAGCACCATGCTAGACCTCAGCAAGTCGAAACAAAAGTGGCAGGGGTCCTTGGGCTGTACCCAACTATCTCTCCCGCTCCCTCTCTAAAATGATACCTGAGCTTGCTGACAGATGTCCATGGGAGAGATGAAGGGGGTGGATAGCACTGAGCCAGAAATGTAACGAGAGCCCTCATTTGAACATTTTCATCTGCTTATATTCTCAGATACAATGACAAAGTAGGATGATGGGAGAAGATGCTCTGCTTAAGAACAATGTGCTTTTTAAATGGTAACATATTTAGAGATAAGTTTAGCATGCGCTGGATGATGAGGCATTGTTATTAAAGGAAATGATATCGTTCTTGTTAATAATTAGATATTTAAAATGTTATTAATGTAAAATCCAAAATCCTTTTTACATATGTTACTATACACTCCAAAAAATGTACTTTCACTGTTGTTAGTTGCACTCAAATCATCCTTGTTCACATTACTTAAAAAACTCATGTAACTACTTGAACTTAAATGTACTTAGTTGTTTCTACTAAAAATGAGTATTGTCAGCGTTACTTAATAAGTGTTTTTTCAGTCAACTTAACATTGCTGAGTGAAACGAACAAACTAGGCAGTGGATCTGTAGTTCCCAGCATGCTTTGCAAGTGACTGCATTAGGAGAGTAAATTTGGGGATTAAAGTGTTATTTTATGTGTTTTTCAGTAAAGGGAAAGATGTTGTTAGTTTATGTTAGTGTTTAATGTTCAGTTATGTTGGACATTTAGAGGAGTTTCTGTAATTTTGTGGTTACCATTATGCAGAAGAGGGGTGCATGTGTTTAGTCTGTGGGCACTCACATACACATTTATTGGATGGAATTCCTGCCCTCAAATAAATTAAGTTTGACTCAATTTAACAATATGCTTGTTAATTAATAGTTCTCCACTTAGAAAATACTTAAATGTATTACTAAATACTTTAAAATATAATTATCCTGTAAGAACAACACCTTAACACCTCATTGGTGGTGGTTGAGGAGATTCCCCCCTTCTATGTAAAGCGCTTTAGCGCTATATAAATGTAACAAATTAAATTAAAATAAAGTGTAACTAAAAATATAGTAATACTAGTAACAACATGCCACTCGGCCTTCTGTGCCAGTTCTGGGGTGAGGGGTGCATCTTACTCCAAGTGTCTAATTTTAGCTATTGTACTTAATGTGCCAACAAATCCCTCATTAACAAATAGACACAAAAAATGTGGGTATTCAGCATAATACAATGTCACAGATCACTATTTTCCCAAGACACAAAATTAGATCAATTAACCTAAAATGAACATATATATATATATATATATACACACACACACACACACACAGTGGGGAGAACAAATATTTGATACACTGCCGATTTTGCAGGTTTGCCCACTTACAAAGCATGTAGAAGTCTGTAATTTTTATCATAGGTACACTTCAACTGTGCGTGACGGAATCAAAAATCCAGAAAATCACATTGTATGATTTTTAAATAATTAATTTGCATTTTATTGCATGACATGAGTATTTGATCACTTACCAACCAGTAAGAATTCCGGCTCTCACAGACCTGTTAGTTTTTCTTTAAGAAGCCCTACTGTTCTCCACTCATTACCTGTATTAACTGCACCTGTTTGAACTCGTTACCTGTATAAAAGACACCTGTCCACACACTCAATCAAACAGACTCCAACCTCTCCACAATGGCCAAGACCAGAGAGCTGTGTAAGGACATCAGGGATAAAATTGTAGACCTGCACAAGGCTGTGATGGGCTACAGGACAATAGGCAAGCAACTTGGTGAGAAGGCAACAACTGTTAGCGCAATTGTTAGAAAATGGAAGAAGTTCAAGATGACGGTCAATCTCCCTCGATCTGGGGCACAATGCAAGATCTCACTTTGTGGGGCATCAATGATCATGAGGAAGGTGAGGGATCAGCACAGAACTACACAGCAGGACCTGGTCAATGACCTGAAGAGAGCGGGGACCACAGTCTCAAAGAAAACCATTAGTAACACACACTTAGTAACACACACTTCATGGATTAAAATCCGCAAGGTCCCCCTGCTCAAGCCAGCGCATGTCCAGGCCCGTCTGAAGTTTGCCAATGACCATCTGGATGATCCAGAGGAGGAAAGGGAGAAGGTCATGTGATGAGGCAAAAATAGAGCTTTTTGGTCCAAACTCCACTCGCCGTGTTTGGAGGAAGAAGAAGGATGAGTACAACCCCAAGAACACCATCCCAACCGTGAAGCATGGAGGTGGAAACATCATTCTTTGGGGATGCTTTTCTCCAAAGGGGACAGGATGACTGCACGGTATTGAGGGGAGGATGGATGGGGCCATGTATCGCAAGATCTTGGCCAATAACCTCCTTCCCTCAGTAAGAGCATTGAAGATGGGTCGTGGCTGGATCTTCCAGCATGACAACGTACCGAAACACACAGCCAGGGCAACTAAGGAGTGGCTCCATAAGAAGCATCTCAAGGTCCTGGAGTTTCCTAGCCAGTCTCCAGACCTGAACCCAATAGAAAATCTTTGGAGGGAGCTGAAAGTCCGTAAAAAGCGACAGCCCCAAAACCTGAAGGATCTGGAAAAGGTCTGTATGGAGGAGTGGGCCAAAATCCCTGCTGCAGTGTGTGCAAACCTGGTCAAGAACTACAGGAAACATATGATCTCTGTAATTGCTAACAAAGGTTTCTGTACCAAATATTAAGTTCTGCTTTTCTGATGTATCAAATACTTATGTCATGCAATAAAATGCAAAGTAATTACTTAAATATCATACAATGTGATTTTCCGGATTTTTGTTATAGATTCCGTCACTCACGGTTGAAGAGTACATATGATAAAAATTACAGACTTCTACATGCTTTGTAAGTGGACAAACCTGCAAAATCGTCAGTGTATCAAATACTTGTTTTCCCCACTGTATATAGTCAAATATAATGTAGCATTTACTTTCAATCAAGTTTGATGTTTGGCCCTTCATAGTAAAAAGAACCTGCATCTATACAAAATAAGAAGTCCAAACTCTTGCAACATTGCGCATATTTCACATTTATTTCACACCCGACAAAGTGTTAAGTGTCCACAGACATTAGAAGACACAGGTCCAACACTCAAAGAACTTGAGCACTGAGTACACTACAGCCCATTCATTATGGTATAAAGTGGTTACAGCTGTGTGCTAGACCACAGTTGGGTTTATATACAGAGCAAATCAACAGAAATATTGAAGCAATTACAGTAGCTACACTTAGTTTATATTGAGTTTCTCTTGGAATATTTGGATGGATGAAAGATGTTTATTCAAAATGATGCTCGGAAAGACGTGGTTCCATTGAGAGTGAAAGAGAGAAAAAGAGACACATCAACTACAAACCCTAAAAATCTTGTTTATCTGCAATATATATGTATGTTGACAAACTCCTGTTGAATGCTTCGTTTTCAGGGCATTAATGCGAACACTACATGCTCATAGTCGACTGTGATCCTTCAAAGTGGTAAAATAATACTTCTGAATCTATTATTTTATGTAAATGCTACTCTTATACTGTATGGAGGTAAATGGGATATCTGATACATTTCATTTAAAAGCTGAATAAATATGTACAGCATGCTATCATACACATAGCATTATCAAAGACAGGAATGGATTAAAAAAAAACAAAAAACGTCAGGGCACTGGGAGGTATGACTGTCAACATATTGTCCAAAACTTAATCGTCCATCCCTACTTTACATTTCAGATCCACAGTCAATGCAAGAGTCTATAAAGGCATACTTATTCTGCTCCTTATGAAGAAACCATTTGGAGAGGTAAAGACCAGAACCGCTCAAATCTCTCAGATACGTTCACAGCTAAAACGTTGCTGCTACGTTTTGTGCTCTTTGGATTGGCTGACCCATTGCACAAAACATCAATCCTCATGAGCAACACGCTAAATGGCTGACTGACCAATAGCATGAGCCCAAACCAAACAAAAGATTTCTGAGTTCATCAGCATGCGCTACGGTGAACACGGCCTTTGGTAATACCTCTTTAAGATGTAGCTGTCATGACTGGAAACAAGGCTTTTCTGTACTTAGTATACACGCATCTTCATCGTACAAGGCAGTGGGTGAAGCGAAAAACAAGGTGTATGGTATATGCTTATTATAACTGATGCATCTAACAAAAAATGAACTGTTTAGCTGAGCTAAATAAAATGTTCTCTATATTGGGCATCACTTTTTGAAACCGGATCTTCTCTTACAAGACGTCACCTCCCTAGGAAAACACCATAGGTTTGAATGCAGATATTCTATTATAACATATAAGGCTGGGATGACCTAAACATAGCAGCTACAAAACAGGAACTATGCAGTGTTTCTGAACATAAACCTCCTGTATAATATTATTTGAAATATGGGATATAACGTGCTCTGATGTATTTGCGTTCAGTGTATCAGTAACAGGACATTTAGCAACGCCGCTCTCTAATTTTGTGCGCAAAAATAAGCTGATGAATGAGGAACGTTAAAGAAGCAGATTCTCCTAGCAGCAGAGCTCTTGTGCAAATGAACCAAAACGAACCTGGTAAATAAAGCTCATTATCAAAAGTGCAAGGTGAAAAAGTATTTTTTCCTCTTAATAAATTATGTTTATAAAACATACAATGCTTAATAAATAAGTAAACGTAAAGATGTAATGTAAAAAAGACATTACAGATGAAAGTAAAACACAAACTAAACTTCTGTATGGTAGACGTTTTGTACTTTGCCGATGCTGATTATTGTCGAAATAACAGACAATTACCTCTTTTAGTCTGAAACCCATCCTAATTCTATCTTCTATCATCCAATGCATAAAAGGTGACTTCAAAATAAGCTCTGCATCCCACAATGATCATGGCGGAATGATCAAAACTAAGAGGCAACTACTGAGGCCCAGGTAAAGCACTTGACATCTACTCTGAAGCAGCACATTCACAAACAGAGCATCGAGTCGCATTTACAAATGAACGAATGCCGTTAAGAGTAGGGCTGTGTCTATGATGCTGTTTTGCCATTCTAGCTTTTAGCTATGTTAGCGGGAAGTGCTGAATATATTTCAATGTTGTAAATTTACACTAAATAGGGCCTGAACACACACACATAACACACACTCTGTGAAGCCAAGTCCACAGTCTATGGTTGGCATGGACAGACCGAAGGGGGAATGCTGGGACGGGCAGGCAAGAGGCAGCTGTGATGACATGGGGACAGGGCACTTATGATCACATGACCTAATTACATCACAAAGGCCTGTTAGGCCTTTTTATGGTTGGAGCCAGAGAAAAAAATGATTTCACATCCTCATCTGTCCTGATTTTCTTCTGGAAAGCTTAGACCTGTGGGTAGAGAGAGAGAGAGATTGGGAGAAATTCAGGGATATCACTGACCATGACCACTTCTAGTGGTTCTCAACTGCTGAGCTGCAACCCAAAAATGGGTCACAGGTCTGTTTTGATATCAAAGACCTTGTGTCTGTCTAAACTAACTCTGTTTAATGTCAATATGACATTGGCCCTGTCCCAAATGGCACACTTCATATGCACTTTCGGTCTTGTGGACTTACAATGGCTGCCGCGTCCGCGTGTCCATTAAGTCCCATTTGTCATTTTAGGTCTCAGAAGGGTGCTCGCGAGCGCCCCCTTTGCGGTCGTCATGCGCCCTCGATGCGCACTTCTGCCTAGCGCGAACTGGTGCGGGTTTCGCAGTGGCCTTCTTCCCGACAGTCAAAGTGGCGTTACGTCTTGAAAGTCCGGACTCGTAGGAATACCGCAAGGGTTTAGGGTGCCATTTGGGACAGGACCATTTTGGTGCAAATTCATTTGTCTTGGTTAAGCAGATGTCAACACTTTAGTGTTAATTTAGTATTATTCAAAGTGCCCCTATTATGCAATTTAAAAGGTTCCGTTTGTATCGGAGGTCTGCTACAATAAGCATCCAGGGTCAAAAAACACTTTAATTTTCTCATAACAACTTTAACAGTATTCTTATCGGTTCTTTTTATTATACTGTATATATTTTTTTTAATTTAAAAAAACATAATTAAGAACATAATTAACATGGCTTTATAATCTGAAAAGTAAAATATTATTAGAAAATAAACAGCAATGTTTGAACAAAAATATAAAACATCTATTTGTAAATGGACCAGGTCTGCTAACATTAATATTACATAGAAAGAACAAACCTACAAAGAAATCTAATAAAGTAACGAAATGTAAAATAACACTGCATAGTTTTCACTGTATAAATTGATTATAAAAGCTAAAGTTATTCATTCAAGAGATGTGAATATTTTCTATTTGCCTTTTGTTCGATTCTAATTAATGGCTCAATCGTCAGCAGGTTTATTAGACGCTGCCCCTTTAAGACCGAATGCAGAACTAATAATATCATATTCTCCTATTTCTCCAAACTATGTACGCCCTTTTAAGATATAAACTGTTAAAGTAACTACTCTCCAACCCGGTCATTTTGACACAGACTATTTGTTGTGTATTTGATGGTTTAGACGCGCACACGAAGCCTAAAATATTAAGCGCAAATCGGTCCATTTCGCAGCACACACACATAAACCGCCTTGAAGTTGGAAACAGCGTCTCTTGCGCAGATTATTGTGCCTTTAATAGCTCTTTATTATCAAACACATCCCGCAGTTTAGCAACAGTAGAGACTGCAGTTTACAACAATCACTGATTCTGACGTTAAGTTTAGGTTTAGGGAGAAATGGCTATAGGAATAGTTTTACCTTATCTTTTTATAATTCTTGGAAGCCGAAATCGAAAACAAAATATGATTCATATCACAGCACATCCCTAAAGTTTGAGCAGACTAAACTTTTGTTTAGTTCTCTTGGCCATCGTCACTCATTAAGCTGACTGACGTGTTGTGTTCACTGTAGCTCCATGTGAGAGAGCTCGCTCTCTCTCTCTCTTCTGGATTGCGAATAGCAAAAATGCATCACGGACAAATGGTTCAATATTATCTCAAATAGAAACGGCTGGCAAATATAGAATTTGCCAGATATAACGTCTATCAATTATAAATAGTAAGTGTATTCTCTTAATTTCTCCAGTACCAACAGCAGGCAGCACACTCTCAAATTTTATTTGGTCGCAGTCTGGAGCCCTGAACGATGGGGTCAGTTTTTCCGTATAAATTCCAGAGCAAGTCCTCATCCTTTTGGAGTGCACGAAGTGAATTTACAGCGCTGAAAACAACGTCTTCTCTTCATGTTGACAAAATGGACCAGACTCTTCCAGGCCTTAGCTACAACTACAGTGTTTGAGGTCGGGTCAGTAGACGTTGTTCGCGGCAGCCAATGACGCCCATAGGTAACAGGAAGTGAGACTGGAATTGCTGATGACTCGTTTCAGCAGTACAGAATCGATTCTTTCGTTTAGGAGGCAATAACATGCACTAATCTTTAAAACTTTGCAGAATTTTTACATTCACAAACAGCTATATTACACACTACATGAAAGTAATATTCAAAAAAGCATAATAGCTGCACTTCAAATACTATTAAAGTATTTATTCATATTTTGATTTTTTGATTTAATTGTAGTTTAAGTTTTAGTCACTTTATTTTGTGCTTTTGTCTTTTTTTTTTTATATATAGCTTTTAGTCATTTCAGTACTTAAACATTTTATTTCAGTTAGTTGCCAAAGTTTTTCAATTTCAATTAATGAAAGAAATTGGGTAACACTTTACAATAAGGTTTCATTAGTTAATATTAATTAACTACTTTAGTTAAAGGGGCTATATGCAACTTTTTCCCCAAAATAAACGTAACAATAGCCTTTTTATTTTACCATTTATGACTCAAACATCTCCTGATGAGCATACTGACACCTTGTCCGCTCACAGTGGGTGCACCTATAAGCCTGTATCCTATTTTTCCTATTTTCTGGCGGGTCGTCTTTTCCCGCGCTGTCTGCGGATGTGACGTCACCACCGCTGCGAGAGCGAGCAGAAAATGAGAGCAGTTCTGTTTTTTGGCCACAGGTGTCAGTCGCGAGTTTAAATTTCAGAAAAACGCATATAGCCCCTTTAACATGAACGAAGAATGAACAATACTTCTACAGCATTTATTAATCTTAGTTCATATTAATTTCAACACTTACTAGTACATTATTAAAATCTAATTCTGAATTTGTTAACATTAGTTAATGCTCCAACCCTAACATGAATAAACAATGAACAGCTGGATTTGTATTAACTAACATTAACAAAGATTAAGAAATACTGTAAGAAATGTATTGCTCATTGTTAATTCATGTTAGTTAATATATTAACTAATGTTAACAAACGAGACCTTGTTGTAAAGTGTTACCAAAAATGATTAACAATAACAATGCTTGTGTTCAACACAGAAAAAAAAACACCATGCAAGGTGAAATAAAAAAATAATATAATTATATAAAAACATGGCTAGTTTGTTTTGAGTAGTGAATTACTAGCTTATTAGAATAACAATACATTTAAATTATTGATTTTACGGGCATTTTGGTAGTTTTTTTTTTGCTTTATAAACACATTTATTATTGTGTTGGGTTGCTCCTAAATGTTCAATGTAATGTAAAATCTAAAAAATTCTAAATGAGTTGAGAAGCACTGACTATAAAATTAAAGAGAGACCATTATTGAATGAAGACTTGAAGGAAATGAAATCACTGAGTTTATTTTGAATACCTGATAGTTCCTGCCAGCAGTGGGTTGAATGCGTACAACCAGTCATGCATCTCTTTGTCATTGCCTGCTTGGAGGAGAATGCTGCGGTGCTCAGTGCACACTGCAAAAGTGTTAGGAGCCTGGAAACAAAACATCACATGGGTTAACAAAATCAGCTGAAAAAAAGCTAGGCAGAGATTGCTAATCATGTGTTTAATGTCACTGGACGAGGAATAAATGGCTCTTACCCTCAGCAGGGTGTGCTGATCTTCACTGTACTCCACCTGAGCAGAGGACAGGTTGATGACGGCTCTCTCCACGCAGTCTCTCTCACTGCGGTACAGGTAGACGTATGGCCGTCGCACCACAATGTACCGCTTCACCCAGCCACTGGTGTGTGGCTCAAGAAAGTGTAGATAGCCTTTCTTTGACACAATTGGGCTACAGTTATAAGGAAAAATTACAACAGATATACAACAAATTAGGGCAATCAATAACATGATACATTAGGATGTTAAAAGTGTTAAGGACAGTGAGTTTTTCCTATTTGCTGTAATTATATTTGCAATATGTGCAACTTTAAAAGAACAGTTTGCACTAAATTACATTTAAGTTTGTTTCATTGCACAATTCAACAGTGGTCTTGGACTTTATACTGACACCTAGTGGTGCCGATGCAACGTAATACATAAGCAAAAGCTTTCAGTTATCAATACCATTGCACAAATATTTTGAGAAAGAAAGTTCTCATATTTAAATTTTTATCTTTCTTTTCTTATAAAAAGTAATAGAATGTAAAAGTATCATGGATTTTTGTATTTGTTAATGGAGCAAATGGGGAAAAAATTATATTTGTGTTCAGACAAATTGACAAATTCCACTTCTAAGAACCCCGGAAATGTGAAAAGGGTCCATTGGGACAATTAAAGAGATTTTGTCATGTGATCTCAACATGGCAGCCACCATGTAATTTTTTTAAATAACGTTTATAAAAGCTACTTTAATACCCTAACTGAACTAAGGCCTAATCTTGGCTTAGTCTTAGCCCTGTCTGTGGCTTTAAGTTGTAAAACTGGATGGAGGAATTTATTACATAGGCTTTGTTCACACTGCGTACTAATCTGATTTGGTTTTCTAATCAGATTTTTTGGACTGAGTGTCTGCACTGTCCTTTTGCAAGTGATCTGATTAATTTATACAAATATTTTAAACTGATGTAGATACACCAGATATAGAAATTATTTAAGAGTTGTTGTTTGTTTTTGGTCAACCTTTATATTAGGCGTCTTTATTACTATGTACTAACATTTAAAATAATAATTTGTTAAAATGCACTTTTAACAAATTATTGTGTACGTACAATAATGATTATTATCGTGTATTATTATTGTGTACGTACATGTTTTTACATTGTACTTATACTTTTAAAATACCTACATGTAATTACAGCTGTAATTAATTTCTGTAACTACATCTATAATTACACTATTGACCCTTCCCTTAAACCTACCCATACCACCAAACCTGTCTCTTACCCATATCCCACCTCAGCTGCAAAAGTGTTTTGAAATACAATATGAATACAATAAGTACATTGTACTTATTTATTGATGCAAGTACAAAGTAGTTAAAGACACCTAATATAAAATATGACCCTTGTTTAAATTTTTTTTACCCCCCTCAGATACACCAAAAAGTCCATGTAAATATCTCAGACAGACTGTTTTGGGTGCTACCTGACACGAATCTCTTGGATGTTCGGGATGAAGGTGCAGCTCCTGGGCTTTCTCTCTATGGGGCTGAAGGGGTCGAGATCAGGGCTAGAGGCACCCGAGTTAGCCTCAGCTCCTCTGTAAAATCACACACAACAAGAAAGTCCAGTTAGAAATAAAGTATTGAGACTGAACAGACAGATCTGATTCTCAGAGAACTGGCATTAGCCATACTGTGATCATATTTAGCATTGACATAATCAATTACGTCGATTATGCACGGTTTATGTTCATCCCTAATCCCCTATCATGTTTCACACATAACAAAACTACAAGAGATGCTAATGGCTAGTACAGCAGCGGCGCTTAATATAGTTGCGTTCAATCCCATTCTATAACCGAAATTACACCTTTCCAGGACTAACAACACACTGTCGGTTAACCCCTAGGAATCTGAGCTGTTTTGGGGCCCTTTAGAAGTTTTGACATGCTTTGACATTTGTGTTTTTTTCAGTTGCTTATAAACACATTAATGGCAAAAGTGTAATTACATTGTATTCAGCCCAAACTGGGCTACCATAATATGTGAACATCATGTATGTACATGGTTGTATTTTTGAGAGAAAAAAGTTTATGCATGGTTTTTGAAAAAAAAAAAAAAAAAAAATCAAATTAAGGCCTAAAAACACACAATAGATATGTGTCCACAAGACTTTTGACTAATGGGTGTATTTGCCTAGAGTTTGGGCTTTAAACTGATGTGAGAATCATTTAGCCTACTCATTCACATAAAACAATATACTGATTTAAAATTTGTAAGGCAGTTTTTCTTCACAAAGCCCATATGCGAGGAGGCGGGATATCTTATGAATAATGATGGGTATCACCTGAGAGGACAAAAGAACATAATAGCCCGAATAATGACCTGCATAATGAGCTGCATAATGAATGAGCTTCAGGTAGGCCTATGTGACAGAGAGCAACAGGACAAAGGACATATATTATATATTGTACTTATCTAGTAAATGCATCTTGATTTAAGAATGTTTAAATATTTAGACTAGAAACAAGACAAAAATGACTTAGAAGAGCATTTTTTATACATTTTTATACTTTTTTTGTTTTTGAAAGTAGTCTCATGTTAAAAAATTTAATAATAAATAAATAATTAAAATTAAGATACAATTTATACAAAACGAAATTCACTGTAAAGAAAGCAATTCTCTTTCTACAAAACAAAAAAATTAACTTTCTACAAAACAAAACTCGATATTAACTCGATAAAACAAACTTTGATATTAAATTAAAAAAATAACATTAGGCTGTAATATTTAATAGTTTGACTGGTACTATATTTATCGCATCTGAGCAGACTTTTGCGAATAAAAGCTTTATTGATGTGACAATAGGCTCTTTTACAATAAACATGTTATAATGTGTCCAAAAAAAAAAAATCTTGTCTAAACAGTCTTGCTTGTATGACAATTTACGCTGCAGCAGGATTCATATTTAAACAGTCTTTTTTGCGCTTTATACTCACAGATGCTAACAGAATAAACTTAACAGAATAAAGCCTGCCTTACAATCAGCCCTGAATCTGTTGCTTTAAGAAATGAACAGCTTTTCATGAGGTTTATTATTCCAGGATTATTGATCAACGCATCTCAAAACGATGTGGCTGAAGTAACGTTACAGTGCTTCACTGACTAGATGTGTTTGTATGAGTTGATGTGTGGGCGTCGACTCTGGATCGTCAGTATTTGAATCTGAAAGAGCGTGCGCTCCGTGGGCGTGGCCGCATTAGCCGATAATGAAGTGGCTCGCGGGTGACTGACATCACTCTCTTTTCAAACAGATTACATAAACACAGCATATTTGTTTTAGATTTGGTTTACATTGTTTAAAACCTGACATTTCAACGTTTCTTTAGACATATGTCTCATGTTTGTGAGACAAGTATTCACTAAGCTAGAGTTCCTTTTCTGAAGACTATCTGAATGAACGTCTTTGACAGAGAGGCTGCAGATCGCGCATCATGTTTGTTTTGTTTATTTTGCAAAAAGCAAAACATTTTGTTTTTATTGTGACTATACACACAAAAAATAGAAACTTAACAGATTATAATGATGTATAACACTTGCCTGAATGATAAAAACCACAGAGTTCATTGAGTCGCACTGATAAGAAAAAAAGTGAGTCGATCATGCCGGCGCGATGGCTGACTCGAGAGGGTTAATAATTGTGATAAAACCAAGCTGCAACCTCCCGCAGTTTCTCTTGAAGCCAATACGGAAGTGCCTTAAACTGCAATTCATCGACTGGCCGCTAGGGACATCCTCCAGAAGGGAGCAGAATCTCATTGAGCCCCATGTTAAAATGGCCAACTTTACAGCAGAATAAAACATGTTTACAGCCTGGTACAAATTGTGGTTTTGGTCTATAAGGCAAATTTTGCCCTTCATGACAACTGTGAGGGGCAGGGCCGGATTAACCATTAGGGCAACTGGTCACTTGCCCAGGGGCACAGGACATCTAAGGGGCCCTGGGCACTGTCAAATATTATGTTAGATCATGTTATAAACGCAATCCTCACTTTCCTAATTATATGCAGATTTTTGCAACCCGTTCGATCAAAATATTATGTTAAATCACGTCAAAAACAGTGTCTGTAGCTTCTTGCGCTGCTGGCAGCGAGAGGACGAGCTGTCACGTCGAATCACGTGACTTGAAGCTCTGAAATCAGCATTGTGCGGTTAAAAACGGAGTTGGGCGTGTGGACAAAATTTGGCCTGGTTTGGGGTCAGTTTGGTTGTTTTCAAACATCTACATTTTATAGTCTAATTGGTTAATAATAAACTCAAGTGTGCATCATGACACACAGGCCCACATCCCCCTTCTCTATGACGTAGAGTCAGCTGGCGTTGGTGTTGACGTCGCCGACGAGCACGCACTTTCAGCCAATCAGCGATCAGCAGGGAGTCGCGACTCGCGCTCATTCATGACAGGTTTTCAGCGCGAAATTGTAGCTGGATATCAAATGATCGCTATGCCAAAGTGGCATAAATATGTTAGTTATCTACAGTAATGAGTGGGAGAGTGACCCAACTCTCAAAACGTGGATTACACCTGTGACTCAAAGACTCTTACAAATAACTAACTCCAAGAGCACGGTTGAATGATTGAATTGAAATAGTATATGACTCCTGTCCATCATGGTGTGCACGCTGGCCTGATCAGGACATCTGCACCTTTTAAACCATCTAGACTGCGCTGTACTCGTCCCAACAGCTGCTGAAAGAGGTTTGAATCAACGATTAATCCATTTTGACTGTGTTAAGTTCTGCGTTATGTTCTATAAATATGTACTTCACGAAAGACATAACGTTACTGTAGTTCTATCTGAAGTTAAAGCACAACACAAAGGTAAACGCATTATTGTTGTTAATTTTTTACTGTACAGTATAGTGAATGATACATTTTGGCTGTGGTGTGTGCAGTAATGTGTGCGTAATGCCTGCTAATTACATTGTTTATTCCGATTATATTGGGCACTTTTTGCACTTAAATTAGTTTATTCTTACTGTTGACATTTGAAAATGATGCATGTGTTTTTTCCATGGGTTAAAATCATCGGTTAATTTTGTGATTCTGACAGTTTCCACTTGGACATTTTAGTCATGCATGACTGTTTTTGAATGCCCTGTTTTGATCCATTTTCCTGAGAAATGTTTTTTTATTTTAATTTTATTTTGACATTATTTTGTTTTAAGGAGATAAAATGGTGCTAATCAGCCTTGATTGACATGGCAATAAAATTATATAACATTATTTTGGCAGTTCAAATTTTGGGTGTCTTTTTCTTGAATTGGGTGGGTTTTAGTGAGCTTTTGGGCTTGAAATCGTCGACCCAATCAGTCAACACTGTCTGAAATTTAAACAGGAGCGCTAAAAGAAAATTTAAAAGAGAAAATGAATAGAAATTAGTCGACATTGTGAAACATATTCCAAAAATAGCCACAATTTCACATTGTAGCATTTTAGAAATAAAAAATCTCTGGTTTTAAGTTAAGGCTTCACTAGCGGTCTGCTTTATTTCACTGTTGCAGTCAAAATATAATTGATTGGCTATATTGAAACATTTAATAATTACTCTGTAGCAGCCACCAAGTTCTGTGAAAGATTCATTGTAAAAAGTTATGTTAAACATTAGTGCATCATTAGTGTTCTGTCTCTTGAATGCACTTTATGCTGAGGCTATTACATACATCGCCACTGAGCATTGCAGAAGCCTGATTTGTTAGTATAGAAGTATAGGCTATATGCTCTTGGTGATAGCGACTTTGCGATTGTTGCTTACGGGCAGGGGCAGGGGGGGCCCTTGAGTCTTGTTGCCCAGGGCACAGGAAATTGTTAATCCGGCCCTGGTGAGGGGGGTGAATTTTTTAATAACTCATTCGTTTACATTATATAAAGCATTAAAGTTCTGCATAATTAAGGGCGTGGCCACTTCGAGTGACAGGTGGATAGCCATTTATCTGCTGTCTGTTAGTCATCACGTCACTTCAGCTCTGCCCACGTCCCGCCTTTTTGCCCATTTTCTGTTATCCGGGAGTGACGCGCTGCTATGATGGCAACGGCCAGCTTGTCCATACTTTGTGCTTCAGAACGGCTCATCAGAATCCTATGGGTGATGTCACAGACACTACGTCCATATTTTTTTTACAGTCTATGGATAAAACCCATTGTTTTGGACCACCATTTGGACCGATACTGTCGCTGAATGTGGTTGTGAATCCTGAAAATGTGCAGCCTCGTATTAATCGGAACTGCCATACTAGCCATTAGCATCTGCTCTAGAGTTTTGTTTTGTGTGAGGGAACATAAATGGTGCATAATCAATGTAATTGATTAAGTCAATGTGTCGTTCCAGCCCTAATAATATTAGAAGCTGACGCCTGGGTTTTGCTTTGAAAATACACTGACCTGAGGTCTGAATTGCCATAGTGACTGTCCACCAGTGATGGGCAGGTGGAGGAGGGTGTCAGAGTGCTCAGAGGTGAAGAACAACCGTCTCTTAAAAGGGATGCGGACATCTCTGACAGCTAAAAAAAGAAAAAGAGCACCACCAGATGATAAAGCGGGCAACACATTGAGATGTCTCATTCATCATATTCCAGAAAATGCCATGCTTACCCTTAAAGCATCTATTACACTAATCATGCTGCTCTACTCTAAATAGTAAATGAGAGAAGTGAAGTGAACATAAATTCTTTAATGTCTTTTTAAATGACAAAGGGACTGATAAATGAGACTGAGGGAGATATAGGGAGAGAGAGAGAGAGAGAGATCTGGTCTGCATGGGCGAGAGAATGAGGCAAGGTCTGTATGGACACTAGGGCAGTAAAGGCTCACCTTGCTCTCACTGAGACTGCTGCTCACCTGGCTGTACTGCCTGTTGAAGGTGTGCATGAGCAGTCGCACACACTGAAGAGAGAGAAAAAAGCAGGAAAAATAAAAACTTGCTTAAAAACTTTGGCTTAGTCTTACCTGGGGCAAATTATAACAGAATCTAAAATAATATATTGCAAAGTTTTAGTCCCCCAAAGTACACTGTAATAAATAAATCAATATTTTTTTTTTTACAGAAAATAAGAGCAATTAAGAAAAATGATTTATTTTTGCAGTGTTTGCGGAGTTGTTTTTGTGCAAAACATTATTGGCAAATATTTATTTAAATTAAATTTATTTAATATACTTTTGTCTGATTTAGTCAAACTGAACTTGTGTGAATAAGCTATTAGTGTGACATTATGTGGATATGTAACAGCAGGCGTTCACCTTGGCAGCCAGCTCCCTCTGCCTTTCGTTGGGACTATCCAGACCCAGACTGACTACCGGGCTGAGCAAGGGGCTGGAGGCCTTAGGTGAGTCCATAAGGTCTTTGCCACAGAAAGAGTCCTGTCCCAGCAGCAGAGATGCTTCTAGCTTCTCTCTCAGCAGAAGGTAATGCCTGGTCTTCTCCACCTGTAAACAAACACGCACCTCAGAGTCATTTACTTGACTGAAAACAAATGTCAGATTATAGCCAAGATTAAAAGCCCTTAAACTTTCAGATGGATCATATTTTACCTCTTGTAAGAGGCTAAGTTTCTCCAGCTCCCACTGGTGGTCCAGGATGAGGCTGTCACTGCGGGGCCTCCAACCCGCAAGGTTCTCTTCTCCACGCACATATGCCACTGAGGTGTCCAGCACCCGTCTGCGCCTCCTTTGCATACCTGCACCATCATGGTCAAAACGGAACAACAAAATGAATCAAACAACTGGGATAAATGTACATATATATGTGATAAAATTGAGGTTATTTGTCTGAATTTGTACACGATATCTTACCAGGACTTCCAATGTCAGCCAAATGGCAGAGGCTTAATTCGTACACTCCAGTCACACGGTTACTGAGACACAAAAGAGCACCATAGTGTTTAAAAAAACATTTAACTCTGCTATTGCGATGATAATTCAAGTGAAAAGGTTTTCTGATATCAAGTCTTGAGCATCATAGCTTCGAAATGGTGCATTGGTTGACTCAAGATCAATTTACTTGACAGCAGAAAGAGGCCAGCAAACTTTCCTCACCTTTCAGAGGGCCTAAAGGCACCAGTGCTGAAGAGGTTTCGAATGGAGCGAGACGCAGGAAGTTTAGCGTCTCTGGAGTAGAACACCATGCAAAAATCCTTAGTGATGACAGTGGGCTGAGTGCAGTTCTCCATCTAAAAGTTATTGCAAAAACTTAGTGGAACATTTCCTAACCAACTAACAGGCACGCATTTAAATTCACAATTAAAATGAAAAAAAGCTATATTTGTGATTGTGTGGATATTGCTTTTGATGAGTTCCAAAATATCCCACATTGATTAAATGTCATATTTTGATAGCTTTATTGTGGAAAAAGGTGAGTTTTCCTCACCTCAAGATAGGCGGAGAGGGTGATGTAAATTTTTTCTCCATATGGAGTGACACGGTTCAGCAGAAGGGAGTTGTGCATGGAGCTATCCCATGCTGCCTCAAAGCGGTAAAATGTCCTGAAAAGTAGTAAACAGCATTGTGATTTATGTCAGTGCTTATATATTTATAAGACGGGGTTACAATAAAAAAAAAAAACATATACAGTATACTGAAGGAAAAAAACATACCTATGGTCAATTCCCAATGACACTCTGACAGGAAACAATAAATTCCCATGTTAGTGAATTACAAT
This sequence comes from Gobio gobio, assembly GCF_949357685.1. Lineage (NCBI taxonomy): Eukaryota > Metazoa > Chordata > Actinopteri > Cypriniformes > Gobionidae > Gobio > Gobio gobio. The sequence continues at coordinate 14,806,117 of NC_137102.1, read as the reverse complement.
GTTGTTATTTATTAATTGAGATAATTATATTTAATTTGTTTCAATTACCATCTAAATGAAGAATTTTTAGTGTTGTTAACACTTTAATTAGTAATAAAAATAAAAATACTGTAATTGATTAACACAAATTGTTTAAATACTTTGGTATTGCTAACATTGCTAATTAAAAATTATACAATAGGAAGTAAAAACTGCTTTTGAAGACATTATATTATTTAGAGGTACTGGAGGAAGGATCTCTACATATCAGTGGTGTACCTGTCATCATAAGATGGTCGTATGTAGCCTGAAGACAGGATGTTGAGGGACAGGATGTTGGGGTCGATGATAGTCTCATCTGCCTCGGGTGTGTTACGGATGCGCCCTAAAAAAGAACAGAATTGATGCTGAGTCATAAGAAACTGCCTGAATATTTACCATTACATCATCATTTGTCCTCAATGCCAGCTGGCGTTTAATGTGATGGAAGCCAGAATTTCTGATAAACAATTTTTTAAGAGAGAAAAAAAAAGCATTTTCTAACCTATGACAAGCTCTTTAACCTCCTTCCACACAATATCATTGCCGGTTTCATGGGCTATAGTGACTGTAATTCTCCTTTGGATGCCCTGCGGAAAATGTTGAAAAGGGAAAATTTCAATCTAAAAGTATACTATTGTTCAAACCTTTGGGGTCTGTAAGATTTTTTTTTTTGTTGACAGACACTAATACAAGAATTCAGCAAGGATGTATGATCAAAAGTGACAGTATAGACATTTATAATGTTACAAAAAAGATTTCTATATAATTCAAAATTGATCACATGAAATATTATACAAATCAACATATTAGAATGATTCCTGAAGGACCATGTGACACACACTAAAGACTGGAGTAATGTTGCTGAAATTTCAGCTTTGACATTGCAAGAATAAATTATATTTTAAAATATATTCAAATAGAAAACAGTTTAAATTGAAACAATATTACAATATTACTGTTTGTATATATTTTTGATCAAATAAATCCAGCCTTGGTGAACAGAGTTATTTCAAAAAACATTTGAAAAAAAAATCTTACCAACCCCAAACTTTTGAAAAGTAGTGTAAGTAATATATAATCTGTTATCATCTATTCTGTATTCTGTTGTTAGGCACAGAATGATGGATTCATGTTTACCTGGTGCAACAGGAATGTACCATGGCAGGGCATTCCACCCCTGTGATCAACAACAGCTGGGATGTAGCTAAGAAAGTACACAAACAGGTACAAGGGTTACATAACATATTTATAACTTACCATACATACAGACTTCAATCAGTAACTTACTAGGCACTGATATACCACAAGTCATGAGTTTATCAGATACTCACTCCCCGTTGGCCTCCAGCTCACAGATCTCAAAGAATGACATAAGGTCATATTTGCAGTGACAGGGGCCAGCGGTGGAGCGTGTGAGTGTGCTCAATTTTGTGGCTGGCACTGGGGGGAGACAGAGACAGAGGCAGAGCTCAGACATGGACAGACCACAAGAAATGGTCAAGAACTGAGTCAAAATATCAACTCACCTGGCTTTGACAAAGGCATAACCCTAGGGAACTGCCTTCTTGTTGGACGTAATGAACTACAGGGCAAGAAGATTTTAGTTGACATTTTAGGTGACCAAGTAAATAAATAATAATAATAATCAAAGAAAAAGATTACTCACCTAATCAAGTCCTTACAGAGAAGAGGGAAGGGCTGTTTCTGGTAGTGGCCAAATACCTCAAAAACAATTGGCTGACTCTTGATGTATTCCACAAAGGACTTGGTGACCTCTACGGTTATCTGCAAATAGTAGCAAACCACACATACATAATTTAAGTTTGATTTATTTCTAACATCTCCAATATGGTTGAGTTACTTGATTAGTAAATGGCACAAAGGTCGTGGTTACATTTTGTACATGGTAGAATCCCAGAGGAGGCCCTCGGCCAGTGTTCTTCAATGGCTCAGTGGAAAATGCCTCGTCATGCCTGTGAATAAAGCTAGAAAAAGACAGGGAGGCTGAGACGAGATTGCATCAGATGTCTTACAAGCTTCTTGGATCAGTGTTCAGTGCAATGCAATAGCGGCAACCCCATTCAAACGGAGGGGGAATGTTATTTTCTAGGGGGATCTTTAAACAATTTGAAAGATTTGAATTGACATTGAAAATTAAGACAATGTTAACACTGTGGCAGAAATGTGCATAAAAGGGTTTGCCTTTCAAATCCTACAATCTGTCAGCCACGACAATGTGCAGCACAGTTTTTATTATGGAAAACCCTGATAAATTATGAATGAATACAATTTACTTGGAATACATATACTCACTTGAACTGGCAGAAGATATCTGCATACTCAGCAGAGATGCTGGAGGCCTGAAGCACTGTGACCCTAAAGGTGAAGTTGCTGCCAATCTTTAAGTGCTGGAATGATTTTTCCTGAGCCACATCAAGAGGACATTCCAGAACACCCTTCAGAGGACTGTCAGGAATATCAGGAGAGGCTAGATGCAATGCATGAAAAAACACCAGATTAGAATACAAACACTATTTACACATATACCACTACTTTAACAGTTAATTATCACAGCATGATTATTGGGCATTATTTTATGTTGTGGCATGTATAAATTCATCATAATGCATTCTGCACAATTTTTATCAATCACTAATCAATAAATGAATATGGTTTTATTCACCAGTACTGTTTTTTACCTGCACAGGTGTTGTTGTTGACCTCATCAGCACTGAGCCCCATCTCTGAGTTTTGTCCTTCTCCTTCTACGATGCGCAGCTCCTCTTGAGATGAGCTTGAGTAAGACATCCCAGCAGTGCATGTTTCTGTCTGGAACTGAGCAGAGAGAAAAACTTGATGGTTTTACTCTTGATGGTGTCTCACCTTCTATGAAAACAATTTAATGCCTGAAACTCCAAAGCCAACTCAACTACTGAGATAATAATTGTGAGAATGAACAGTTACATAAAATGAGTGACACAACCAACCTTCTCGAACTGTTGATCCTCAAATGAAATCTTAGCAGTTCCTGATTGTCTCACACCGGAGCCATAATCAGGAGCTTCTTCATCAGCTGTGACAAGAAATTAAAGATTATGGCTGAACATTTCATCTGTACAGGGACATCGCTAGTAGGGGGAGAAGTGGGACTGAGTACAAGCGATGCCATACACAGAATCTGTATATGATTATATTTGATCAACATTTAAATATTTATTCATATTTAATTTTTAAGGTCATTTTGATGATATACAAAACATACACTATATTGCCAAAAGTTTTGGGACGCCTGCCTTAAAATTAACTTTAATGACATCCCATTCTTAATATGTAGGGTTTAAAATGGAGTTGGCCCACCCTTTGCAGCTATAACAGAATCAACTCTTCTAGGAAGGCTTTCCACAAGGTTTAGGAGTGTGTTCTTCTAGAAGCGCATTTGTGAGGTCAGGCACTGATGCTGGACGAGAAGGCCTGGCCCGCAAGTCTCTGCTCTAATTCATCCCAAAGGTGTTCTATCAGGTTGAGGTCAGGACTCTGTGCAGGCAAACCCAGACTCGTCCATCGGATTGCCTGACAGAGAAGCGTGATTCGTCACTCCAGAGAACACGCTCCAGTGGTGGCGTGCTTTACACCACTGCATCCGATGCTTTGCAATGCACTTGGAGATGTAAGGCTTGGATGCAGCTGCTCGGTCATGGAAACCCATTCCATGAAGCTCTCTAAACACTGTTCTTGATCTGATGATCTAATCTGAAGGCCACATGGAGTTTGGAGGTCTGTAGCTATTGACTGCAGAAAGTTGGCAACTTCTGCGCACTGTGCGCCTTAGCATGTGCTGACACCGCTGTGAGTTGCTGTTGTTCCCAATTCCTTCCACTTCGTTATAATACCACTAATAGTTGACCGTAGAATATTCAGTAGTGAGGAAATTTCACAAATGGACTTATTGCACAGGTGGCAACCTATAACGGTCCCATGCTTGAATTCACTGAGCTCCTGAGAGCGATCCATTCTTTCACAAATGTTTGTAGAAGCGTCTGCATGCCTAGGTGCTTGATTTTATACACCTTTGGCCATGGAAGTGATCGGAACACCTGAATTCAATTATTTGGAGGGGTGTCCCAATACTTTTGGCAATATAGTGTATCTAAACCAAATCAGGACCAGAGGCAACAAATTATGAGGAACAAAGCAAAAAACTAAACAAAATCCTGTATTCATAAAAAAGGGAATTAACCAACGAAATAAGAAAACATAATAGGTCTGAATACTGAGCCTTGTGGTACTCCTTTACTATATTTAAAAAAAAAAGTAATTTCTGTTTGGAATCTGTTCAAAACGGATTTGTCAAAGCATCATGAAGATGATCTTACCTGATATGGCTTGTACTGCTACACGGAGGAACCCCTTGACCTCGCCTTTCTCACTTACAATGGCCACACGGTGCACTAATGGCACAGGGTACAGCAGATTACTCAGATACACAAATGCCCTATGGGAGAAAAAGGAGAGGATGATGGGAAAAAGGAGGAGAGCCGAAGAAAGAAGAGGGATTTGAGACAGTTGATGGGTGAAAAGAAAAAAGAAAAAAAGAGGGTTAAAATTAATGGAAAAAAAAGTTGGGAAAAAATGTTATTGAAGATCAATTCAGCCACACTGCCACTAGACAACACAACATCAGACACAAAAAAGCAACCAAACAAGAAGCTGCTCCAGCAAAAGCCTAAAAGTGCCCTTTAGGTCTGCGGTTCATCTGTGAACACTCTATTATAGCCCCCATTCTCAAAAAATGATACAGAAGTGGTGATAGCGTGGGTTTTGGTCTCTGTGGGGGTTGGTGAAGTGTTTCAAGAACATGCATATTGAGGAGAACTGCACCACAAGCTACTTTACACTATAACTTTTGACTGATTGATTGTCTAAATTGTTGAGTCATATTCACAAGCAAAGATTGGGAAATGCATTGTCACACATCAAGATTTTAGTGATGTTTCAGTAACTGATTGAAGGATTAACTACAATTAAATGTCACATTTATGAGTCTATGAAATCCCTGACATTGTATGCAGTCAAGTTTGGTAACAGATTGGCCTACAAATTCAATAATTCACTTCAGATCTGCCCTCTTGATCCCAATGTGTTGCTGGACGAAGCTTGACAGGCAGGGGTCAAGAGTGGCAGGAGGCGTGGCCAGAGGGGAGGAGCTTTCGACAAGATTGGTGAGGCGCAAATACAGCATGCTCAGATAAACAAAATGTTTAGTGATAAAAAATAAACTCCAAATTTGGCTTGTTGGGCCAGATGCAAACTGGAAAGCAAAAAATTGAAATGACATTAACATACATGAATTTGACCGCCATCAACTTAAAAAAGAAATCAAAGTCAACACACGTCACAAATCTTGTATGTTGCATGTGTGCAGGGAAGTGAGAGTGTGAGAGCCAATCCAAAACCGTGATACAAATTTTAGCTCTGGCATGCCTGATTGAAACTGCTGTAGTCGAAACCAGCTCTTTCATCTTGAGCGCTGTTGCTTTTCAGACAAAACAATCTGCTGAATTATTCAGATCACAGAAACGACGATATTCTGCAGACGCCAATATCATTTCAGAAAAGAGCAGACAAAAATGTATTATACTGCCATTCAGTGCAGTGTCTTTCAAAACAGAATTGATGCGACTGGCCTTCAAAACACTTGCATATTAATTTAGTCCTGTATAGCCACCCATGTTCAAATGGCTTCAAACGCAAAAAAGTTGCCCCTTGTAACAATAAACATCCATTGAGGATCTGTCACTAGTAGTCTATGGTGATTTTCACATGAAGTATCTTCACTTTGCAAATCCTTCTGTTTGGTTTCCTCTCATTCAGTTACTGAACACTTCAATTACCATTGAAAGGGTTGTCTAAAACATGTACAAAGAGGAAAACTTTCTTCAGGCCAACAGTTTCACACATGTATTAATAAATGGATATGTATATTGTTGACATAATGGCATCATTGTTAATTATTTATTAGTTCTTGGCAATAGACATTGTGACCCCTGCCGGTACGGTTAATGTGTTTGATGCCCTGGTAGGAAGTTCTAGTAACAGACCCTGTTGTCTGTGTCTCAGTGTGAAAGAGCTAGTTTCCTCTGACAGCATGCTCCTGAAACCTCACCAACCTTCCCACTAAACTGAACAGAGGCCAGCGGTCGTAAAAGGGGTCCTGGCCATCGCTGACACCTGGGCAGTGCTCCCCCACACCATCCTCCTCCTCCTCCTCTCTCCCAAGCTCTGAGCCAGGGTCCTCCAAAAAGATCTCATCGTCCAGGTCCTCCAACTCCTCATCCTCCACCTCGACTTTCCCATAATGCCGTTCATCGGCAAGCTCGGTTATGTCCGAGTCAGGGTCGGAGAGGGTGGGGGAGAGGGTAAGGTCACTCATGCGCTCACTCATGCACGTGTTGAGAATGGGAGTGCTGGTGCAGCCAGAGACACGGGAACTGGGTTAGTACAACACACGTGCACATACTCGCTCACATGTACAGGGCACTGTAGTATGCCAGCATAAACCCGGCCACGAACCTCCAAATCTGTGTTCGGCTAATTATCTAGGGTGTTTGGTAAGGAGTGTCCAAGCTTAGGTTTAGCATTTGGATTGTCTGAATATTGACAAATCAGTGCAAGATTGCTCATTGAACGAACGCTGCACATAGCTTGCCAGTCCACTCAAAAGTGAAGGAATAATGCAAATAATAGGCAGTTTCCAGTCATGTACAGTGGAAAAACCAGCATCCACTTGGCACTTCAGAGTTGCACAGCATACAGTACAAGCTTGACTTATTGATTACTCACCGACCAACCAGGCGGAACCATGGAAAGCGGTCATAGAAGGGGTCACCACCGGACATCATATGATCACATTCCTCGACTGCTGTACTGGGCACCTCTGCTGCTCGGTCGTACATTTCTCTCATCAAATCCAGCCTTTGTCTGCAGAGATAATAATAATAATAATGCATCAACAAAAAATACACTGTAATGTTTATCTGCTATGTTCTTTCTATTTGCTGACTTTTTAAGCATAACCCAAAAGGAAAACAATAAGTGAAATTAACCTTTAGTAGCTATAAGCATTTAAAATGTACAATATTCCTCTTCTAGGAAAACAGCAAAAATATTAATGACACATTCTGCACATGATGTATCTAAATTTTTGTCTAATCAAAAGCTTTTTAGAATAAGAATGAACCTCAGCCTAATACCATCTGCCTCTGATTAGCAATCCAAAAGAATGGTTCATTGCTATGACGTAAATTCAAGAGGATAAACATTGATAGAGCAGAAAATGAGAATTTGTTTGAGATTTTGAGCGTTGAGGATGTTAACAAGCTACAGGCCAATCATAATTTTAAGTAGTTCAATTACAGCCAAGCTACTCAATTTAAAAAAAAAAAATAGTTAGACACTACTAGTTACTAACAAAGACTACTATTAACAAAGATTTTTAATAGGACAATATCTTTTTGAATGCATAAGCAGATGATATATAATTTAATCAGAGAAGTATTTAGCTAAAACAATGAGGGTTGTAAAACTCAAAGATGCATCTTCAGTAATTTGTTTATTTATATGAACCATCTGAACTAACCGCTTAACAACTGAAATTAATCAGACTTCCCAATATGAGACTTTTTTTTTTTTAATGTTACACCACTTCTGGTGTGAAAAGTAGCAAATTACTGGAAAAGCGACAGCATTTTGAAAATAGCTAAGCTATGTGGTTAGTAACAGTGTCGCTGCTTTTAATTGGTCACTTACTCCTGATCCATGACTATAGGGATAAACTGTATGTTTATGTATATTTAATCTCACTGCACCTGAGTTTGTCCAGTGTCCAGTAATGTGTGGCACCATTTTTCTGGTCCTGAACCTCTACTGCTACAATGGTGCGAGGGAACAGCCTTTTCTCCCTGTCTTTGGCTATGCTGGGGGGCAGCAGGTCAGGGGGCAGCGGGGAGTACAGTGTGTCCGTTAACAGCACAAACTGAAACTGAACCTGTAGAGAAAAAGAGGAGAAACATTATTATTAATTATTTTATTTTAAGATTAGCACTTATCAACAAAAAAAGAATTATATAAATGATCATTAGGCTGACCTAAAATGATTTCAATGTACCTTTTTCTTCAGCTCCACACTAATGGCATTAGCCTCCTTGAGGAAAATTGCATTTCCCCAGAGCAGGTCTCTTAGAGAGGTGAACTGATAGAATCGCCATTTGCGGAAAGCCCAGAGTGCCAGTTCTGTCTCTCGCTTTGTCCACGGCACTGTAGGATCAAAATATGAACCCATTTCAAATGAGAAACATCTAAACCTTTTCTACATTTTTTCTGTGATTTACAAGTTTGCCAGCTTATTATTGTATTTGATATATATTAATCAGATCATACCCATGTCATTCAAACTGTGTTACCAACCTTCCTCTTCTGGTTCCTCCTCTTCCTCTGTGGTTTCTGGGTAATATCTGGAGTTGACCTGCCTCTGAAGAGCTTCCAGCTTACTCTCATAGTCCTAAACAAAAATACATTTGGTTTAATTGCCAGCTTCTTCTGGTTTTTACCACTTATAGACTAATTCATTTCTCACTAGTCTGAAATGGCTTACCAGTCTCTGCTGTTCCAGAAGGTTACTTGCTTCTTCTCTCTCCTTGCGGTACTGATCCTCCAGCTCCTGTAACCTGTAAATGATGTAAGCATCAGTATAAAGCCACAAAAAATAGATATTGCAGCTGGAACTAATCATAGGTTGGTTGGTTTGCTGGTTTTAGCCGGTTAATCTGATGTTTTTAGATGGGCTGTTAGTGCCTTTTGATGTAATTTTCATGGATGATAAAAATGCATGATTCATGCTGTTTTAGGACCACAAAAGGGCCAGTGACAGAAGTGCTACCTTTGCTCCATCTCTTGTTTCATATCAATGCCTTGTTTCTCCAATAGCTCTCTTTGGGCAAAGGCCCAGTCCACCGCCTCCACAGGTGTGTCTGCACACGGGGTCCTCTCCCTCTCTTGCCGTGCTTGCTCTGGGTCATTGAAACGGAAGACGTGGCTCTTGCCCATAATGATACGGTTACCTAAGATTACAGACAGGGTCACAATCTGGGTCTTACAGGCACCAAAAAAGTGTTGTTCATCAGACTGAACCTGTTTTTAGCCTGGAAACTGAGGGGTTACCTGATTTGAGAACAGTGGGCTCTGTCACTCTCTTGCCATTGACGTAAGTCTCTGCTCCCTCACAGGGCTCCAGGACCACCGTACCCTCTCCAGAGGCATTTGTACTACTTGTAAAGATACAGTGTTCATCTTTAATGAAATGGCCACTCAGGACAATGTCCTGCCGACTGCTGGCATCCTCACGGCCAACCCTGCAGAAGAAAATATGGAGGCCATATGTCAGGATTAAGGGAAACAGATACTGATAGAGGAATGCCATGTGAAAGTACAAAATAGATATTGGAAGAAAAAAAACAATATTAATTAATACTCTTATATAAATTATATTATAATGATCATTTAATATCAATATATGATTTTTTTATATTAAAAAATATTGGTAAAATGTATTGTATTAAGTGTCCATAATCAGGTGGTTAGTTGAGCATTAACACACTAGTAGTTAATGATTAATTTAATATAGTGAATAAACATCACTTAATGTGTGCCAAAACAATAATTAATGTGGATATACTGTTCACTTTAGAACAGAGGGTCAAATTGTCTTTATTACACAATTTGAACACTAATTAAACAATGATTTGTGTATTTTTCAGTTTACTTAATAGATGGTAAATCACAGAAATACAGCATGTGAATCACTTAGGACAAAGGGGGGGGGGGGGGGGTGCACCAATAAGGGTTTAATCAAGGTTTATCTAACAATTCTGTTGCACCAAACTATAAACCTTGTTTAAAAATAAGCAGGTTTACATTTAAACCATCCTTTTGATCCTGGATTTAATTTAGGGTACAACGGGGCTAAAGGCACACCTTGAAAATGTTTTGTTTTTCAATACTCCCATAGTGTATGACAACAGAAAAAAAAAAAAAAATATATATATATATATATAAATATATATGTACATGTTACATGTTTTTATTAAACATTGATAGGCCAACACATTTTGTGTGAAAAATAAAATCACAAACTTGGTTTGCTTTGTTTAAAAATCTTATAAAATGTAAGAGGTGGCAGGGTGGGCCTTTTTATTTATGTGTCTACAGACACTGCAATATCTTGGTTGAAAATCTTGGTTGTAAATAAACAACATTCTTACTTGGTGATTCCATCTTTAATGTAGTATAGTAAGCACTCAGACATCAGTGGATCTTCATTGAGGTTGACCAGGTGTGGAGTCTGAAACATAAAGAAGTGCTGGTTGAAGCATACGACTTGACAAACTTCCTTTTAGAATACATTAAACAATCCTCTAACCTTCTTTGGTGAAAAGACCCCAACGGTTCCTCCATCTTCCCTCATCGCCACACCCATTTCAGCTAAAAGTGCCTCCCTAATGACAATAGATGTTTTTTTTTGTTTTTTACAATTGAACTTGAATAATTTCAGACACATAATTTCAGATAAAAGCCCTCCCAGGGGTCTCCAACCTTTCCATTCTAATGGCCTCTGTGCGCCGAAGTTTCTCTTCCCAAGTTTCATTGAGTTCTGCGATTATCTTCTCAGTTTCCTAGTTGGAAAAGAGGTCGACATTAAAAAGATCAGCACTGGCCCTTATTAATTTATCAAACCATCCATCGATCCAGCCATCCCATCATCCTCTCGCTCACCTTCAGCCTCTCAATGGCTTCCTCGCTTCCAGGGCTGAACATGATCCGGTCATGCAGGCTGCTGATGGAGCCAGCTCGGCTGGACAGGGCAGAGAGAGAGGGGGAGGGGCTCATCCCTGTCATGGCATGGGACACTGTGGAGAAATCACCCCTTTGATTGACAGCCTGGATGCTATTGATATTAGTCTTGTAACTGGACAAGTCTGGGCAACAAGTGGGAACGTCAGGTCGGAGAGTCAATGGAGAAAATTGTGAAAAGAGAAAAAGGAAAACCATGGAAACAGAAAGGAAGGGGAAGGAGGAAGAGTAGAAAGTGTCAAACATAAAGCTTAACAGCTAATTAAAGAGGTAATAAAGCTGCAGGGCGCAGGGCAGACGGCATCAATTTGAGGACTTCAGACGCTGTTGTGTTTTTTTTTTAGTTTTTTTTTTTTTTTAAGTAAATCAGAATATAAAAAACATGATTATTAATTGATTTATCCCTCATGCCTCAAATTCATTGGACCATGCTTGAGATAATGAGCATGGAGATGAACTGAACACTCAATGTAATACTGATCCGTGACTGCACAGACCGCATTAATGACATGCCTGTGCTTTACATAGAGGCAAATTCCAAGCAAATGTCTAGAGCGCCTCTGGACCATCAGAGCAGCAGTGTACGATCATGTCAGAATAATACGTTTTATTTAATCTGATTAGATGAAACCACACAGACTTTGGACTTTGGTGGTCCAGAGATTCCTGCTTTGGTTATCGCAGGGGTCGGCAACATTACGAATGGTCAATATTGGCAGACACATGAAAAGGACAGAGGATTTATGATTGTAATATTATTTAGTTGTTTATTCTAAAATGTTGATGTCAAAGTCCAAAATTAACCTCTGTCAAGCTACAAATATGAGTAAAAATAGTTTGTGGAGAGTAAATGTTGTATGACCTGAAGCTGAATTGGCAAAAAATATATATATATAATAATATTAACACACATTGATATGTGACGTGCACAATTCAAATTAAAGGCACACTAATCTTCTACTAAATTGATAATTTGTCGCAACCTCAGTTCATCAAGTACATCCATAATTCTCCAAAACTCTAAGTGGCAACACATATGTGAAATATTCCTCAAATTAAAGGTTCACTCAAAAATTCTGTCATTGTCTACTCATCCTCATATTGCTCCAAACCTGTATGACTTTCTTTCTTCTATGGAGCAGATTGGTTGGTAACCAATCAACGTTGGACCCCATTGACTTCCAATGGGGGGAAAAAATGCATTTCTCAAAATATATTTTATGTTCAGCAGAAGAAATTAAGTCATATGGGTTTGGAATGACATGAGGGTGATCAAATAATGACCGAATTTTCATTTTGTTGGTGAAATCTTAAAGAGAGATCTTTTTTAACCACCAAAGCAAAAATGTGAGAACAATTTCAGACAGCCCAGCACAAACTAAAAACTGACCTGTGCAAACCCAATAAATGCCTATCCTGTGAGTCGTGCAGTCCAGTTCACAGTGCTGCATGGGTGACACGCTTTGGCACTGCTCTGTTTTTTCTTTTTTGCACTCAAAAAATATGGCTTTGTTACAAATAAATACATAAATAAACTGCATTTCACATAAAAAAATTGAAAAAAGTTGCCGACCCCTGGGTTATTGTAAGCTGTAAAGCATTTAGAGTGCCAAAATACACACATTTGAGAGCAGATATCCCAGGAGCTTGTGCGCGATATGCTGAGAGAAACGGAGAGAGAAGACAAAACTTTCAGACACATTCCTAGAGCTGTCTGACCCTCAGGTAGAGAATATTTGCTTTACTAGGATCATTGTCTTGGCAGCATTTGCATTTGATTTGAAATTTTAAAGAAGAATGGAATATTGTAACTCCTCGGTTTGAAATGCATCACAGGTGACTCACTCTCAATGATGTCTCCAAGACCCTGAGCATAGAGCAGATCCCTCAGACGAGCCACTTCTTCTTTCAACTCACGCACCAGGCGGTTGTTGGGGTCTTCGTTGATGACGGCGTTGCAACGGATCTGCTTGGCTCGGTCAGCATATCTGTGACAGTGATATTGCTATCAATTATCCAAAACAGCATCAGAATGTCCCAAATAGTCTAGTATTCAGAATCAACATCAACTGCAAAGCCTAATGACATCTAATGAAATATTGTAGATACATTCTTTGTAGTAATCACAACTCACAACTGAACACCCACATCAGCCATCATATGGCAATAGATATAGGTTTAAGGTGCTTTTAGTCATTATCTGGTTGCCATTTACTTTCATTAAATGGACAAAAGAGCAACACTTCTCATTTTGCCTTCCACAAATGAAAGGAAGTCATATGAGTTTTGAACAACATAAGGGTGATCATCATTGTTTTCCATAAAGTGCAACACATGCATTTTTTTTAACATACCAAAAAAGTGTGTAGTATTTTGTGACCCTATTAGTCTAATATTCTGTAATGCCTTAATGGCATCATGTGGTTCTTACCTGAGCGTGCTGAGCGTCTCATCATAGTTAATATCAGCGGGGCTTAGAGCTGCTACCATGGCAGTGCGAGAGTTACCTCCTGATAAGTGAAAAACATTGTGATCTTCAGGATGCTATTTCACGCATTCTGACTTATTCACAGTTAAAGAGTTGGATTCTCATGCTAAACATGGCCAAAATTTCAAAAAATGAGTTGGATGTATGACGGAGTATTTCTGTGCAAAATACACTCCTTCAGGATTTGAACAAATTTCGGAAGGTTTCGAGTATGGCCCTGTATGACGTCATTAAGGGCAGAATTCCTTGTATGGGCACTTCCCCCGGATGAGCGTGTGCGTACATCAACCAGAGCGAAAACAAGAACGCGCCCATCAACGAGCTTTTTTAGACCACAAAATCAACAATGTCACTAAAGAAGTTTGTTTTTGGTTGTGAGGGAAAGATAACCTTGTTCAGCTTCCCAAATAAGCCAGTGTTAAGGAGACAGTGGATGCAGTTTGTTTTTCCAGGGCAGCAACAGAGTTCTGCAAGTGTGTTTGTTTGTTCCCGGTCATGAGTCGAAACCGCAGGCGGTGAGTGAAACTGCATCAAATATCTGTGTTTTGTTGGCAATCAGCGCGTAAGTGCATGTAATGTAAACAACACAAATGTATAGTGAAACGAAAGTTATTGCACCGTCCATTGCACGCCTGAGTTAAACTGGCCATGTTGACTGCAATATGAAATGCTTCAACTGATGGAGAGCAATGATTATTGATAAAAAGGTGTGTACAAGGTGCATGAAGCCACGTACCAAGGTTTTCCCTCAGCAGCCATGTCAGAACTGAATCTCTGTATGGAATAAAGCTCTCGACTTTCTTCTTCTTCTTGGTGTTCTGTAGGGAGAACAGAAGTCATGTCAATTGTCAAAGCTACAGCCATGATGCTTGATTATTAAAGACAGATTAAACCGATCCTCACCTTGTTTGGGGCAGAGTCCTACAAAACAATAAAAGAACAGATTTTTAAAAATGTTTTCAGATTGTTACTTTTCTTTTAATAACATTCCTATTTGAATTGAAAGAATTCTTACCACCTCGGCCAACGCAGAGATAACTTTACCCAGTGTTGTTAAAGATTTGTTGATATTGGCTCCTTCCTAGAAAAGGGACAGAGCATGCACATTTAATGGATGCACTCATCTGAAATGACACATTTCTTGAAATTCTGTTGAACTTAAAGTGACCCACCTTGAGTCTAGTGCCTTTAGCTCCAGTCGAATCAGCCCGCTCACTCCCTGCCAAGTCTACCAAGCTGATTTTGCTGACCTGTTTGAAAACGAAAATGTTGTGTCTCAGAACGGTAAAGCACTCAAATGCATATACCAGCAACTTCAGCGACTGTCAAACTGCCAATATCCATTAGTGATGTTCCAACTGTAGAGAGTCTAGTACATTCTAGTCTATTTCTGAACAGTTCTTATAGAACAATGCTAAACACTGCCATACATGGAGGCCTGGTGGAAAAGGCAGAAGGAGAGGATGCGGTACCTTTTCAGACGTGTTGTCTGTCTCACTATCATGTCGTTTCTGTGTGAAGATGATGTTGAATACAGCATGGGAGCGGCTGCTGGTCTCATTCATGTTGGTGGCAGCCACAGTCCTGAGGACGAACAGCATAGTAAGCAAAAGCCAAGCAGTGGTGATATTATTTGTTAAATACACTATACACTATACCATACAAAATACGATACACTACCATTCAAAAGTTTGGTCAGTAGTGTTTTTTATTTTATTTTAAGAAATAGTTTAATTAATAAATGTTGCAAAAGATTTCAAATAAATAAATGCTGAACTTTTTTATTTATCAAACAATTCTGCAAAAAAAAGAAATGTATCAAGTTTCCACAAAAAATATTAAGCAGCACAACTGTTTCAACATTGATAATAAGAAGAAATGTTTTTTGAGCAGCAAATCGGTATATTAGAATGATTTCTGAAGGATCACGTGACACCGAAGACGATGATGCTGAAATTTCAGCTTTGCCATCACAGGAATAAATGGCATTTTAAATGTATTAAAATAATAAATGTTATTTTAAATTGCAATAATACTTCACAAAAAATATATATATTTTTGATCAAATAAATGCAGTCTTGATGAGTATGAGACTTCTTTCACAAACAAACTTTTGAAGGGTAGTGTAGTTCAGAGTTGCCCCATACTGCACTTAAATTTGTGTCACCTGGCTTTGTTTCCAGAGTCCATCAGGTCCTGAATGTCATTGTAGGAAGTAACAGCCAGTTTTGATAGGTCCTCCACGTACGGCCCCATCAGAGGATGCTCTCGCACACGCAGATTCCCTTTGTTCTTTGGGTTCAGAAGGTCCCGCACACGCTCACAGTAGATCTCCATGTAACTGACCTGAAGAAGCAGAACAATTTTCACTTGCTATACAGATTCTGAGTAAAGAATGCAATTTATAATTATAATGAAGGTGTTGTTCTTACCTCAACCGAGTATGACATGTTATTGTCATTATTGTCATTGAACTTGGTAAACAGGTCCTCACATAGCTGTCACAGAGAGATGAATCATTAAGAATGTGTTTCCACAAACTTGAAAGCATCTAAGCTAGACAGTGATAATGTCAATAACAGATGGTATTATAGTACACTACCAATGGGATGATGCCTTCTTGGTCTTTCTCTTGTTTGCCCATCATGGTATATGACTTTCCGGCCCCAGTTTGCCCATAGGCAAAGATACAGACGTTATATCCCTCAAAGGCATGCAGAAGCATTTCCTCCCCAATGTCTTTATAAACCTGCCTTTGGCATGCAAAGTTCACATCTTCCGGCTGTTGAAGAAAGAAACACACAGAGCACCAAAGAAAATCATCTTAAATGTCTCAAGAACAGCCATCATGATCATAGTAGAATAAAAATGAGCTGCAGTGAGTTGCGTAAGAGGCAGATTTTCACCAATTAATTGTGTCAACAAACTCACCGTCGTATGTGACCAATAGGAATAGTCAAAGTTGAAGCTCTTGTTCTCCTTGGGCTGTTTTGGATTTATAATTGCTAGAAAGCAAAAAGAACATGTCTATAAGAATACATCTACAATCTAATGGACAAAACAACAAACTACCATACATTAAACTATTTTCACATTTTCATTAAATTTCATTCATGATCAGTCCTGAAATTTCTAGATAGTGCTAAAGACTTCATAATGAGGATAGAAGAAATTCACTATTCCTGTGAACATATATATAATTCAGTAATATTTAAAATAATAATAATACTTTTATTCAGCAGGGCTGCGTTAAATTGATCAAAAGTGACATTAAAAGACATTTATAATGTTACACAATATTTATGTTAAAAACTTAAACTTTTTATTCAAAGAATTTTAGGGGGACAAAAAAAAAATCAGTTTCGACAGAAATATTATGCAGCACAAATGTTTCTTGAGCAGCAAATCAGCATATTAGAATGATTTCTGTAGGATCATGTGACACTGAAGACTGGAGTAATGATGCTGAAAATTCACCTTTGCCATCATTTCATTTTTTTTAATAGAAAATGTTATTTTAAATTGTAATGACATTTGACAATATTACAGTTTTTACTGTATTTTTAATCAAATAAATGCAGCCTGGGTGAGAATAACAGACTTCTTTCCTAAATAAAAAAAATAAAAAAATCTTACCAAACCCAAACTTTTATTATATTTAACTATAATTATAAATGATATGCCATTTACTGTATATGAATTAAGACATGACCATCTTTTTATTTGTCCACAAAAGCCATGTCCAAATATAATACAAATCAATCAATATCTCAATGTAGCCATCATAACATGATACTGGATATACACTCTACACTGTAAAAAATTTAAATGCAAAATGTACTGGTAATTTTCTGCCAGGACATTATCCAGACATTTTACGGAAATTTTCGTTAAACCTTAAAACACAATTCAAAATACAGATAAAACACCTGTAAAAAAAACAATACAGAACAGTACACTTTTTTTTTTTTTTACAGTGTATAGGGCTATATATGCATAATGTAGGCATGTTTCAAGACAGATGATTCTAAGGAAGCGTGAATCATGCCATCCCCTTGGGTTCTGGGAATGAGGTCATGAACCTCCCTGCATCCTCTCACCAGCACAAAGCCGTGCAGTGTGTCTGACCTCACACTCTGCATCAGCTGACTATGTTTTACCACTCATTACTGCAGGCAGAACAACAGGACGGTTTACAGTTTTTGGAACTGTTCTAGAAACGGGGGCTGGAAATGCCACAGAATTGGCCTGAAATGGACACTGTTCATTTCACTGAAAAATATTTCTTAATGTCCATGAAACAGTAGTTTTCATTATTTCATTAAAAAAATATTACACATTTTTATATCATTATGGCAGGATAATATTGCTGTTTTTCTTGCATATTATTGGCAAATAATTAGTGTTATTGTGCCACTCTCAGCATTATGCTGTATGTGAGATGAACCCGTCTCCATGTCTTAGTGAAAATGTGATTTTGTTCCTCATATTTTTGTTTCCATAGATTAATGCAAGAATATTACATATAGGCCTGGTTTCACAGACAGGGCTAGGATTACGCCAGGATTAAGCCTTAGTTCAATTAGGACATTTAAGTAGCTTTTTTTTAACCTGCCTTAAAAAAGACATTACTGGTGTGCTGATCTTGAGACAAAACAATGGCACTGACATATTTTACGATCCGTCAGTGCAAGTTGCTTTCAGTTAAAACAGCTCAAACATGCATTTTAGTCTGGGACTAATTTAAGCCTTGTCTGTGAAACTGGGGGATAAATTACTAAGAACTACCAAAAACTGTGTAACTGTGAACCAAACAGTAAATCTTAAGTCAACAAATCTGGCCAGATGATGACAGCACACCCAATCAATTAAAGCTAACCTTTACCGAAAACAAAAGCATGACCCCTTCGACATTTTCAAACCTGTAAGCCTAGAGATGCATTATTTTCTCTCATGGGGTGCTGATAAGAGACCATTGCAATAAATATTTCATTACGATCATAAATTATTGCTACAGCACAGTGAGCACACTGACACTCATCTCTTATGCAAATGAGTTCGAATAATCATTGACAGCAAGTGAAAACAGATGTTTTGAAAGAGCACTCACTGGTAGTGTTGCCTGACATCTGGATGATACACTTGCTATCTTTTCCAATCTCTCGTGAATTGAAGGGTCGGACCCTCACAGCTACTTTCACCGAGGCACCTGCCATGGTGTCTGAGTGCTGGGGCTTTGCTACAGCACAGGATCTGATGGAATGAAGCCCAGCCAGGAATCAGAGGCCACCTGCCACCTGTAGAGAGAAAAACTGACATGCTATGTGTTGCCATCTCAAAAGAATCATAAAAAAAGGTTTCTATTCTTTATATGTGAAATTTACTTCACTACAGAATTAAAGGGTTAGTTCACCCAAAAATAAACATTAGCCCATGATTTAATCACGCTCAAGTCATCCTAGGTGTATATGACATTCTTCTTTCAGACTAATACAATCAGAGTTATATTTAAAAATTCCTGGCTCTTCCAAGTTTATAATGGCATGACTTGTTGTTCCGCTTATAAAGTCCATAAAAGTGCATCTATCCATCATATAACTGCTCCACACGGCCCGGGGAGTTAATAAAGGCCTTGTGATGCGTTTGTGTAAGAAAAATCTCCATATTTAAAACTTTATAAAGTAAAATATCTAGCTTCCGGCAGATCAGAAAAAAACGTAACTGGTGAGCAATGTCGTCAGACATTGCGTAAGCATTTTGAGCTGCGAGGGGCACTACACTTTTTCCGTGACTTGAATACGGACGGCGATCAGGTGGAAGCCAGATAATTTACTTTCTAAAGTTTTAAATATGGATATTTTTCTTACACAAACGCATCACTTCGCTTCAGAAGGCCTTTATTAACCCCCCGGAGCCGTGTGGAGCAGTTATATGATGGATGGATGTACTTTTATGGACTTCAAAAATTCAAAATTCATTCATTCAAATTTCGTTATAAAGCTTGGAAGAGCCAGGACTTTTTTTTATATAAGTCCGATTTAATTTGTCTGAAAGAAGAATGTCATATACACCTAGAATGACTTGAGAGTGAGTCATTTTTGGTGAACTAACCCTTTAAGAGTACAGTAAAGATGCAAAACGAGGCTAAAAATGTGTTAGTCCTACACTTTAGATTTAGTACCTCAGCAATTCACTTCTTCGAAAAATAATTAAGGAAAATCCCCATGAATCTGTTCAGGATAATGTGCTGGCTAAGTTACGCTATTGATAATCTAATTTAGGTAATGGAGCTCTCTGAGATCCAGACCATGACTCATCAGGACTATCACATTCAGTAGATTACTGTACACTTGATATGGCGATGTGAATTCATAACCTCTGTAGCAAATCAGACTTATAAACAGGTTCAGGATCCATGTGCATATTGACTAAAATAACTAACAAACAGTCACACAACATATGTTACAATGACCTATACACACTGTAAATCAAACTCAGGGTTAGTGACATTTCATTTCAACAACACTGTACTATGACACGGTACCTCACATAACCCAATTAATAACTGTCCAGTGGATATAGTCTTAATCCATAAAAAAGGAAGTGGGTCAAAGTTATATGTAGCTTAAATGATTTCATACTACAAAATATATCAGGCTACAAATCATGGTTAAAACATAATAATGGATTAGGAAAAAGTGTTCAAGTTTCTTCTTTACCAAAGAACCACATTTACCTCAGGTGCCTTTAATGGGAGAATATAGAAATACAGCCTATTTCAAGATTTAAAACGAAAAATTATCCTGGTCATTTACAGTTGATTCTTTCTACGTTTTATTGCCAATTTCATGTGGGATACAACCTGGTTGTCAAAAATAAGTGAAATATTGAAAATAAAAAAATAAATGTAACGTTAGGCTACTAAAACAAGCTGTGGGTAAATTTGAACAAGATTTGTCCACTGTTCTCATATCCAGAAAAGGACTGGGCTAGGTGTCATCCTTCGAGTCAAAATCATAGTTCTGTTTGTACACACAACGGCGCATTGAGCAAATGTTATTCGCACATATGTTACAGACAGAACAGTCCTCGTAGAGTCTACTGAAAATGGCTGCCCTGACCGTCAGCCAATACAGCCATGAATCAGCTGTGATGGACGGGCATTTGCGTCAGCTGAGCCCACCCGGCAAAACAAACGCAACGAATCCGTTTCAACGACCACTAAGCAAACCACAGATATCCAAAACAAGGTTATCATATATAAATATGTATTTCATCTGTTTATTTAGAGCTGCCTCTGCGTAGATGCTGTGATGCGGCAGCAACACCCCACATAGGCTACACAGCCAGAGACGCGAAATATAAGAACGCACCCAATATAATAATAACGAATAATATCTACACAATTATAATCGACATCTTTGCATTGTATAATCGCGAGTTACTATAAAAGCGTTTCGGCGTGTTGCGTCGCTGTAGACGTGGGGTGTTAAAGTGTGTGACGCCTCTGTTACTATGGCAATATTTTCTCCGAATCTTTAGCAGAATACGGTCAAAAATACAGATTTTCGATAAAATCGTTTCCTGCTCCATAAACCTTAGCGCTAGTGTATATACCCTCCCTAACGCACATCAAAATAATAATTAAAACAAAACGCTACGTCGTTACATAGGCTATATATTAATACAGAAGGCATTTCACTGAGTAAATCCGACCGACCTTTGAAATTGAAAACATCCAAATGATGAAAAAGGCCCAGATTTCATAACATGGCCTCACCCTACCATAAACAGCATCCTTCAGCACTGTGGCCAATCTCAGAACTGTCAATAGTCTACATGTAAATAAGACTGAATACAGCAATTATACATTAAATATCCTTCGATATCAAATAATAATAATGTTATTTATGAGTATACATGCTAAAATAGTATAATTATAGTACAAGATCAAATAATTCTATATCTATATTTTCTGTGAAGACAGTTTTCCTTTTAAAAACATCCATCCCCATCTTGTTCAGATGTATTCCAACAGCCTCTGTGTGGCTTTCCGGACAAAACAAGAGTGGAATAGTGCACCACCCTCCTTCTCATAAGACACATGAAAAACACTGGTTATAAAATAGGTCTACATAAATCACACAAACAGTAATCAAGACCTCACTTAACTGATTCCTGATGGCAATATCCTGTTGAGATTGCGGACAGCAGTGGGTTATTCCATCAAGTCTGCTTCCATACGCCGTCTTCTTCCTCACCCAGTTGTTTGATTTTTTTTTTCCCTATAGGCTCTCAGCCTCTCCCTAATTCAGCAACACCAATGCAGGTGGAGCCCCCCCTGGCAAGACCATCAGACTGAGGGAGTCTGGTTTTGCAGGGCCTGGTACGCAGTGGTGCATCAAACAGGGCCAAGCAGAGGGAGGGGTTAATGGATGTGGGGATGTGTTGAGAGAGAGCGTTTCTTCAGACTAACACAAAATGGCTCTTATGGTGGAGCCAAGGATGCTGATCAGCCGTGAGTCGCTGATGACATCATCAGTGTGGGAGCTAGCAGCATTGATGCAGCACTGAGAGGGAGGGAGGGAGGGAGGGAGGGAGAGAGGCTGGGAGCCACAGACAGAAAGGAAGGGTGTGATAACAGCATCACAGCAGGACGCGGTTAAAAAAGACCACGGTCATGGATTTGCTTCCGTGTCCTCGAATATAAACCACAGTGTTAAAAGCACAAAAAGCTCATTTTAAATTCCAAGCCTAGCCGGCAGAGTCTGTGTTTCAGCATGCACAGCACGGACCCATCTCAATGAACTCATTATGAAGGGTAGAGAGGGTGCCGGCTAAGCTTATGCAAGAGGACAAAGAAGTTGGGCTCACTTAAAAAAGGGGATCTGAATTATTCAAAATAATAATAATAATAATAATAATTTGGGGTATGTTTTTTTTGTGGAAAGAAATGAATCTTTTCAGCAAGGATGCATTAAATTGATCAAAAGAGACACTAAATACATTTATAATGTTACAAAAGATTGATATGTCAAATAAAGCTTTTGAACTTTCAATCATCATATAATCCAGAAAAAAAATTTAAGCAGCACAACTGTTTTCAACATTGATAATATTAGGAAATGTCCCTTGAATACCAAATCAGCATATTAGAGTGATTTCTGAAAGATCATGTGACACTTAAGCCTGTAGCAGCACAAGTATTTTCAGCATTGATAATAATAAGACACGTAGTAAGTAATAAGAAAAGACTGAAGTGGTGGCTGCTGAAAATTCAGCTTTGCCATCACAGGAATAAATATTATTTAAAAATATATAAAAATGAGGGCTGTCAAAAGATTAATCGCAATTAATCGCATCCAAAATAAAAGTTTGTGTTTACATAATATATGTGTGTGTACTCTGTTAATTATTATTTATATATAAATACACACACAAGCATGTATATATTTAAGAAAAAAATATTATTTTTATATATAAAACATTTATATTTATATATATTATAGATTATATAAATGTATATACAGTATATACATGCAAATCTTTCTTAAATATATACATAAATGTGTGTATTTATATATAAATAATAATTAACAGAGCACACACACATATATTATGTAAAAACAAACTTTTATTTTGGATGCGATTAATCGCGATTAATCTTTTGACAGCCCTAATAAAAATAGAAAACAGTTCAAGTAAACCAAGTAGGGCTGTTTAACGATTAAAGGGTTACTTCAGCGATTAGAATTTAGCTTTGTATCAGTAGAAACCCGGTAGTATATTCAAATTATTGAATTTTTCCCCCCTCATGTCCCCCTGAGAGAATTTTGAATTTTATTTCTGGAAAAAGTCCTCCCGTCGGAGGATTTTTTCCAGAAATAAAATGCAATAATTTTTTTGGCCAGAGGCTAGAGACTACAGCCAGTAGTAGGAGGTAGTTCCGCATCACAGAATGTAAATGCGCACACCGCTCGGCTCACTCGCACTTTATTGAAAAGACACGTTCAGTTTTTAATTGTAGAGTCTATTCTATAACTGAACAAAATTATTTTATTACTATGAAAATCAAAACGACGGTGGGGGCGGTGTCATGGTGGGCAAGTGATAACCGTGGCTGCGAAGCAAGTGCATTCTGGGAGTTGTTGTCTTTCATCCACATGAGACAAAAATACATTTTCTGTCTTTTCTGAGTCTAGAAGGCACCAAATTCAAAAATAATTTCACATTTCACACTACATAAATGACCCAGTTTAAATACACAATCATCTTCCCAGCGCTGAAGTACCCCTTTAATAGGGACTAGTCGCATCCAAAATAAAAGTTTGTATTTACATAATATATCTGTGTGTGCTGTGTATAATTATTATGTATATTTGAATACACACGCATACATGTATATACACATTATACATTTAATGTTTTACATTGAATTTTTAACAAGCTTTCATAAACAATGCATATGTATAAATTTTTTATGAAAGCTTGTTAAAAATTCAATGTAGCCTAAAACATAAAAAGTAAATAAAGTAATTTTGAGATAAGATGTAAAGTAAAATTGTAATATATAAAGATACAATTATCTCCTTTTTTACTCTGATGTATGAACATAAGCAAGAAAAAAAGGTTTTAAATTTCTTTTGAAAAAAAAAAAAGAATTATATATATGTAATAACTTCAATGGACTAAAATAGTTTTAGCAGAACAGCCCCATCTACTGGGCAGCTGACATCATTCTGCTTACAAGTGGATGTCCATTTAAATATATACTCGTTTTTTGAATTAGCATTTGAATTGTAGTTGAATGGGGTCAAGGTCACCCATGTCTCCATTAGTCAATACGCATTGCATACATGTCTTGTCTTTCACAAAAGCAAGAGTTGAGTTGCATCTGGCCTGTGAAGTGGGTGTTGAGCCCCGCCACAGTGCAAAGGGCACACAAGGGTAAACATTGCGTTTCCACTTATTTACTGTGCAGACTAATTATTTACTGCAGGATAAGTGATGGGGACCAGTGCTCTGGTCAAAGTCCCTGCTCTGACATCAGCATCTGCTTCCTATGACACACGACTGGTGTGTGTTTTTGGAGAATCACCGTGTTCTGATCAGGTATTTTTGTACGGAGTAAGCATTTTTGAACTGAATGGGAACAGAACAATCCATTCATGTTAACGCCTTGCTCATACATAGCTATAGAATATATTAAATATAGCTGAATATTAAATATTTAAACTCACAAAATCATATACATAATTAAAAAAAATTAGCATTTAGTTATTAGGTACATTATAGAAATTATTCAAATGCAAATAATGTGGAAAATCCTCTGTTTGTAGTTATATAGCATATATAAATAATATATATTATATATAATAATATTTTTATATATATATATATATATATATAAAATATACATACATACATACATACATACATTATATATATATATATATATATATATATATATATATATATATATATATATATATACATATATATGTGTATGTATATTTTATATATATATATATATATATATATATATATAAAATATACATATATATATATATATATATATATATATATATATATATATATAAAATATACATATATATGTATATATATATATATGTATACATACATATATAATTATATATTATAATATATATATATATATACATACATATATATGTATATTATATATATATATATATATATATATATAGGCCTATATACACACATACATATTTATTAGTCTTCAGCTTATGTGAACTTATAAGAAGCGCACCAGCTGCCCTTCATCTTATTACCATAGACATGTTGAAACAATTCAGACAAGTTTTAATAGCTTCTTTTAAACACTGAAACCACATTTTAAAAAAGAGATAACAAAATTGTTTGTATACCAAAATATCAGAACACAAGCCACTAACATGCTCTGATGATCTAATGCCATGTGCTGCACTGACCATGTGAGGAACAAATGAAATGCGAGTTGTAAGTATCAGTGTGTTCTGTGTGTTTGTTTACAACAACAGTACTGAGCTGGTAAACAAGTGGACAATAAATTAATCAATAAAGCACCTTGTATTCAAGGATGTAAACAAATTCACTTTTGTCTGTTTCATAAAACCCTTAAGAACTTCTACATATATCTCTTACCTGAAGAGAGCTAACTAAACCAGCATCAAACTCACTTATCTCCAAATCTAAAAATACGAATACGTATAGGCTTGATATTTATTACAAATATACAGTACTGCATTTAAATCCCTGTCAACCCATTGACTATCGACAGCAACCTTTTTGTTCCCTCAGTTCAGGGCAGTTTGACTCTGTGAAAAAGTTTCAGATAAACACATGTGCTCTGTTTACTTATTTTTGGGAGTTGTAAGAATGGTTAAAATATCGAATCAATGGACGAAAAAACAAAAAAACACAGCCTTACATAATAATACTGGACAGCTTCTCGCTTATTAGGCTGCTACCACCCTTTTTCTATTTTGTTATGCTGTTCAGAACATCCCTCATATCTCTGGACCGTTATACCTTGTTTGGAAGATGAAGGGCGGGGGCATTTTGTGCTAAAAGCATGACGCATGTTGCTGTGTTCCAGGGGTCAAATACCCGTTTGTTTAAAATGATCGAACGCAAAGTTTGATCCTTTTAACGAACTGCATCGAGAAGAAACATGATGCCGAGGACTGTCCTCTCCAGATGCGCGCGCTTGGCGAAGCAGGTACCTGTGGAATGCGCGCGGTCCACCAAACACAGCGTCCAGCGCGGGATGTCCTCTGTGACCATCCCTCCACCTGCATGCATGCTTCGGCCGCTTGAGGTTCCATTCCGGCACCTGTTTGGACCAGGACCATCCAATGTGCCGCCTCGTGTTTTAGCGGCAGGAGGGAGACCTATAATAGGTCATATGCACTCGGAAATGTTTGAGGTAAAGTTTGCGCTGCGTTTTTGCACTAACGAAATAACAATAAAAAGTCATATTAATCTATTTTTAATAGGCTAATCGAGTCATAGATATGAGCTGATCTGTGGAAACTATTAAACTCGGATGTTTTGAAGATTTTAACAGTCAATGCACATATTTGGTCGTAGATTATGAATGATATCAAGAAAGGAATCCAGTACGCTTTTCAGACCAGTAACAACATGACTCTGGCCATGAGTGGCTCTGGCCACACGGCGATGGAATGTGCAGTGTTCAACATTGTGGAGCCGGGAGAAAGTGTCCTCGTTGCCGTCAATGGAATCTGGGGAGAACGAGTTGCAGAAATCGCTGAGCGGATGGGTATGAATCTAATAATAATGCCATTCAATTGTTCTGTACAAATGCTTTCTCTATTGATGAGAGCACACTTTAAACATCTTTCTTTCTATAGGGGCAAAGGTTCACACCTTGGTAAAAACACCTGGAGGACATTTTACAAACGCAGAAATCGAACAGGTAAAGAGTTTTTCATTCATATATAAATTATGTTAAGACAAGTTTCCATTGCATATGGTGTCTACTATGGCCACTGTAAGTTATATAACTAGCAAAGCAAATCCCTGATCTATAACCAACATTTGTCATTTTACAGGCTCTGGCTAAACATAAGCCAGTTCTCTTCTTTCTTACACATGGAGAGTCATCATCTGGTCTGGTGCACCCAGTGGACGGCATAGGTGAAATGTGCCAAAAGTAAGAATATTCTACAGTCATTTAGCTTAATGTATGACTAAATGCATTTTTGTTTAAATGCAAGATTTTATGATTGGTATACACACTGGAGATTCACAAATACTCAACTGTTAGGTGTGTAAAACAACATAAAAATGTAATATCTGGCTACTGGGTTTAAATGAGGTCTGAGGAATATGTTAAAAGGGAAAATAAAAGGTTAATTCAAAACCTGATTGTGTTCTAAGAGTTTTAAAGTGAAATGTCTGTATTGTCCACTGATGTGCTCTTGCGTGGTTTTGTCTATACAGACACAACTGTTTGCTCTTAGTGGATTCAGTGGCGTCATTGGGAGCTGCACCACTTTTAATGGACCATCAAAGTGAGTGAAGGACGATTTGATCATGTGCATCAGACGCAGATCCTAAATCTCTGTGTAAAATCCTGTGGATTCAATTCAACCATTTGTGTTCTACATAATGAATCTTATTTTTTTTCTAGAGATTGATATTTTGTATACTGGATCCCAAAAGGCCTTGAATGCTCCACCTGGCACAGCACCAGTTTCATTTAACGAAAGAGCATGGTGAGGAGGGACTTGTGAATAAATATGCACACAGAATCGTTCTAACAATTAGCGGAATTAACTAATGTTATCCATTTCCCCTCAAATGTGATATAGCCACAAGATGTTCAACAGGAAAACAAAGCCAGTATCCTACCTCCTTGATATGACCCACTTATCCAATTACTGGGGCAATGATGGCAGGCCAGACAGAATGTAAGTATGGCAAACACAAACTGGCTCAGTAGAGTATTGAGTTAAGGATTGCGTAAAACTAACTGAACTATGTTTCAGATATCATCACACAGGACCTGTGTCTGGGTTCTTTGCCCTGAGGGAAAGTTTAGCTATCCTTGCTGAAAAGGTAGGGGCCAGATATATGTTACTCAAAGTAAACGTTTAACACCTAGCTGGTCATAATAGTTCAATCTCAGATGTTGTTTAACCTTTTAGTCCTACTGCTTTTTTTCTCAACTTGGTTTAAACTATAACAGACTGGGTGGTTAGATTTATGAATCTATGATATTACATGCACTGCCATTCAAAAGTTTGGGGTCGATTAGAGTTCCTTTTTTCTAAAGCTCACCAAGGCTACATTTATTTGATCAAAAATACAGTAAAAAGAGTACAATTGTAATATAATTTAAAATGTAGTTTATTTCTGTGATACTAAAGCTGAATTTTCTGCATCATTACTGCAGTGTCACATGATCCTTCAGAAATCGTTCTAATATGCTGATTTACTGCACAAAAAACATTTCTTATCAGGATTATTTGATAAAAAGAGATCTTTTGTAATATTCTAAAAATATATAAATTACGGTCAAATTTAAATGTGACATTGCTGAATAAAAGTGTTACTTTCTTTTTTTTTAAAAACTTACTGACGCCAATCTTTTGAACAGTAGTGTATATCTGTTACAAAATATGTCTGCTAATAGGGAGTTAATACATTTTAAGGACCTTTAATAAGTAGTATGTGATGTCATGAGGTTAATAATTCTAAAATGCCTACTCAAGGGGCTTGAGAACTCGTGGAGGCATCATAAAGAAGTTGCAGAGTATTTTTGGAAAGGCTTGGAAGACCTGGGCTTGAAGCTGTTCATCAAGGACAAGGTAACTTTTGTTGTTGAATTCACTTGCTAATTCTGAGAATAATAATAATAATAAACGCTAAAAGAGAAAACAGTTAAACTATTTTCCCATTTCCAAAGGATCTGAGATTACCGTCAGTCACCACTATTGCCATCCCTGAGGGATATAACTGGAAGGAATTGCTGGCTTACATCATGAAGCATCACCAAATAGAGTTTACAGGAGGTCTAGGGCCCTCTGTTGGCATGGTGAGTAAAAAAAATAGTCAACTAGACATAAGTGCATGAAAACGGATTCAACTACATGGCTGGATAATTGTCTGTTGAACTGATTTCTAGGTAATGCGGATTGGACTCATGGGATACAACTGCAACAAGGCCAATGCTGCGATGGCTCTTGCAGCTCTGGAAGACGCTTTAAAGCATTGTCGAAAGACCAAAGCCTAAAGGCTACCTGTTTACCTGTTTATTTTTGCAATTTCTTATGGTGATGCTTGTAGTGTGGATATTACACATGAATGTAAAGGAAGAGGTATTATATACACGTTCTCACAACAGCTGGTATAATGGAGAAGAATTTTAACTGATTATGTCTCCATATCAGTCAAAACCAGCTGTTTTGAACAGCGTTTCTCAATGTCCTTTTAAACGTTTCGAAAAGCATCACTCCAGCACTTGAATGAACTTCATAAAAACATTATTGAGAAATAAATCATTCATATAAATTCAACATTTGTGTTTACAATCTGAGTTTAGATACACAGTAAACAGGGTGTTCAGACCATTGTGTTATTGATTGTCTTAACTGAATTTACTCTACTTCATTAAACTATGAAGAACTTGATGGCCAACTTTTACCAAAATTGAACTGGTGCTAAAAATAAAAATAGCACTCTGGCATTTCCAGACTAAAAAACAGTCCCTGAAACTCAATACAAAAAAAAGTCATACATATATATTAACAAACTGACAAAAAAGCAACAATTTTCATGAACAAGAAACAAGCTTGAGGAAAATAAAAATATTCCAAAATTATCTTTGGATATTTACAACTCAAAGCACTGCCAGAATCATTCCCAACTTTTCTCAACGTAAACCAACCAGGTATTGCAAAATTTTCAAGATTTCCCCCCAAAGTGCCTTTTCACTTTGGCTGCTGGGAATGCAGTGATTAACTGCACCAAAAAGTACTGCTGATGCTCCTCCATCCACACAAAGGTCATTCTGACCTTTCCCTCCATATCCTCGTACAGGATGACGAACTGCTCACCTTCGTATTCCAAGTCCACCACTCGGAGTCTATTGAACATCTTAACAGGAGAACTCACACACCAGAAGGGACGCTGAGCCTCATCCAGAACTGTCAGAGTCATCATACAGCAACGCTGTATGATGGAGCAAGTAAACACTGTTACTTTTTGTAATTTAACATTGCAAGTAAACATTGTAACTTTTTGTAATTTCTCGATAAAGACGACATGTATATCTCAACAAAATACATAATAAGTGGTGCACACTTGTTTATCACAATGCATACAGCAAGCCTCCAGCATTTTGCCCCATTCACTATAAATCTATTTATAGACAATATCCTAAAAATAGCATAGCACTGACTAACCAGTCAGCTCCAGGGAGAAATTAAGTCTTGAGTGTAAGAATCAGGAATGAATCATAGGTACCTCAACATCTCCCTGAAATCCCTCAGCTTGCCATGGGACACTGATCTTCGCCACAGGCTTGTACTCAGGCACATCACCCAAATCAATGGCGATCAACCGCACATAGTCCTCTCGAAACGGCACTTTAAAGCACAAGAACAAATGTGCAAACACGTTATTCATATCATTTAATTTAAATATCAAAATGTTGAAAATTTATTTAGTGAAGTTTTCAGGTTTAGCACATCAGACTGCAAAAAAATAAAGTAAAAATGGGCTTTTGGCAATTTACGCCTTGCTATGGCCATATGAGACATTCCACAACAAAGGAAATAAATTAAAGGAAACAATTAAATTAAATGTGTGACCATTTAGATTGTAAAAATGGCATGTACATATAAAAATATATATTTAAAAAATTTAAATAAAATTGAATGATACATTTTATGTTTTAGTGGTGAAACATGAGGATTATTTATTTATTAATTATTGTAATAAAACATTAAAATGATAGACATTCATATCATACCACTTAAATATCAAAATGTTGAAAATAAATTAGTCTAGTCAAGGTTTAATTTTTAGCATACTTTTTAAAAAATTTTATTAATTGTATTACAAAAATGAATTATATATTTACTTCTGCTGGTGTAGAGTGGGGAAAAGCGCTGACACATGATTCGCCGAACTGCATTGTGAAGCACAATGTGCAGAGTGTATCCATGGCGTCCACGGCCAGGGTCCAGAGCAGGGTCCTCCGTGGGTATGTAGGGACTATTGATGTCAACGAAGAATGTTTAGCGACTATGCATTATCAACTTTAGCAGCATACTAAATAACCGTAATGCCCATTAAGAGTTCAATACCAAAATCTTGACCCAAGGAGACTTCTTTCAATCAGTTTGTGGAAGTGAAGGTTGATCATGATAAAGGCAATTTTCCAATTGCCCTGCAAACACCACCAATGAACATAAAATAAAATAAAAATGCATAAAACATTTACAATATTGTGGTACAATATAACAATATAAAGTTTCTTTTCTAAAAACAATCAGTATAATTTATATTAGGGATGCAACAATAAGCCAATAGATGTACTTTTTTCACATTATGGGAAAGTCCTTTTAAATGCTGCAAGTAAATAAGCATCACACATTAAAAGGTACATTTTCATTTTTTGATTTGCTACAGATTATATTTAACGGTGTTATTAAATTCTGTAAATTGAGAATTTTTTTGGTTTAAAATAGATTAAAATATTATAACATTTATTTATTTAATTTGAGGCCCCGTCCACACATAAAAATGTTGTATCGTATCAGCGTTTCGTCCAGACGGATCTGGCGTTTTAGGGGCCTGAAACCAGTATTTTTTTTAAACCGGGTTCCAGAGAGGATAAATCTGAAACCGACAGACTTGCGTTTTCGTGTGTACAGCCAATCCGTACATTTTGTGAAATGGTGATGTCATCATGGCTTCGTGTGGATGTGGCCTGAATCGATTATTTTTTTTTAAATCTGTTAGAATGAATGATTCAATGACTCACTCATTAAGACTTAATAAAATCTTAATCCTGCTTAATAGACACAATCTTTATTTGCAAGTTACTATCAAAACATGATTTACTCTATTTTGATCACTACTGTAGACCAGTGGTTTTCAAACCTGTCCTGGAGGCACCCCAGCCCTGCACATCCAAAGTGTTGGTTGAAAACCACTGCTGTACACAACAGTGTCTATATCCAAACTATACACTTTTAGCCCAGTTATTCAGTGATTTGAATTAAATTTTTGAATTATTGTAACACGCAAATAATAATACTGTGTGGTTGAAAAGTTGTTTGTGAAGCTGTTTCATACCTATACATGATAACTGCTTTCTCTGGGTCAGCGGCAGCAGCAACACAGATTTGAATGTTCCACTGTGATCATACTTGACAAAGGTTTAATAGACATAGCCGAATGTTTGTCATTCAGGAACAAGATCACGTGGGTGTTTGAATCGAGATCGCAATCTTTTAACAATTAATCATGCAGATCTATTATTAATATTTTTAAAAAATTACATTAAAGGAACACGCCACTTTTTTTTGAAAACAGGCTGATTTTCCAACTCCCCTAGAGTTAAACAGTTGAGTTTTACTGTTTTCAAATCCATTCAAGTTGATCTCCGGGTCTGGCGGTAGCACTTTTAGCATAGCTTAGCATAGATCATTGAATCTGATTAGACCGTTAGCATCTCGATCAAAAAATTTGTTTCGATATTTTTCCTAATTAAAACTTGACACTTCTGTAGTTACATTGTGTACTAAGACTGATGGAAAATGAAAAGTTGCGATTTTCTAGGCCGATATGGCTAGGAACTATACGGGTATTCTCATTCCTGAGTATTAATCAAGGAACGTACCATGCGTGCCGCAGGCGCAATGATATTACACACCGCGCCTGATAATAGGCTATCTTCCGTCAACATAACTGTAAAGGCCATCAGAGTAGTTAAGTATTATTTTGATTATAGCTACGCTATATGGTTTTATTATTACGGTATCAGGCCTTTATTTTGATAACCAAAGAAACCGGAAGTATGGTGACGGAAATGTACCTGGCGATCGGCGAAAAGACGAAAGGAAAGTAGGAAAAGGTTCACGGTTAAAAACAGTTAAAACTACAAGGTTTAGCTTCAGTCAATTGGAGAACAAGGTTTGTAAAGAAATATATTTGAGCTATTGGAAATGTTTATCATAAAATGTATAACTTTGTAATGCTATCGGATTGAAACTAATGTAATGAGCTGTGTAACGTTCGAAATGTGATGGTAATGCATGGTTTATTTGTTTTTACTCAGCTCTTACGTTGGTTAATGACAAGGACGGCAATAAAATTCACTTAACCATCAGTTCTGGCCTTCTCAATATTGATTGGATGCTACAGTAAGAGCTTGACCACCGCCACACGCTGCACAACGGGGCTGCAAGATCCATCGGCAATTCCCGTGAAATCCAGCAGAGGGCAGAAGTTGGTCAGAAAATAAAACAGTTCAACGAAAGGTGCTCAAAATGGAAGAATCACAGGCTGCTTCAGTAAGTCAAATGGACATAAATGAACAGATCACAAATTTACAACAAAAAATTCAAGATTTGAAAGACTCACTTAAAGACGAAAGTGAGGATAGACAAAACATTATGGATTCAATCAGGTGCAAAGAACGAATCTTAACAGAGCTTCAAGACAAAGCTCAAAGCATGTCAAGGTTGCCAAGGCGTTCTGAAAGAGTTAAAGTACCAACAGAAAGGATGATAACATTCCAAAAGGAAGAAATGAGTAAAAGGGAAAAAAGACTAACAACTCTTTATGAACAATGGAAAATACAGGTACGCGAAACAAGAGAAAGGTTAAAGTTAGATATCACAGACAAGGAGATGTCAGAACTCGCGGACATAATAGAGAAAGGGAGAGATGATGTATTGAAGTTATATTCAGAAATAAGAAACCAAATGGCACCATCATCTGACATAAGGAGAAAGATTGATGCATGCGATGCAATAACTCGTGACATCGTAAGGATAATTCTGGAAAGATTAAGTGGTGTTGATGAGGATTTTGACGCAGAGCGCGAAAGAATTCGTTTACGTGGACTTTTAGAGCATGAGTATGCCCAGTCCATATACGGCTCAACCGCAGGTTCAAATCGCAGCCAACGGTCCTCAGCTTCACAGCTCACAGCAAAACGAGCCGATGCAGCAGCAGAGCTAGCTGCAAAAGAAGCTGAATATGAAATCGTACTAGAGGAACAAAGACAACAGGAAAGGATAAAAGCTCTAGAGGAGGAGCACAAGAAACAAATGGCAGCTCAAACATCAGAGTTGGAACGCTTGAAAGCACAGAGGGAAGTGAAAGCAGCTCGAGCCAGGTTTGAAGCATATGACAGAGAGTTATCACAGGTGGATGATGTACAGTCAATTAAAAGTGAACAGGTGAGCCCATATTCCACACCCACACCAGCGCTCTCTTTCATTCCTGTGCAAACAGCTCCCCCTAGTGTCACTCAACTAGCTCAAGCAGTGCAGGATAGCATTCAACTGAACAGACTTCCCACGCCAGAACCAACAGTGTTTAGTGGCGACCCTATAAGCTTCATTGAATGGAAATCCACTTTCATATCACTGATTGAACAAAAGGGCATCTCAGCAGCAGACAAATTGTACTATTTGAAAAGATACGTAACAGGCCCAGCTCGAAAATGCCTTGAAGGCACTTTCTTTAGAAATGATGAGGAAGCATATAAGGACGCTTGGCACAAACTAAACCAAAGGTACGGCCAGCCTTTCGTGATTCAGAAGGCATTTAGAGAAAGGCTATCAAATTGGCCTAAAGTGCAGTCTAGAGATGCTGATGGACTAAGGGCATTTGCAGATTTCATAAATGCATGCATGCTTGCAATGCCACATGTAAAGGGTCTACAAATACTCAATGACAGTGAAGAAAACCAAAAATTGTTGCACAAACTACCAGACTGGATAAACGCAAGATGGAACAGACAGGTAACAAAGACTTTAATGGAGGGCGGTGAGTTTCCAAGTTTTAGTGCTTTTGCCTCCTTCCTCTCAGTAGAAGCTGAAGTCGCCTGCAACCCAGTCACCTCCATTCATGCACTTCGCTGCACTGAAACAAACAGTGACAGAAGGAACACAAAGGAAATCAAAAGAAACAAGGCAAGTGTATATAACACAAACACCACTGAACAAAGTGATAAAAGGACAATAACAAAAACACTCAATGGCTCTCCATGCACAATGTGCCAAGGCAACCATCAACTTCACAAGTGCCCTGACCTCTTGAAAATGTCTCTAGAAAACAGAAAGAAGCATGTGAAAGACAATAGACTTTGTTATGGCTGTCTAAAACCAGGACACAGTGCTAAGGACTGCAGACGCCGCCTTACTTGTGAGACTTGCACAAAGCGACATCCGACATGTCTTCACGATGAAAACTACAGGAATGGTCTGCAAAGAGAAACATGTGTTAGCACAAACAATGCAGCTCAAGGCAGCTCACCTGAAACAGCAACAGCCATGTCACTCAATGTTGCTAGATCTGAACAGTCAGTCAGCACCTCAATGATAGTTCCAGTGTGGCTGTCCACTACCACTAATCCACTCAAGGAAAAACTGGTCTATGCGTTATTAGACACACAGAGCGACACTGTATTCATTGATCAGGATGTCACACATGAGCTGCAGGCAGATGTTTGTCCAGTTAAGTTGAAACTAACTACCATGATGGGTAGAAATGCAGTTGTAAGCAGTGGAAAGGTGTCTGATCTCTTAGTGAGAGGTTATAACTCAGCCACAGTCATAAAGCTCCCCACTGCATACACAAAGGATTACATACCTGCTAACAGAGAACACATACCTACATGTGAAACAGCCAAACAATGGAGTCACTTGCTACCGATTGTAGACGAGGTCCCTCCACTCCTCAGTTGTGAAGTAAGCCTCCTCATAGGTTATACTTGTCCTAGAGCTCTCGCACCCAAACAAGTAATCTTAGGCAAAGAAAATGAGCCCTATGCCATTCACACTGATTTGGGATGGAGCATAGTTGGCAACTCGACACCATACAACGAAATCTATTCAGCGAGCAGTCTCTGTCACCGAATCATTGTTAAAGAAATCCCTCCCTCAACTCCAGCGGATGCAATACGTGTTTTGGAGAGAGATTTCAAAGAGACTGACGGGAATGAAAAGACGGTGTCACAAGAGGACTTAGTATTCCTTCAGAAACTCGAGCATGGCATAACACAGACTGAAAATGGACATTTTGAAATGCCATTACCATTTAAAGAAAGACCACAAATGCCGGATAACAGACAACTCGCCGAAACCAGGCTACATCAGCTCAAGCGCAAGTTCCTGAAAGATGAAAAATACAAAAGGGAATACATGAAATATATGAGTGACATCATCAAAAGGGGTGACGCTGAAAAGACTGATGATGATGGACCGCCCGGAGAGACATGGTACATACCGCACCACGGCATCTATCATCCAAAGAAACCTGATAGGTTGCGCGTGGTCTTCGACTGCTCTGCAAAACACAAAGGCACCTGTCTTAATGAGCATTTGCTGAACGGTCCGGATATGATCAACAACTTAACTGGTGTGCTTGTGCGCTTCAGACAGCACCAAGTAGCGCTCATGTGCGACATCGAAAAAATGTTTCACCAATTCCAAGTCAAAGAAAATGATCGCAACTACTTACGCTTCGTATGGTGGAAAGACGAAGATATGAACAGCCAACCACAAGCATACAGGATGACAGTACACCTCTTTGGTGCTGTTTCATCACCCGGTTGTGCGAACTATGGACTCAAACATTTAGCCAAAGAGAACAGTTCTGCATATCCAGTTGGCTCACAGTTCATAGCAAGAGACTTCTATGTAGACGACGGAGTCACCAGCGCAGAGACAGTAAAGGATGCTATACGACTGGCAAAGGAAGCACGTGAACTATGTGCAAAGGGTGGACTAAGGTTACACAAATTCGTGTCCAACAACTCTGAAGTTTTAAAAAACATTCCAGCTTCAGAGCATGCAACAGATACAAGAACAAAGGACTTGACGTTTAATGAGACACAGACTGAAAGAGCACTTGGCATTTATTGGAATGTGGAGAAGGATTGCTTTACATTTAACATCACGCTAAAGGACCAACCACCAACCAGGCGCGGCATCTTGTCCACAGTCTCAGCAATATACGACCCCCTTGGCTTCATTGCTCCCTATGTACTCAAGGGAAAGGGGATTCTCCAAGAAATGTGTCGTCAAGGAACAGACTGGGACGACCCGCTACCTGAGCAGCTTAAGCCACGGTGGGAGTGCTGGAAAGGAGATCTACACAATCTAAAAAATGTGCAAATCAGCAGATGTTATGTTCCTGCAGATTTTGGAGAAGTGGTAAAAAGAGAAATACACCACTTTTCTGATGCAAGTGCCGCAGGATATGGACAGTGTTCTTATTTCAGACTCATAAACAAAAGGGAAGAGGTCCACTGTACCTTCATCATGGGCAAAGCACGCGTCTCTCCAACAAAGATCACCACGATCCCAAGGTTAGAGCTTACCGCAGCCGCAGTATCAGTCGCCGTAAGTAACACGCTAAGAGAGGAACTGCTCTATGACAATGTTGAAGAGTTCTTCTGGACAGACTCAAAGGTCACTCTAGGATACATAAACAACGACGCGAGGCGGTTTCACACGTTTGTTGCTAATAGAGTGCAAAAAATCCGCAACAGTACCTCACCGCAACAATGGTTTTATGTGCCTACCAGTGAAAACCCAGCAGATATAGCATCCAGGGGCACATCTGTAAATGAACTGCTTTCATCTAATTGGTTCACAGGCCCTCACTTTCTGTGGGAAAAGAAAATACAGCTTCAAACAAAAGAGACCATTGTACTTACAGTAGGAGACCCAGAGGTGAGAAAGGTACAGACACTAAGCACAGAAACCGTTGAACATACAAGCCTTAGTGACCGACTCACAAGGTTCTCATCCTGGTCCCGTGCAGTCAGCGCAGTCGCACGTCTCAGACGATACCTGCTCAAAGACAAATCAAAGACACTCACAACTGTAACTGAAAGACAAAATACAGAAACTGTGATTATCAAAGACTTACAAAGACAAGCATATCAAAACGAAATAGAGACATTAAACAAAAGCAAACAACTTCCAAAGAACAACAAAATGTACAACTTGGATGTTTTCTTAGACAAGGACAATGTGCTTAAGGTGGGAGGAAGGCTCCATCACTCATCTCTTCCCAGCTCATTTAAACATCCAACAATCATTCCCAGAGAACATCACGTCACAAAACTGATAATTGCTCATTGCCACGAGAGGGTCAATCATCAGGGAAAGGGCTACACAATGAATGAGATACGATCCACTGGCTATTGGATTCCAAAGTTAAGTCAAACGGTTGCATCCTACATTCGCCAGTGTGTGTTTTGCAGGAAACAAAGGAGACCTGTGGAAGGACAAAAAATGAGAGACTTACCCACAGAAAGAATTGAACACTCTCCGCCTTTCACATACTGTGGTATGGACGTTTTTGGACCGTTCCTGACCAAACAAGCAAGGAAAGAATATAAAAGGTATGGCCTCCTCTTCACATGCTTTTATTCACGTGCAATTCATGTTGAAATGTTAGAAGACCTATCAACGGACACCTTTATAAATGGACTCAGATGCTTCATCGCTCTAAGAGGCTCTGTCAGACAAATAAAATGTGATCAGGGCACTAACTTTGTTGGTGCCAAAAACGAACTGAGTGCAGCACAAGGTGAAATTGACATTGACAAACTGACAACCTTCCTTGCAGATAATCAATGTGATTTTGTCCTAAACACACCTCATGCTAGCCACGCAGGTGGAGTATGGGAACGACAGATACGGACTGTGAGAAACGTTCTTAATGCAACACTGGCTCTCACACCAGGTCGACTCACCGACTCCTCACTCAGAACCTTCTTGTATGAAGCGGCTGCTATAGTAAACAGCCGCCCCCTTACAACAGACAGTCTCAACGATCCAAACAGTTTGGAGCCACTAACTCCAAATCATCTTGTCACAATGAAAACATCAACTCCTCTGCCACCCCCAGGACAATTCGTTAAGGAGGACTTATATGCACAAAAACGATGGCGTCATGTACAGTACTTGCTCGAACAATTTTGGAGCAGATGGAAAGGGGAGTACTTGCAGAACATAATGGTCAGACAAAAATGGCACAAGCCTAAAAGAAACATGCAAATAGGCGACATAGTAATGGACAAGGATGAAATGCAACCACGATCACAGTGGAAACTTGGACGAATCTTGGACACTGTAAAAGATACAGATGGACTTGTCAGAAAGGTCAAAATAGGCTTTGCAGACAGAAATCTTAACAAAAGAGGTCAACGGGTGAACAAAATGTCTGTAGTAGAACGCCCTGTACATAAGTTAGTTCTGCTACTAGAAGATGGTAAAAGGTAAATTTTGCAATGCTTAAGTGTATTGAAATGATGAAGTTACAGTTGTAACCTGTTTATCAGGTTATTTCTGCATTCTGGATATGTAACGTGAAGAAATTATTTGTGTTTTTTTTTTTTATATGTGTAACGTCAAATAATTTGGTGGGAGTGTAAAGGCCATCAGAGTAGTTAAGTATTATTTTGATTATAGCTACGCTATATGGTTTTATTATTACGGTATCAGGCCTTTATTTTGATAACCAAAGAAACCGGAAGTATGGTGACGGAAATGTACCTGGCGATCGGCGAAAAGACGAAAGGAAAGTAGGAAAAGGTTCACGGTTAAAAACAGTTAAAACTACAAGGTTTAGCTTCAGTCAATTGGAGAACAAGGTTTGTAAAGAAATATATTTGAGCTATTGGAAATGTTTATCATAAAATGTATAACTTTGTAATGCTATCGGATTGAAACTAATGTAATGAGCTGTGTAACGTTCGAAATGTGATGGTAATGCATGGTTTATTTGTTTTTACTCAGCTCTTACGTTGGTTAATGACAAGGACGGCAATAAAATTCACTTAACCATCAGTTCTGGCCTTCTCAATATTGATTGGATGCTACAATAACCATCGTGACAACCTGCTTGCACAGAGAGCGTGCTGGGGACTATTTTCAGGTGCGCCGCTGCACCCATGGTACGGCAGCAAAGTTCCTTGATTATTATGCAGGAATGAGAGTATAGTTCCTAGCCATCCAGAGCATAAAAAAGCTTTTCATTTTCCATCGGTCTTAGTACATGACGTAACTACAGAAGAGTCAAGTTTTAAATAGGAAAAATATCTTAAGTCTTTGGTCATTTTTTTGGAATGAGATGCTAACGGTCTAATCAGATTCAATTATCTATGCTAAGCTATGCTAAAAGTGCTACCGCCAGACCCGGAGATTGGCTGAATGGATTTGAAAATGGTAAAACTTAACTGTTTAACTCTAGGGGAGTTAAAAATTGACCTATTTTCCTATTAAGTTCCTTTAAGTGAGCTTAGATGATGACATTTAAATGTAAAACGTGAAATGCTCAACTAAAAATCCAATATCAACCAATCCGATATCAGATTGTATAAAAACTTGTCCGTTAACCAATACGGTACAGGAATACTTTACTGAATTGTGCATCTCTAATATATTGAAATTATTTAAACTTGGCTAAATATGTCAACATACCCGCCAGACTCCGACAACGATCCCTTTATTAAAGCGCAGCAACTTCACAAACTTGTCAGCACCAAGGAATGTCCAGTGTACAGTTTTACTTAAATTTGCCTGGTGAATCAGAGAGCGCCACCTTGGCCTACACATTAGAGGCATTAGTCAGATAAGGGTATGAATGTATGAGCGGATGTATGCTTCAGATTTTTCAGCTGTGTTCCTTACTTGTCTCCTGGTGCTGGTAGAGCTGGACACGTTATTCCATGAAGCTGCAGGCCATTAAGACTGCTCATGCACGGCCAGGTACCGTGGTTCCAGCACACCGTAACCGATGAATCTTCGAAGAAAGTGTGCGTCTGCTTATAGACACTTTCACGTCCATTGATGTTTGTGAGTGTGATCTCCCACTGAATGTGTAATCTCCTGTAAAACAAAATAACCAAAGATGTAGTTCCTCATTTTAACTATGGACATGTTCCACTTGACAGATGCTTTAAACTTTATAGCTAGTATAAATAATCGTTTTGACCAATTTTGTTTGTACTTGTATTCACCCTTTTCTGCTTCAATTAATTTACTCGATTTAAAAGTAAGTTTAAAAATGCATTTACTTTTATTTGTCTCTCATATCAGAGCAAGAGCATATTATTTAAATAATGTAGAACATATTTAAAAATATTATACGCCTTGCCATGTTATATGAGGCATTCCAAAACAAAGGAAATAAATTAAAGAAAATAATTAAATTAAATGTTTGACCATTTAGATTGTAAAACCGCAGAAATACAATGGCATGTACAGTAGTGGCGTCCGGAGGGGATACCCTACAAGTTGAATTAAACGTTCAAAGTATGAGGAAAATATTTAATATTTCTTCAATATTTTAAATGTGAAATTATCTGACCACATTATTTGGCAACAAGCACCAAACTACAGCTACAAGTTTTATTTTACTATGCAAAAAAACAGTTGACAGGACAAAGCATTCACTGACTACAACATAAGATATTCATATTTTATTGTATATCATGTGTTCAAAATTTATTTGTATGACAGCCTGGCCAAAAATTATGTCCGCACAAGTTGGCATGTTTTATTGCGTTATCAAAAACAAATATCTCCAAGCACAACTATGCAATATGCTTACATTTTTAATAGTATTTAAATAAAGGGTGATCATGTAAATATCTTTTGGCCACTACAGTACATATACAAATATTTTACATTTAATAATACATTTTATGTTTTAGTGGTGAAACTATACTTATTTATTATTGTAATAAATCATATTAGAACGATTACAAATATTCTGCATATTTCTTATATCCATTATTGGACAAACAAATACAAAAAAAAAACAGTGTTTGGGGAAAAATTACTCTAAAACTAATATTAATTTTGAATAACAAAATTAATGAACGAGTGTGCTATTTTTTCCCACTTGGGTTGATATTTTGATGCATTCATACATTTTATGTGAGGCTAAAGTGCTCAGTTACTTTTGGGGTCTGCTTTAGTTCTAGATAATACAAGATACATGTTATGTAGGTATAATGAAACATGCATTTGTGGACCTAGAGATTTATTTCTGCCCTGTTCAAAGAAAAGCAGCACACATGGCCTACCTTAGAACTTGCTCTGTTAGAGCTGGCATGCCTGTGTGCGGGTTCATGTGTCTTAGCTCTGTTTTCCACATGGTGTCCTTGTAGCCAGCCATCTCCTTGAGTAGCAGCTTCTTCCAGTATCCCGCAGGTTTCTCTTCCACGCTTGTGCTGCTCACGACTTCTGTCGTCATGCTTCCACTGGGTCTCCACTTTTTCTTCTCAAACTCAGAAGCGTACAACACAGACCACAGAGCACTGGACATCTATGTTAATATATATTATTCCTTATACAAATTCTTTATATCATGAACTCACTTGCTGTTAGCCAGATCATGAAACCGCTTGCTGACAAAGCTGATATTGAACAGAGAGGAGGCATCCAGAAAAGAACAAATCTTCAGGATTATCTCAGAAGGCAACCTGGACAGACAAGGAATAGTGCAGCTTTTTGTATGATGAAAGACTAAAAATGGCATGCAAAAATGCATCTTAAACTTAGGGTGTTTTCACACTTGAGTCCTCTTTAAAAGAACTGAACTCAGACTCCTTTAAGTGGACTAAAAGGTGAACCAAGCATAGACTGTAAAAAAATATGGACGTAGTGTCCGTGACGTCACCCATAGGATTCTGAAGAGCAGTTTTGAAGCGTAAAGTAGGGTCGAGCTGGCCGTTGCCATCACAGCAGCGCGTCACTCCCGGATAACAGAACATGGGCAAAGAGGCGGGACGTGGGCAGAGCTGAGGTGACGTGATGACTAACGGACGGCAGACAAACGGCTATCCACCTGTCACTCTAAGTGGCCACGCTCTTAATTATGCAGAACTTTAAGGCTTTATAAAATGTAAACGAATGGGTTATAAAACAATTCACCCCCCTCACAGTTGTCACAAAGGGCAAAATTAGCTGTATAGACCAAAACCACAATTTGTACCAGGCTGTAAACATGTTTTTTTCTGCTGTAAAGTTGGCTATTTTAACATGGAGCTCAATGAGATTCTGCTCTCTTTTGGAGCCCTAGCAGCCAGTCGATGAATTGCAGTTTCAGTTACTTCCGTATTGGCTTCAAGAGAAACTGGGGGAGGTTGCCGCTTGGAACCAAGTGAAAAAGGACCCATTCTCTTTACGTTCACTCTATCCCTGTTCCTGAACCCTCAGATCCTTTTTTGGTCCACTTAAGCAGGAATGTGGTCTCAGACCTCTTTGTGTTCATACTGTTGCTTTTTGTATCTAGTCCAGTTCAATATTTGATGGCTAACCTAACCCCACGTGATCCCATTCACTTACATTGTATGTGCCTCATTAACCAAGATATTTTGTAAAATGGCATTGCTACAAATGCTGTAGAATGAGCTTCAGTAAATAACATTTGTTTTGAATTATTTTCCTTGAATCATATTTTTTTTTATTGCAGAATGCAATAAAAGAAAGATCCAAATTAAACAAGCTGCTTTAAAATTTCCAGGTACAGTAGGTATACCTAAAAGCAGCATTCAAGTGAGAAACTTATTCTTCACTGTATGAATAAACAAAACAAAAAAATTCTACAGATTCTTATATTAGGCTGCTGTCACTTTAAGAACTACAGTAATGCACAGATCCACATTATGATACACATACACAATTTATTTACCAGATGTTTACATTCACTTAAGACAAAACCAACTGTTTATGTGAAATTTGTGTGTTTTTGACACATTAAATGCAATAATACGCGATTTAAATGCAATAAAAAGAGAATTTATTTTAGTACACGTGCTATGACGGCTAGCTTTCTGTGCACGCGCTTTAGGTATATGCACTTGTAAAACCGTATATCAAAGGTTTTGCCCCGTATACACACTTTGGAAGTGGTTAAAATTACAACAAGTGTATGTTGTGAACTAATAATTTGTAGAGATCTGCCAGAAGCAGCATCCATGAAGCCGATTTGTACCGAGGCATCTGATGACGAAACTACATTGGAATTCGCAAATGGAAAAAAGTGAGACCAGACTGATGTGTTCACAATGGACATTTTTAACGAACCGTACCGTTAGCTGAAACCATTTAAAGGGGTCTGAGATCGTTAGGAGTGTTCACATATATGCCAAAAATAAAAAATAAAACAAATAAAAATTACATAAACTGCGCTCAGACCCCTGAAAAGGGCCAAGTGTGACACCCAGACTGAAATCTGACACCCTTAAAGGCCTGGTTTCACAGACAAGGCTTAGGCCTTAGTTAAATTTGGACATTTGAGTAGTTTTTATAAATGTGCACTAGAAATAAAAACATTACTGGTGTGCATTTTGAGAGAAAACTGACATATTTTAAGATATGTCAGTGAAGTTACTTTTAGTTAAAGGAGACCTATTATGCAAAATTCGCATTTACATGGTGTTTGAACATAAACGTGTGTCAGCAGTGTGTGTACACAACCACCCTATAAATGGT
The DNA here is from genome assembly GCF_949357685.1 of Gobio gobio. Classification (NCBI taxonomy): domain Eukaryota; kingdom Metazoa; phylum Chordata; class Actinopteri; order Cypriniformes; family Gobionidae; genus Gobio; species Gobio gobio. The sequence continues at coordinate 14,761,450 of NC_137102.1, read as the reverse complement.
AAAAATCCACCCACTCCTCTTTTTTAATCCCCATATAATAAGCAGTGTCTCAGAACAAGCTGTTTGCAGATTGTAGCTTTTGTGACGTCACAAATGTCACAAACTTAGACCCCGCTTATGACTGCTGACGGACTTTGCACTATCAGCATAGATGCCCCCATCCCCCGAATGAGCTGTACCCAGTCCACCATGTTTATCTCCTCGTCAGAGAATTTAACAGCAGAATTCAAGGAAGAAATGTATTTTTATTAAAGCTACTAAACGTATTATTCAATCAAGAGCATTGAGTGATTGTCTGTATCTCTTTTATTGTTTGATTCATATTAAAAGGCACAATATGTAAGATTTCTGGATTAAAATATCCAAAAACCAATAGAACAATGTTATATATTTTGTTGACTTGTGTACTTACATTATCCAAAATGTGTCCAAGAATGTTTAAATTCAGTGGAATAAACAATTTTAACCAGGACACGAACCGTGTCCGTGCGTCGCCAATCCAATGACATCATACCGGTGTTACCCTCGATTTCCGGTTTTATTTTGTAGAAACCATAGAAACACCAAAGATAATATAGTAATATATTATGTGTTTAATTAGACAGGTGAGAAACTTTGGATACATTCATCGACAGAAAACGAATCATTGTTATACATCTCAACACAGTTAGTCTTATTGTTTGAATCTCGTTTTAACTTTAAAGGGATAGTTCACCCAAAAACAAAAAAAATATGTTTTTCTGCTTACAAGATGTAGGTGTCTTTGTTTCTTCAGTAGAACACAAATGAAGATTTTTAACTCCAACCGTTGTCATCTGTCAGTCGTATAATAATACATGTGAATTAGAGTGCGGATCGGGCGGCATTTTTGTGTCCGAGCCCGGCCCGCGTCTGACAGAGTAGTAACCGAACCCGACCCGAGCCCGACAGGTTTCTCACCTGTCACCTGGCCGCATTTTTGTGTCCGAGCCCGGCCCGCGTCTGACAGAGTAGTATCCGAACCCGACCCGAGCCCGACAGGCATTAAGATATTTATGTCAGAGCCCGACCCGAATCAATTTTTTTTCTCATACTAATGACACATGTACGTTTGTTCGTGTGGAAAGCCCGCTTTTATTAAGCAACTGTAGGAAGGCATTCTGAAATGATTACAGATGAGCGCATCAGCGCGCAGACGGGGAAACAAATAGCAAGCCTACACACGTTGACACAGGGCCAAATCTAATAGCCAATTGAAATTAAATGAACAAAGGTCTACCAAAAATGGCCCAAGCTAAACGCATTAACGTAACACAAATGCAGCTTATTGAAATGAAAATCACTCTTACCATTTTTCTCGAAAACTGTATGGCTACTAAACTGCAACATGGGATCTATTTACATAATCCATCAAAGTTTAGGCTAATCCAGGTTATGCAGAAAAAGGATTGCATCAACTGGCTGTCCTCCTCTGCTCGATGGTCCTGCCAGCAGCGCTGAAGTTGCGCTGCCAGTCACATGTAGCCTAATATGCACGCATGTGTTGCGCGTTGTCACAGCTATATAAACAAATTTCCGCACACAGGAAGACGGATGTTAGGGTAATATTTTTTAGTTTATTTTAATCACAAAAACATACATTTGCATTTAGTTAAACAGGCCCATTGGCTACCTACATAATAAGCCGTTTTAATTTTCAAATGTTCAATGCCTTATAGCGCTGATGTGACCGAGCCCGACTGGAACCCGAACATTATTTCTAAATGTCTGTCCGAACCCGGCCCGGCCCGTCGGTTACCGACGGGTCGCATCGGGCCCGGGTCGGGTATCCATCCTCTAATGTTAATGGGGTCCAATTCTATAAGAGTAAAAAAACATGCACAGACAACTTCAAATTAAACCCTGCGGCTCGTGGCGACACATTGATGTCTTAAGACACGAAACGATCGGTTTCTGCGAGAAACCGAACAGTATTTATGCTATTATTTCACCTATTATCAGACAAATGTCATCAGCTCTCGAGACCGCCATAACTTCCTGCGAATAAGGTCAAAATACCGGCGTGGTCATAGATGTATACATAGATGCCTCATTAGTGCCTGCGCGGATCGGTCGAATGAGGAATATACGTATATATTTCTATGATCACGCGGGTATTTTGACCTTATTCGCAGGAAGTTATGGCAGTCTGGAGGGCTGATGACATTCGTCTGATATGAGGTGAAATAATAGCATAAATACCGTTCGGTTTCTCTCAGAAACCGATCGTTTCGTGTCTTAAAGGAACACTCCACTTTTTTTTTTGCTGCAGCCATGGTACGGCCGCGAAGATCCGCGACTATTACGCAGGAATGAGAAAGTAGTTCCTAGCCATATAGGTGTAGAAAATCGCAACTTTTCATTTTCAGTTGGTCTTAGCACACGATGTAACTGTAGAAGAGTCAAGTTTTAAAAAGGGGAAAATATCGAAAGTGTCTTTGGTCATTTTTTGAATGAGATGCTAATGGTCTGATCAGAATCAATGATGTATGATAAGCTATGCTAAAAGTGCTACCGCCAGATACAAAGATCGGCTGAATGGATTCAAAAACGGTAAAATTCAACTATTTAACTCTAGGGGACTTGTAAAATGAGCCTTTTTTCAAAAAAAGTGGAGTGTTCCTTTAAAACATCAATGTATCGTCACGAGCCGCAGGGTTTAATTTGAAGTTGTCTGTGCATGTTTTCTTACTCTAATAGAATTGGACCCCATTCACATGCATTATACGACTGACAACAGTTGGAGTTAAAAATCTTCATTTGTGTTCTACTGAAGAAACAAAGACACCTACATCTTGGATGCCCTGGGGGTAAGCAGAAAAACATCAAATTTTCGTTTTTGGGTGAACTATCCCTTTAAAAGCATATATAGCACTAGGTATTGAATATTACGCTGCTTTCACTTTAATAAACAGATCTAATAGACACATGCGATTTCTTTACGTGCTGTTTACGTTCACAGACATATCCGACTGCATTTATGTGCACTTTGAGTGTTTTTTACATAACCCTGTTGTGTATTTGATGGTGTAAGCACAATAAGACGTGAAAGAGAACTTTAATACTTTAATACTCACGGGATGCGCCGTCTGACATCCAGCTTTCTGTGCGCGTGCTTCAGGTGTGCGCTCAGAAAACCATATATCAGAAGTTTAGACTGATATGGCTTTAAAACGCATACAGATAATAAACTATGGTGATAATGAAGAACTGCAATGTCACGTGAGAGTGATTGCGATAGAGATGATAAATCAAAACCAAACAGATGTTTTGTTAGTTTTTGTCAGAGCGTCCGAGGCATGAGCTGTAAAGGCTCCGGCCTCTTCTGGAAAGATACATGCATGAAAACAGCATGTTTTTCCTTCCACTCAAAAATGGGCATTTACAATTATGGTATAATAAATGACATGTGGGGTATTGAGCTGAAACTTCACAGACACATCCTGGGGACACCTGAGACTTATATTACGTCTAATAAAAAGGGGGCATGGTCCCCTTTAAAAAAGCTCACGTGCATGCACTGGGACTAGGTTTAAGCCTCGTCTGTGAAACAAGGTGGATATGTATAAAATATTGATTAACTTACCTCTCGAAGAAATGTCTACAGCTGCCCCTACCGCACTGTTCAGACACAGGCAACGTTTTACACGACCCAGGTTGCAAAGACGTCGAGGAGATGTCATGATCTCTCCGCCTATGCCAAATGGAAAATAAGCATTCAGTCTATGCCATTAGCGAATGAGTAGCCCAAAACAGGTTTGGAAATAACTCAACTGTCTACCTTCTTTCCCCTCTCTGAGCCTCTCTAGTTTCTTCATCTTTCACGTGGCCTTGTCTTAAACGCCGGAGAAAATCACCAAGACCAGTAGCCATGACTTCGAGGCGTTTTGAACTCACTCTAATTACTGATAACCCGACTGATAGCTTAACACACTAGAGGGCAATATATATTATGTTGAGATACAGATACCGCAGACCATAATGCTTTATTTTCAGTTTGAATGTAGATTTTACAATGAATTCAAATGAAATATAAATTATAAAATCAAGTTAAAACCAATTTAATTATTTAAAATCGTGTATGTGTTATATTGGATTCTCACAGATTGTCCCTCATATTCATTAAAAATGCTGTTGCTTAAAACTATAAACAAAGATAAACAGCTTTGTTTTCTTTTCTTTATTTCACGAAGAAGCCTTTTGTAATTAAAAGTAGCCTAATATTAAACGTACAAGTAGGCCTACAAGTAAATCAAAGTGTTTTTAATCTCGTTATCTATTTTATATATATATATATATTAGCCTTGACAGCTCTATTTATGTGGGTTGTATTAGTCTTTGGTCATTATTTTTACCCTTTCAGCTATTTGCAGACAAGCCTGTATCATATTACCTTTATATAATATCTAAATGTAGTTACATAACCTCCTGGGTGCCACTGTCCTCCTATGAGGACATTATTTTTAGTGAACTTCTCTGACACTGTCACCGTTTTAAAGAGCACATTCAGGCCTTTTCAAAGATACCATTTGTTTTGAGGTTTCACCAGGAAAACAACAGAGTTATTTTTGGGAACAAAAAATATTATTATCATTATTATTGGGCCTATTATTGTTATAAATAACACCCATCACTTTGGTTTTTAAAAAATGACTGAATGGTCAAATATAGCACTCTTATGGAAATATGATCATATTTTGTAACATTTTATTTATTATCATTTAAATCTGAATCATTTCAAATTGTGTGTTATAAAAATCAACATCTCAGGAAAATGTTATGTGGTTTCTAATCAAAATATGACAAAACAGGGCATTGATTTCATACATATCCACTGTAGAGGACACCAGGACGTTTATCAGGCATTTTAGGAGACAAAACAAGTGAATATATTCACTTATATTCTTATAAAATGTTGCCAACTATTACTCCCATTATTTAACTTCTTTTTTCATTACATTTTGCTCCAAGAACACATTAATATGCAAATTAGAGATAGATAAATGTATACATTGCATTGAATTGAATGGGAAAAACCCATGTATGACAATTTTACCGCATAAAGTACAATGGTATATCAATTAATTCTGTTATATCTTTCATAACATAGTTGAGAATCATCTTTTTACAAAGTCTTATTTTAAAAAATCATGAAACCTAAAAATTGATTGGTGAATTAAAAACAAATCCCATTGTTTTTGCCTATACATGTCATTTCAAGTAATATATATATATATATATATATATATATATATATATATATATATATATATATATATATATATATATATATATATATATATATATATATATATATATATATATATATATATATATATATATATATATATATATATATATATATTTTAAACAACTGAGTCCAGGGGCCGGTTGCATAAACCGCTAAGACTAGTCTTACAAGTTAGACATACATTTTTTTCTTTAAGACTGTTCATAATTTTTTTAAATCAGTTACATCAAAACATAGACTGGCCTAATTTGATACGAAAAGTAAGACTGAATGCCTCTTGCCTAACTGCTAGTGGCTCATAGCTACTAGATCTTAAGACACTGTCTTAACATAATGGCTTAGTTTATGCAACTGGCCCCTGGTGTCCAGTTACGAGGACATAGCATAACATATGAATAAAATATCATTTTTCAAAAAAAGAATTTTTCCATTGGTTTCTTGTGCTCTAAACAATGTAATGACATAAAAAAACGAAATAAAAAAATATATAATATTATCAAAATGTACATTCATTTTTATTGTGCTATATCAAATGCGTAGTGGAGCAAAGGTGTTCTCCAGACTTCGTTCTGAATAGCGTCAGAACGCCTAATAACTACATCTCCCAGAGTTCATAGTGTCTAATCAGGAAGTAGATTACGCACTGTGATGGCAAACAGATAGTAGTTCAGCAGCCGCAGCTAGAAATACATTTAGTGTCAATTATACAGTTAAAATCTAAAGTTATTTGAAAATATTCGAGCGGAATGTCATGCCCATTCAATCACTCTGGTAGGACAACCTGACGATTCCATTTAAATTCATAGACACCTGATTTTTCCTATTTCTAATGACTTATTTCCGAGATTTCGTCTGTAGATCAATCGTCAAATTTGTTATCATTAAAACAAATCAAGCATTAAATAAACTGCAGGTGCATCAGAATGTGACCGTGTCGTGAACATATTTTATATCACGGAGAGGCGCTCTTTGATCTGATTTAACCCGCCGATTGTGTTTCCGCAGCGGAGCCGAACCCCGCAGTGCTGCCGCTGGACTGGCTCCTGGGAACCTGGCAGTCCGATGAGCCAGGAGAGGGCTCCTTCCCCTCCATCGCGCCTTTTCATTACACAGAGACTCTTCATTTCTCACATGTAGGACAGCCCGTGGTCAATTTTATGTAAGTAACAAAATAACCCAGAGACTTTGCGAATCAGAATGCAATGCAGACGGTGAGAAAGTTGTGAACTTTTTCTCAGGTTTAATGCATTCCACGCTGAGAGCAAAAAGCCTCTTCACAGGGAATGTGGATTCATCAGGCTTCAGCCAGGCACCAACAGGGTGGCCTTCATCATTGCCCAGAACTCAGGTGTTTGATTTATAAAAGACGTTCATCAGATACGTTCATCTATATTACTGCATATCGTTTTAATTTGTATCTGTTTACACCTCTTTCAGGTCTTGTGGAGATTGAGGAGGGGGAACTCACTGGGCAGCAGCTGACTCTACACAGTACTGCCCTGGCTAGAACATCTTTTGCCAAGCAGCCTCATGTTCAACAGGTCTCACAAAACAAACTGATTGACTTGTGCCTTTTCAGATCAGCAAACTCTAATGTAGCAATATTTTCATACAGAAAATGTGGCATGAATTGTGCAGAACTATTGTACCTAAAACAAATGTTCCACTAAGAATTTTGATTTTTGATTAGATCTCCAGGCACATCCAGTTGAAGCCGGATGGAAGGCTGGAACAGACCGTCTCTATGGCACTGGAAGGACAGCCTCTGACGCAGCATTTGCACATCACTTACCGCAGGACTGATTAACTAGCTGTTACGTGGGAGGAAGATGTGTTTCTGAAAAGCACTTGAAGTAATGCACTCATCTGACCTAAAATATTGATGGTTTATATATAGCAACCCGCAGGTGATGGCAATATATTTGTGACTAAGAGCGTTATCTAAAGTAATAGATGTGATCTGACCTGTTTTACCAACAAAGTAAGCTTTGCGAATATTGTTACAATAAATAAAGGGGTATAATGTCGAGCAACCACAATAAAAAATCTCTTTACAAATGTAAATTGTTTAGAGGTAGTTCATGGCAAAGTCTGTCTCTGAAGAAAATGCTGTTCATTTTCGCATGTCTATTTCCATAAGATTAAGTTTACAAATTGAATAATAATCAAAATATGTCACATCACATACATTTTCTCTCCAGTAAAACTTAACACTAAACGTCTTCTTTCATATTATATATATTTCATATAGACTCAATAAGGTTCTTTAACTTTTAATAAATTGTCATGGCATTTCCAGTAATCATGAACAAATGGAGAATAATTTAAATCATAATAATAAAATCAGTTAATAGTGATTGTACTCACAATGATCAGGTCAATAAAAAAAATCTACTCTAATATCGTTCAAATGTACTTTTTTGAAAGTAATACTATCATTCAGCAGGGATTCATTAATTTAATCAAAAGTGGCAGTAAAGACATTTATAATGTTACAAAATATGTCTAAATCAAATAAAGGCTGTTCCGTTAAACTATTTAATGGAAAGAATTGATAAGAACAGTTTCATGAGCAGCAAATCATCAGATTAGAATGATTTCAGAAGGATCATGTGACACTGAAGACCTGGGTAATGCTGCAAATTCAGATTTGACATCACAGGAATAAATTCTATTGTATAAAATAAATTATATTCTAGGAATGTATTTTTGATCAAAAATGCAGCCTTGGTGAGCATAAGAGAGACTTCTTTCAAAAACAGACCAACCCTAAACCGTTGAACAGTAAATATTCATCATAGAAATTAAGATTTTGTTATGTTTTATTTTGTGACTTTATTAGTTTAGTTTTTTTCTTGGGCACAACAATTTCCAGGTTTTCAATGATTGCTGGAACCCACTCTGTGTAAAAACTTTGAATTTCTCTCTCAGTACCCACATTAAAATCTTTATTTATGTATACAACTGGTGACAATAGTGCTACACACACACCATATAAACTGTACAAACAACTGAAAGTGCAAAGTGACACTCCAAACATCATAAGCAATTTTGTAAAAAATAAAACAAATCTGAAAATGGTCAAACATTTAAAATGTTTCACTCATGCCACAGTTATTGAATATAAAAATATCAGTAGAATGAATCCATGCAATGCATCATCAGCACGAAAGGAGCTCCTTTACCTGCAGACCTTATTTCTCAGTCATTTTAAAGTAAGGAAGACACTCCAACAATGAATATAACAGTATTCCCTCACAGTACCGTCCCCTCCACACAATATCAGCTCATAGTATTTGTTTCACTCTTTTGAATATATTTTAAAGAAATAATAAAAAGTAAAAGATTAAGATTAAGGTGCAGTTGAACCTGGGTGATGTGCTATATCCTTTGTCATGGGCCGTTTGCTCCCCAGGGCTCCACAAACCGTACAATGGACCGTTCAAATAGTTCTGGGAGGAAAAGATTCTCAGTTGTCAGTCAACAGGATGACTTCCTGCACAAGGCTACTTCGTCAGGTGGACGTACATGGTCTTTATGAACTCCTTCCATGTTAACACAGCTGTTGATAACCAATGGGCATGCACTCTAGAGTCCATGTTCACCACACATTTTGAAATGTCCCCCTGGAATGAAAGATGAAAAGAAAACATTTGTCATTTGACATGCGATCACATGCACTACCACTCAAACGTTTGGGGTCGATAAGATTTTTTTATGTTTTTGAAAGAATCTCTGATTACTCCAGTCTTCAGTGTCACATGATCCTTCGGAAATCAGTCTAATATGCGGATTTGCTGCTCAAGAAACATTTCTTATTATCATCAATGTTAAAAAAAATTGTGCTGCTTAATATTTTTGTGGAAACCATGATCCATTTATTTCAGGAATCTTTGATGAATAGAACAGCATTTATTTGAGACAGAAATCTTTTGCAACATTATTCTTGCTCAAAATTAAAAGAAATTCTGGGGGTAGTATCGTAGCATGCTTTTAAATATTTAGTATGAAATTACAGTAGCACAAAGAAAATAATTAAATGCGCCTTTAAAGGTGGGGTAAGTGCTTTCTGGTAGTAACCGATGTTGATTTTTCAAATCACCAAAACAAACACGCCCCTATTTTGATAGCTCCGCCCCACACATACGCAACCCAGGCAACGACTATGGCGGAATCTGCTGTGCCAGCTGGCCGAGGGTATGATGCCATCAATAAGTGAAAGCAATGTGTGTTACTATGGTAATCCAGATCGAATGCTCAGTGAAAAAAAGTCATCCCTTACATCCCAAAAACACAAACACAGTTCTCATGAACAACTCGCTAGCACGAGCACGACAGACCAACATACGAAAATATTACAAATATGACAAGATTAGAGGGTTATATCGATCACGAAAAGAGGAACCAAAGGAATCAAACATATATTCTGAGTTTATGGTCTTACTTTTCAGACACACTGTGAGCTGACGCTTGAAACAGACAGTGGTTTAACGTTATAGGATGTGGAAATGAATGGGTCTTTATCATCAGTAAAGTGAACGACGATACGATTGCAAATGGCCAAACAAGCGAACATGACACACAAACATATTTAAGCAAAAGCCAGCATATATTAGTTCTGTGAAACAAAACAAAACCAATGTTACAATGAGTTCTCTCCAGTGCTGGAAAGCTGATACTTCTTGCCTGATCGGAAGCCTTCTTTTGTTTTTTATCTGCCATCTCTCTTTCTGTCGTCGCTCGGCTAATGTCCGTCCTGTGTCGTGTATTTTGAATAACGACGTGCACTGAGCGATCTCTTCTCCCCGTCATTAATAGACACGCCCCTTACTGCTGATTGGCTACAAGTTTGTTTTGGTCCACGGCCCGAGACACTTTGCTAAAGCAGTTTTGGAATAACACTAACCCCACTTTTAACACAGAATGGCTACAGGTGGGTAACAACAATACTTCATTTCCTCATATGGCCTCTAGAGGTCAGGACCAATCTTGGTTTATGCAGAAGGCAGTGCAGAGAATGAACACTTACCCATCCTCCTCTCTTTTTGAGCCATGGGACCAGGCTCCTACGTGCAAATTCTCCCAGACTGTCCACAATGGTGTGCACCATGACTGGATGGCCCTGTCGCACACAGTCCACCGCCAGCCCAGCAGCTACAGCGTAGATGGCCACCACTTTGCCCCATGTAATCCCTTGAAAGTGAAAGAAATTCTGTGAGAAGAACTAGAACGCTATTTTGCTTTCGCATGAATCATATTTATAATGAGAATTCTGTAAGGGCTGCGAGTCCTAGATTTGCTCATATTTAATGCAAATTAAATGTTAAAGTATCGCAAAACATTCAAACCATTTTTCCACCACAAAACACTCTTTTCTTTACGCTCTTTCAATCAAGAGTGCCTTCAAAGGTCATTTAAATGAATTAATAGTTAAACTACTGTACATCATTCATAGTTATTTTAGAAATGGCAACCTCCAATTAGTGTCTACAACTTACAACAAAGACTTTCCACCATGAAAAACATTCGAAGTAAAAAGCAGGGCAGATCTAAAACAGCACCTAACAGTTTAGATTAGTTTCCTTGAAAATCTATTCAACTACATAGAGGCGCAGCTCTGCTGTGCTGATGATGTAACAGGAAGGCTAACACCATTAAGTCTCAGCATTAACACACTGCCATCACTAATGATGAGCCAAGAGTCAGGGACGACGCCAATTGTTTACGTTCCTTCATCTTCAGCATTCATTTAAGATAATTCCTCACAGATCTATATCTTACTACAGAAGATAGAAATGTTGTGGGAAGATTGTCGGGCAGAGTAGAACGATGTTGCCATGGTTTTGGACTCTATCATTCACAACCACCATGTACATCAAGAAGAAGCAGAACCCAGATAAAATATGTGACCAAATATGTGCAAAGAGAAGAATGTGGGTATGTCCTTTTTTGGGTTTTTTCCATGTTCCGAAAAAAGAGCACTGAAGATCTTGTCATTAAACCAAAGAGATGTTGATGATCAAAGTGCCCCTCTCAAACACACTACTGAAACCCAATAATAGGTTAAAGTCAATAGCTCTTCCAGAAAAGACAATTTTAATGTAATTTAATGAAAACATAAACATAATAAATTAATGTCCTGAGCTCAAACTCTGCTCAGGCTATCGCTTCATTTACATTTGGAACGAATCCCACAATCTCCAAATTCCCTCCATTTATAGTAAAGATGCCCTCGTGCAGTGCTGCAGGTTTTTTTTTTTTGTCCCAAAATAGCCTCAATTGCCAATTACGTTCAGAATATAATAATAGTATTAATAATAATAACAAAAAAAGTCACCATGAAATCAAAATAGTTTTTATGGAACATTAAGTATTTATTACAAATGATTTACTCATGAACACATCATTCTTTTTCTTTTTTAAATTCACATGCCCTTGTAAACTTTAATCAAAATAACTTCCCCTTCCTCTTGAAACGACATCTCTTCTCTGATGACGTTTCTGGATGGAAAACATTTCATGCCAACTTTAAAAGCACACACATATATAAATAAAATGAAATGCAGGGCCAGTGAGGTCATGCCCACAAACACTGCCTATGAAACACCTGTTATATTGTCTTCAAGCTCACTTACCCATGGCTAGGATCTCTGTTGCTACAGAGAGAAACGCATCTGACACCACAGCCTCAACTGCTACACTGATGTTCAGCTGTTTTGCGATATTACGGTACACATATGGGCGTATACACTCCAGTTCATCACCTGTAAAACAAAGCAAAACCTGTAAAATGCCTTAAATATACACTCAATAGACCAGGGGTTTTCAAACTGGGGTCCTCCAGAATGTTCTAACGGGTCCCCGGAAAATTTCAAAGACTAAAAAGACAAAGCAAAAATAGATGAAGTCTAACGAAAATTCTAACGGTTCCATTACCAAATGTTTCTCTCCTTTCTGGCCGTATACATACTTTCCAGAATTGTACACACTATAGTCCCCTTTATCTTGCTAACTGGGGTTGTAAGGCAGTATTCTTAACACAGTACGCAAGCTGCTTACATACATTTATTGTTAAAGTTGCTAATACAAATAATTTTAATTGAAAATGTTCTTCTTCGGGTTTATACATCCAACATTAAGCATAGTCGATTTACGTTTGGAAACAGTATGTTGTATTTATAATGTCACACTTCCTACTTATCTAACAGTTTAAATGTTTTTTTCATACATAAAATAGATGTTTTTTAGGAAGGGGGTCCCTCATAAAAGGTTCATCATATGCCGGGGTCCTTGGCATCATAAAGTTTGAAAACCCCTGCAATAGACAATGAGAGGTATATGTCCTCCAGACCAAAAACAACATTTGGTCCCCCCGAATACACAATGTGTGCTTACAGCTTTGATACACACTTTTTTATAAATCACAGTATAACATTGTGATATTAAAGACAAATTAATCCCTTTCCCAAATACAATAGAGAAAGAAAGAAATATACAAAAAGAATGAAAGAAAGAACAGAAATGTCATCACACCTGTTACGAGCATCACTTCACACTCACTCCTGGTTCTCTTACCCAGTTTAAGAAGCACCACAGATACATCTAGAAGAGCTCCGTGTGGCTCGGGCAGGTCTGACTCGACTTTTGACCAGCTGAGACCTTCCCTTATGAGTCTGGAGTGAATGAAGTCTCTACAAAGTTCCTTGGACTGAAAGACGAGCTCTTTGTCCGCGAGAGTCCGATCAAACACCATCATTTCCGCGGCGAACACGGTCACGGGGGATCGCTCAAACACGCTCATGTCCCGCATGTTTGTCTGGCACGAGCTACAGCAACTTCACTGGTCGTGTTCACTGGACAGGTAGCCTACATAAACACCCCACAGACTCCACTGACAATACGAAGCGCATTTCAACGACGAAAGTTTATACAAATTAAATATGAAACAGGTTCGCCGAAACGTCAATAGCCAATCAGGAAAAACAACTGAACAGCTAACGTTAACTAAAATCCCTCGCTAGCAAATTGATTTACGCTGATCGATCGACCAACTTCCGCTGCGCTTACCGATTTTATCATTTCTCATCTTAAATGTCTCTTCTTCCATATTTCGCATGTTGAAATGGACTTTCTGTTATAATGCCATCGTTCTGTCTGAGGTTGCTGTTCGCAACGGGCACTGGAAGCGATTTTTCTCTCTACCTGGAACGCTTAGGTAACCACTAATCAACCAAGTGAACGGCTTAGTCCAAATATAAACAGTCTATGGCATCCTGGCACGGCTCACAATACGTTTAGTCCATTAAACTTCTCATACAATCAGATCAAATCCTAGGCTGTCAAATTAATACAGTAGGCTATCACGTAACATTAATATTACTTTCGTATTAATATTAAAATCACACTCATATTAAAAGAGGAGGCTTTTATCAAACAGACCCAGACGTGAAGGCTTCACATAAAATGCTAATTTCATAAAATGATTGTTCCCTAATGATCAGTGGGAAGCTCATTCATGCTTTGCTCTAGTGGTGACCGTGTAAGTTATTATCTGTCTATGTTTAGCGAGCTAATCCTCTCACTACAAACCAACACAACAGTTTAAAGTCCTGTGTTTGACTCGTGAGTGAACCTCGGTGTGGGTATGTGCATATATATCTTTATCTGATAGTCATATTTCACATGTTGGTGAAAGTGTTAATTCCAGAAGAGTTCACTTGCAAGTTTACAGGAATGTCACCTTCATTCATGCTTTATTCATATAGGCTCATTCACTGAATGCCATACTATAACTAAAATAATGTAATCTGACGAAAAAAAAAGTACTTGTGTGGATCCAGTGGGTAGCAAAACTGTTTGTTTTGACCCATATACCTTTGATATTAAATGAATGCAAACTTTAATTCATAGACTTTATTTAGTTTATCCTGCTCATGCTCCAAGTACTGTACACATTATCCTATGTACTGTATTTATTGAACATTACATTTTTATGCAATCGTATTATACTGTTAAGCCATATACATGTATTTAGTGTAGATTTAAGTGGTAATAGGCCTTTAGCTAGTTAAAGTCACCATGAAAGCAAAATTGACGAATCTTATTTTTTTATGGAATATTTTGGAATAATATTATTATTTTTAAATTCATGTTTACTGGTGCGAGGGCGGGACAAACTGTCACTCATATGAGACCACAGCAATAGCAAACCACAACCATTGATCCAATCAATTCCCGATGGACAAAATCAAGTCCCTGTCCCGCCCTAAGTTTTTTAAACATCACAATAGGGAAGAAAAGACTATCGCAACTTCCATTTCATACCGACTTTAAAGTCACTGTGAAATCAAAATCACAATTCTCGATTTTTTTTTAATGGAATATTGCAGTATTTATAATAAATTATTTATCCATGAACATCATTCTTTTTTTAATTTGAATTCATGTCCCCATGTAACTTAATCAAAATAACTTCCCCTCCCTCTTGCAGTGACATCTCTTCTTTGATGGCATGTTTACTGGCGTGAGGGCGGGACAACCTGTCACTCTCATGAGATTGACCAGTAGCAAACCACAACATTCCAATCCATTCTAAATTGACAAAATCAAGTCCCGACATACATTTTTTTTCTTCTTTGAGAAGCCATTTCACTCAGATATACGTCACAGTAAGGAAGGAAAGAATAATCACAACTTCCGTTTCATGCCGACTTTTACTGGGATCCTTCTGAAGGAAATGGGTCACATGCAGCCAGGAACATCACAAGATGTGACAATTTTACCCTCATTTTAGGCAAGGCAAGACATGTTTATTTGTATAGCACATACAGTGGCAATTCAAAGTGCTTTACACAGAAATGGAATTAAAATAGTCGTAAGTGAATCAAATAAAAAAATATATATAGTATAATATAGTATATAGATATATTTCTTCCATCTTGAGTGGAAGAAAACTGAGAGTCAGGTTTACTTTATAAATATTTGTAAGGTAACTGTGCGTTTAAACAGTACCCTTGCAGACAAACTCTTATCATTAGTTGTTGTCTTGTTTAGAAATTATAGCATTTATCCTGCTTTCTCCTTATTACCACATAGTGATTGGGTGGGCCATTTCTCATCACCCAATAGGTATCACTGAATAAACTAAATAATTTGTGCAGCTTGTTGCACATACATGCTCTTTTGTTTTTGTTGTTTTACCGAGAGGAAGTTTTGAGTTCTGAAATGTACATAATGTTTTCATGTTTATGTTAAATTCTGTCCCTGCTGCAAGTATAACTACAACTCCCACAATTCCCCGCTCCATGAATCAGAAGCTGCGCGTGCGCTGTGGCTCCTATTATTTTGTTCTCCCGCAAGCAATAAATGAAGAGCCGCCCGAACGTGCGTTGATCAATATAAAACAGTTACAAGCGGAAAGCGATTTTCTACGCAGATACTTTCATACATGGAGTCACACGACACCTAACTGTCATTCTCGCCTGGCTGCGGGGTCCGCCATCAGGGGATTGGAGGCCGAAAACACGGCAGACGAACAGGACATGCAGAGGTGTTTTTGTATGTAAAAGCTAGCTAGCTAAGCAGGGGATCGGAGGAGGAACAGCAAAACCTTAAAGAGTTTTACAGCACCCCTCCTTTGGCAGAAAGGGCTACATCTGCTCTCATCCACACCGACCTGCCGTAAGGATGGCGCACCTCCGCGACATGCAGAACCAGGTAAATCCGTTGCCCAGCCGAGTGTGTTCACCCTGCATGCAGGGGTATTAATCTCATAATCAGTCAAATCACAGTGATGTTTAGGGAGCCTGTCATGTCATGACATTCTCTGTTAAGAGTAATTGAAGGCTGTCTTGACATTGTGTAACTGTTTTAATGGAGATCCTTTGAAAGCAACGTCTGTTTATTGTTACATTTCATGTCATATCTGTTTCATTTAGTTGAAATGCTATATAATTGTATATATGTAAATAGTTAATATGTTGCTTAAACATAAAGTAGAGCATCCCAAAGGATGATGGTGTCAAGGGTCCATAGTAAATGCTCACTGATTTTCTTCTACACCTTTCATTGTATCTCACATCATAACTGAACTGTCTCTCTCGCGCAGAATTCCCGACTTGACCCGGAGGAGTATTTCACAAAGCAGGAACGCATTGGGAAGGGGTCTTTTGGTGAGGTCTACAAGGGCATCAACAATCGCACTAAAGAGGTGGTGGCCATCAAGATCATCGACCTGGAGGAGGCGGAAGATGAGATCGAGGACATTCAGCAGGAGATCACGGTGCTCAGCCAGTGTGACAGCCCCTATGTCACCAAATACTATGGCTCATATCTGAAGGTACACTCTCCCATTGTTTGGGATCTCAGGCGTGTACAGACAAACAATAGTAAGAGTTTTTTTCTTTGAACGTTATTACAGCATCTTTTAAAATCAACATTAAATCACTTTCTTAATGCATGTTGAAATGATTTATCAATGCATTATTCTAAAGACATTTTTTTTAACCTTTTATCAAAATGTAATACCTTGTTCTTCTTCTGAAGTAACTTTCCTCCTCCGCTGTCACCACTTAAAGGGAAAGTTCACCCAAAAATTAAAATTACCCCATGATTTACTCACCTTCACGCCATCCTAGGTGTATATGACATTCTTCTTTCAGACGAATACAATTTAAGTTATAAAAAAAAAATGTCCTGGCTCTTCCAAGCTTTAAGAATGGCAGCCCAAAATTTGAAGACCCAAAAAAAAGTGTATCCATCTATTATAAAAGTAATCCATACGGCTTCGGGGGTTTAATGAAGCCCTTTTGAAGCGAATCAATGGGTTTTTGTCAGAAAAATATCCATATTTAACACAAGTTTTTAAAAAAACGGAAGTAGCGTAAGCATTTTGAACTGCGAGAGTCTCTACACTTTCTTCGTAAGTTGTATACAGAAGGCGGTCCGCCAGAAGCCAAATCTTTTACTTTATAATGTGTTAAATATGGATAATTTTCTTACAAGAACCCATCAATTTGCTTCTTTATATTGACCCCCGGAGCTGTGTGGATTACTTTTATAATGGATGGATGCACTTTTTTGGGCTTCAAATTTTGAGCTGCCATTATTAAGCTCGGAAGAGCCAGGACATTTTTTTAATATAACTCCGATTGTAATCATTTGAAAGAAGAATGTCATATACACCTAGGATGGCTTGAGGTTGAGTAAATGATGGGATAATTTTTGGGTGAACTATCCCTTTAAGCCATGTGAGATATTGAAAAATGTTAACCAATGCCCAAATAGCTAGGTTTCTACAAGGAGCATTCTCATTCATTTCAGTAGCTCTTGTTTAGCTAGTGTGGGCATGTTTTAATTTAAATATGCCATATTTACTCATGGCTTCTCTGTTCTGATGCCAGGTTGTTTTTAGTCAATCACCTTAACCGAAATGACATGTTACTAATGATGTCATAATGCTGTTTGCATCACACACACACACACACACACCAAAAAAACATCTACTATAATATCCTGAAATATTTCAGATTCAATGTTGCTTGAAAATTTGTCAATATTCAACTAATTTGAATGGTTGTCAAAAGGAAAAATATGCTCATTGTTGCTCAATGGTGTAATAACTGCATCTGCAAGCAGGGACTGATGGGCTATGCCAAACATTGAGCCCTTCCCAAACTCATTTAGTTAGTAATGTCCATTGTCCAATCCATTTCTTATGGATGATCTCAATCCCACCCTATATTTTCTGTCATTAAATATCCTGTTTCAATTGGAATTTTTTATATATATATATATATATATATATATATATATATATATATATATTATATATATATATATATATATATATATATATATATATATATATATATATATATATATATATATATATATATATATATATATATATATATATATATATATATATATATATATATATATATATATATTTATTATTATATAATCCTTTATGTTGACATACATGCAAAATACAAGATCTGTCATGATTTCTGACAAATTCTTCTGCACCTTTACTCCTAAAATGTTTTCACAGCAATGCCACAGAACAACAATTTCAGGCTCCCCAAAAAACATTTTACTCAACGGTTAAAGGTTGAAGAACCATGTTTTTTCTTACTCTGAAGAACATTTTCCACTGTTGTGCAATGGAAACGTTTCCATGGATGTTAAAGGTTCTTCATTGAACCATCAATGCAATAAAGAACCTTTAGTTTAAGCCGCATGATAAAATGCCTACTGGAGTCACATTGAAATATGACCACTAAATACAACAAATGTCATGTGACACTTGAAGAAATGGTGCTTGTTATTTTTGCCCTTGTCTATAGGGAACTAAGCTGTGGATCATCATGGAGTATTTAGGAGGCGGCTCTGCTTTAGATCTTGTAAGTAGAATAACAGCGGCTTGCGTGTGTATTCATGTGATCATACGAGTCTTCAGCTTTCGACTTAGAAATTGAATTTGTCTTCTACTTTCCTCCACACGTCTCAGTTGAAACCAGGACCACTAGAGGAGACGTACATCGCCACTATTCTAAGGGAGATTCTGAAGGGACTGGAATACTTGCATTCGGAAAGGAAGATTCACCGTGATATCAAAGGTGTGATAAAATGCACGTCTGCCTACTCAATCAGGCCAGCTAGAAATGGCTTCATATTGAATCATTTGCTTTGTGTGAAATCTGAACTCTGTGCTGATGATTCATATTGCGTCTTGTGGCAGCTGCCAACGTGCTGCTGTCTGAGCAGGGGGATGTGAAGCTGGCAGACTTTGGGGTGGCGGGACAGCTCACAGACACCCAGATCAAGAGAAACACTTTTGTGGGAACTCCTTTCTGGATGGCTCCGGAGGTCATCAAACAGTCTGCGTATGATTTCAAGGTGCGGAGATCCAGATAAATGGACTTTTCTCAGCGTGCACAAGAACAATATGAATATTAATGTGCAAATGTGTCTGCAGAGCTGTGAAAACACACGTTCAACACTCTGGCAGAAAGGCTGGAGTGGTAAAACTGTTCCCAAGCATTCAGCTTTCTTTCTTTTTTTAAGTGGTAGGCATGGAAACCAGTCACTAACAGAGTTTACATTGTAGCGTAGTAGCAGCTAATCATATACATATTTGTATGATATCCAGTGGAGATCAATGAAGACTGTTTGGTTTGCTTTTTTGGCTGCAGGCGGATATTTGGTCCTTGGGAATCACAGCTATTGAACTAGCAAAGGGGGAACCCCCAAACTCGGAACTGCATCCGATGCGAGTGCTGTTTCTCATTCCCAAGAACACTCCCCCAACGCTGGAGGGCTCCTACAGCAAACCCTTCAAAGAGTTTGTGGAGGCTTGCCTCAATAAAGACCCTCGCTTTGTGAGTATTCGGCACTGAATTTATCCAGATGACCGCAATATACTGGTCAAAACACGTTTAGTTGATGGGAAAATATAGTAAAAAAGTAATATTGTGAAATATTACTACAATTTAAAAGAGCTGTTTTCTACTTTTTTGTAATTTTTTTCCTTTGATGGCTAAATTTTTAGCATCATTACTCCAGTTTTCAGTGTCACATGATCCTTCAGAAATTCTAATATTCTGTTTTGGTGCTCAATTATGAATAATTCTTATTAAACATTTTGTAAGTTTTTGCTGCTTAATATATTGTGGGTTTCTTTGATGAATAGAAAGTTTAAAAAAAACATTATAAATGTATTTACTGTCACTTTTGATCAATTTAGTCATGTATTATTTATTTTTTAAAAGTATTCATTTCTTTAACCCAAACTTTTTCTTTTACCCTAAACTTTTGAATAGTAGTCTATCACTGTTTCAACAAAATATTAAGCAGCAAAAACACTGATAATAATAAATATTTCTGAAGGATCATGTGACACTGAAGACTGGAGTAATGATGCTGAAAATTACATTTTAAAATATAGGAGAATAGAAAACAGTTTATTTCATTATTAAAGGGGTCATGAACTGGCTTTTAAAAAAAATGTAAACTGTTGTCTGAGGTCAACTTATGACATATGCGTGGTTTTTACATTCAAAAACATGATAATGAATAAGTAATAGACTATTTTTTGCCTTGGTTTTGAGGCTCTCTGAAGAAACGCTCGGTTTTGATGGGCGTGCCGCACTGAAGACGTGGAAGTAAATGCCCACGGCTAGGATTGGATAAGATTTGCATATTTAATGAGCTTCAGCTCCCCTCAGTACATGTGAGGATTGTTTTGAAAGCGTCTGGGGAAACGCTCACAGGGCTCGCAAAATATCTTTATCAAACAAAAACAGTGATTCATCTCTCATCCACCCGCGATTGATTGGAATGTTATTTTTGTATTACTTGGCCGGCCCAATCAGTGAATATAACTGCAAACCGTACACACGCGCATGTTATTTCACTATTTAAGATAGCCAGTCGGCAGGCCGGTGATACGTTTTAGTAGCCCGTCTGAAAAACACATAGGCCCGGGACGTTGGGCTTTGCGAGCCCTGGCCCATAACATTACAAGTCCGAGTCTGATCACAAATGAACCAATAACACCTCAAATAAAGAAGCCTGTGACAGCGTGCTAAGGTATGTAATCAATAGATATCAAGCGATCTATAACAATACAATACTAACACATATAAAAAACATGTTTTACTCACATAAGTGTGTTGCACCGTTCCTGTCGGATCCAATATAGAAGTCACAGCACTGTGTTTTAATCTCAATATGTCTGCAAATCCAGTCTCGACCTATATCTTGTTTACAATCGATTCCTCGGTGAAATGAAGCGAACAAATACGCAATGTCTTGCGCACGTGAGCTGGAACCAGCATGTTTATTGCTCGATAGCGTGACCCATTTAGCTCCACGAGTCGTAGGCGGGCTTGAGGCGGCGCTTCTGCATTCTATGACGTCAATGGTCGAAATATTCTGAGATCTCTCGTTTTCTGGGCCTGGTGTCTATAAAAGCTTTTCTTTGACTAACAAGGAAGTTTTCAGCTCCGAAATTTACAGGATATTCTTATATCACGATGAACTTTTATATATCAAAGGCTCAAAGGAAAGTTGATTTCTCAATTCATCACCACTTTAACAATATTTCATCAAATAAATGGTACTACATTAGTTAACATGAACTAATAATGAACTGCACTTTTAAAGCATTTATTTATCTTTGTTAATGTTGATTTCAACATTTACTAACGCATTATTCAAGCCTTGTTAACATTTGTTAATGCACTGTGAACTAACATGAACAAACCATGAACAGCTGGATTTTTATTAATTAACGTTAACAAAGATTAACTAATGCTGAACAGAGGTGTTGTTCATGGTTAGTTAATGTTAACTAATGCATTAACAAATGGTAACTAATAAAACCTTATTGTAAAGTGTTACCAAATAAATATTTAGCCTTGGTGGGCATTACTTTTCAAAAACATAAAATAATTATTACTTTTGAACCGTAAAGTAGCTGTAATATAGCACACAACTTGTTCAATTAAATGATCAAGCACTTGTAGTCAGACATCTCAAGATTTTTGACATGACTCAATAAAAACCTTGTGTATCCTGAGCAAGGAATCACTATTCTGGTTATGTGCAGCGGCCCACCGCCAAGGAGTTACTGAAGCACAAATTCATCACACGCTACACCAAGAAAACCTCCTATCTAACAGAGCTGATTGACCGATATCGCCGCTGGAAGTCTGAAGGCCATGGAGACGAGTCTAGCTCTGATGATTCTGACATGTATGTCATCCATCTATCTATTATAATGCGCATACTCTACAATCAATAACGGCCCTCTAATTCATCATGATGTATTATTCATTTCCTATTACTTGAGCCGTGTCCTTTTAATTAGATCTCTGGTGAATTGATCCTTGTGAGTTATAGCCTCTGTTTCTCCTCATACTCAAACAGGGATGGCGATAATGATGACAGAGACCAGTGTCCCATGTGGACGTTCCCCACAGTTCGACCCAGCTCCATGAACAAGCTCCAAAAGGGCTACACAAACACAGACACAGAGGTGAGGATTTCAACATTCAACATTTGTTTTGGAAATGCATCAGTTGGGGTTGTGCCCTGTCGTTGTAGACACAAAGTTCACAATACTAAAATTTGAATAGTGAAATTTCACTATTCATGATACCAATTTTGATATCACAGCAAAAGTAATATGAAGTAAAAAAGTTCAAATTAAATATTAATAAATTAAACAAAACAATGAAATGTTTAATTTCTCAAAGACGCAACATTGCTTCAAATGTTTCGCATAATTATTCAAATAATCAGTCAGAAATAAAGACAGAAATGTGGAGTAGTGGGTGTTTTTATTCCAGGGTTCCTGCAGGTCTTTGAAAAGACTTAAATTCAGTTTGATAAAAATTCAAGGTCACAAAAATTCTATAATATATGTAATAACAAAAGTCTTAATCATAGATTTTATGAGGTCTTACATTTCACGATACATGGCCTAATGTGATTTATTAAACTTCAAAAGGATGTGATTTAATTAAATAAATGTGAGCGTTTCACATTTAAGGTCAAAATGCAGCACTGTTGCAGGCTTTTACAGGCTCACGGTTTCATAGCAGTTTGCAGTCGATGAATACCATGCCTTTATACCAAGTGTTGCTACTTTTACACTGTTGCCGCAGTTTAAAGGAACACGCCGACTTTTTGGGACTTTAGCTTATTCACTTTATCCCCCAGAGTTAGAGAAGTCCATACATACCATTCTCATCTCGGTACGTGACGTAACTCTGTCTGACGCACCCACCGCTAGCCTAGCTTAGCACAAAGACTGGAAGTAAACGGCTCCAGCTAGCCTACTGCTCAATAAGTGACAAAATAAAGCCAACATTTTCCTATTTACATGTTGTGATGTGTATAGTTACATTGTGTATTAAGACCTACGGAAAATTAAAGTTGTGATTTTCTAGACCGATATGACTATGAACTATACTCTCATTCCTGCGTAATGATCAAGGAATTTTACTGCCGTACCATGAGTTCAGCGGTGCAATGATGTTACGCAGCGCCTGAAAATAGGCTAACTTCCATGTAACAGACTTCATTGTGATTTAACTTTATAATTTGTTTTTTGTATACATTTTTGACATTTCTGTGTGTTTAAATAGGTTTATTGCATTATCTGTGCAGTGGTTAGGCAGATTCAAAGTTTTCAATTTGTTAAGCACCCCCCGAAAAGGCATAAGGTGTGTATGTGCTTGTTTACTGTCATTTGTAATGAGTATTTTTGTGTATATCGCTGTATGTTAATGATAATGCTATGATAAGAGAGAGTTTGTGTGCGAGCCGAGGTGTTAATGCACACTTCTTTGCTTTATTTGTTCAGCTCTTACGGTGATTTTTTTGGAGAACAAACAGTTTCAATAAACTCCATGAAACCTCAGTAAAGTCTGGCCATCATTAGGACAGGGTCCGCTACACCAGTGTTTCCCAACCTTTTTTCAGTCATGGCACCCTTTGAAAATGTTCTCCATTTTGTGGCACCCCCTCTCATACGTTACGCTAGGGGTGTAACGGTAAAGATTGCTCATGGTTCGGTTTGTATCACGGTTTTAGGTTCACGTTTTCGGTACGGTTCAGTATTTGCTATGTTCAGGGAAAAAAGGACTTCTGTCAAATAAAAATAAAGAAAATAATAAGAACAAATAATTTAAATACAAGCAGCAGCACAAATAAATACTATTGAGCAAAGATATTAATAAAATAAACTATGCTTTTCAGGTTTTTCAGGTACGTCTAACATTAGTTTTCAGGTACAGAAATTGATCAAATGTAAAATAACATTGCATATTTGAGTGTATAAATTAAAGATTAATCCTATTAAACTTACAAAAGCTATTCAATTCAAAGGCTACTGCCCCTTTAAGACCTAATGCACGGATATGCGTTGTCTTTCTCGACTGTATAAAGTTTACTTAAGGCATATACAGACTGTCTGCTAGAATACTCATCAAGATGGACATGTTGACATACTTTTTGTGTGAGTTTGTCTGTTCAAAAGCAAGACTTGAAAGATAACTCAATATTTGCGCGCTGTGAGATGTGTGCGCGCTTTCGGATGAGTACACAAAGAAAAATTGTCACAGCACGCGACTTCTCATTCGCATCTTCTGGCACTACACCTGGGTGATGACGGCGAAAATGACTGGTCATATTCGAACATCCGGCAGCACTCGCATGCATTGAACAAAGTTTACAAAGAGAGAGTTATTTGAAAAATTTGAAGAAAAAAAAATAGTTTTAAGGACTTTTACACGGCACCCCTGCTCTCGGCGGCACCCCGGTTGGGAAACACTGCGCTACACAACGTGACAATCTGCTTGCACAGAGTGTGCACTGGGGGCTATTTTCAGGCGCTGCGTAATATCATTGCACCGCTGAACTCATGGTACGGCACAAAGTTCCTTGATCATTACACAGGAATGAGAGTATAGTTCCTAGCCATATTGGTCTAGAAAATCGCAACTTTTAATTTTCCGTCGGTCTTAGTACACAATGTAACTATACAACATGTAAATAGGAAAATGTTGGTGTTATTTTGTCACTTATTGAGCAGTAGGCTAGCTGGAGCCGTTTACCGCCAGTCTTTGTGCTAAGCTAGGCTAGCGGTGGGTGCGTCAGACAGAGTTTTGGCACGCACGGAGATGAGAATGGTATGTATGGACTTCTCTAACTCTGGGGGAAACAGTGAATAAGCTAAAGTCCCAAAAAGTCGGCGTGTTCCTTTAAAGCGAACCATCCTGGAAAGTGATCCCCCCCCCCGGAATGCAAATGGACTAGTTTCGATTAGTAATTATGCAGGTTTTGACCTGGCATCCCTGCTTATGATCTACTGGTGATGAATTATGAGGATCTTTACATTATGATGTTTATATCTCAATATGTTGCAAATGGCTGTAAAAGTGCTAATTTTATTTCCTTTATTGCCTTTTTGTTCAAACACCATCGTTTCAATACATTTGTAAACATTGAATAAAACGATGAATGTGCCGCATGTTTAATGAAATACATGATTTATTTTGAGATTTTATGGGTTTGTTCTTTATGGACACACAGTATTGATTTTATTTGTGCAGGTCTTAAAGCCTAAATTAGATTTTTAAATACTCTGCATATACGCTGTTCTTTTTTTCTCTTTAATATTTAATATATAATAACATAAGGTCTATTAGGCTGCATTTACACTGCAAGGCCCAGTGTACATAGATACAATTCCTGCATCAGAGAAAATGAATGTGCCAATACAACACTTCTCATTTTCATTTAGTTTTAAAACTAAGATATCTAAAACTTAATAAAAACTAGACTTTTTTTTTTAAATGGTAAAAACAACAAGTTTAAATGAAAATAGAAAAAAATTCAATAATACTAAAACAACACTTCTGTGTACCTGTTTTACACCATTTTATTTTAGTATTGACCAGTACTTTTGACATCCCTACACGAAAGGTAATGTTTTGCACTCAAATTTGTTTTACAGGCAGCTGAGACAGTAAAGAGGCAGCCTAAGTCACAATGTTTGTCAGCGCTGGTCTCTCCCATCTTCAGAGAGGTAAAAACACACAATATCAAACTCTCACCTCATATAACCTATCCTGACTGGAGTTCTCGCTGTATGCTTTAAGCTTTTTATCACGGTGGCAGCAGATAACGTAGCAGTAAAGTAATAAAGGGTGATAAACTCTATATGTTATGGAGTTCAATGTAAGTCAATCTGTTCTCCAGCTGAAGGAGAAGAGAAGGGCATGTGGAGGAGGAATGGGTGCCATAGAGGAGCTGGAGAATGCCTTCAACCTGGCAGAAGAGTCCTGCCCTGGCATCTCTGACCTCCTGGTCACGCATATGATGGAGAGAGTGTGCAGGTGAGCAGATCTGTATGAAGAAAGAGTACAGTGGTATAGAATTTTACGTCCAAAGATGGAAAGTCTCTAGTCGCAGACTCGAGTTAAGTCGACTTGACTTGGATTCGTGGAAGTGACTCAAGACTTGACTTGGACATGACAGAGACTTTTGGTATAGCCAATGCACTTTATTGTCCCCAATGGGGAAATTTGTCTTGGACTCTGGTGCTCACATACACATACACTGATCAAAGACATAATGCACACAAACCATAACATTCCCGATTACGTTCTCGTTTTGCTACCCCATATGACAGCATGAAACATTTTCCTAAATTCCTGTTCATTCAACACACCAAGCCAGCATTTTTATATATACGCCCGGGACTCTTCTAAGGGCACACATATTCATCACCCTTTGGAAAAGTGCCGTTATATAAATGAACAACAAACAGTAACAATGTAGCCAAGTTTCACCTTGTGATAATCCTTGTGTTTGTGTCATTTAATTTGAAAACCAATTCATTTAAAGGGGAGCTGCAGTGTTACACAGCTGTCAAGAGGCTTGTTGTCCATTTTCAAGAAGTACACGTTTCCATGTCCTTTTCATGTTGGGGTGCATTTATGATATCGCCTTATCACAAACAACACACAGACGGGAATGTTGTTCTTTGTGTTGTTTACTGTAACGCTTGTTTATACATGGGTTTTGTTACCGCCGGTGCACACTGGAAGACTACATTACCCATCATTGCTTGAGAACTACAGCAAATTATGGCAACTCAAATAGCTAAAAATACAACAACAACAAAAAATCTCATGGTGACTGTCCCTGATTTCCAAATGGTAAAATGTTATATAGTTTGAATGTAATATTTTTTGGATTGTGAATAAAAATAAATCAATGATTTAAGAAATACTTTGTGTGCTTTATTAGACATTTTTGAAGGAGAAATCAGTATTGATGTTTCAAAACATTGTTAGTTACAAACACTAGCAAGTACTATTGTTAAAAGTAAAACAAAGACTTGAGATTTGACTCAAAGGGCCCTATCATACACCCGGCGCAATGCGACGCAAGTGTTTTTTTGCAAGTTTCAGCCTGACGCATTTTCACAATCACATCCAGCACCACATTGTTTAAATAGCAAATGCCCATCTGTTCGTCTATAGGCGTGCTGGTCTGGAAACGAGGTGTGTTCAGGCGCATTGTTGGCTCGTTGCTATTTTAAGGCAACTGAAAACAACAGACCAACAAAAACCTGGTTTAAAGTCAATAGCGCAGTATTTTTGGTTATTTTAAGGGCATGTTAATAATATGGCATTTAGGCAAGCGCACAACGTGCGTACGCTGTTTGTTACACACACAGGGCACACAAACATTTTTAAATATTAAAAATAAATTCCTCTCTAGAGAAGCGTTCAGACTTTCCGCTTGAAAATTCCGCCATGTAAATAGCAAATCCACCATGGTGTGAGCGCAACTGGCTTTTAAAGGGAATGGGAGATGAGACCCTGATTGGTTTAATGCACATTACGCCCAAAACACACCCGTGACTCATTAAGAGACTCGCTTTGGACCGCGCGCCTGGTGCGCCGACTGTTTTTTCCGTCATTAAACTAGCAAAAGTGCACCTGCGCCGCTTCAGACCATGTGCTCAAAGCCCAAAGACTTAAGACTTTGGACAAAAAAACTTGAGGGACTTGTGAACATGTCTGGTTACGACTAGATGCTTAGAAACCAACAACCAATAGTCACAAGCTCTGGACAGTCACAGAAACGCTGCGTGTTGTATAAACCGTAGAGTCAATGTTTGAGGGGGAAACATGTCAAATAGTGACTGAACACGACATGAGTGAAAAAGAGACCGTTTCATTCTCATCTTTTTGTAGTCTGAAAAGTCCATGAATACCCAGGATTAATTGTTAATTCTGGATAGGTTATGAGCAATGTAAAGCAAGACAACCCAGGATTCTGTTTTACCAAGGGTTTACAATGACCCAGGGTTGATTCATTAAAAAGTGAAAAGCTCTTATGAGTGCAAATGTCCCATTTTACTGTAAAACACGCTTCTTTTGTACCAGGTTTGCTCTGAATGGCAACACCACGCCATCATCACGGTGAAGCCCTGCCTCTGCTGCTGCTCCTCCCTCCATCCGCCCACCCGAAATCATCAGAGCCCCATCAGGACCACAATACAACTGCCCATCATCCACCCTCTCTTACTCCCAGAGAACTTTTAATTAGTTATGATTAAATATTTTTACAGTTTTCTTTATAGAATGGAAAGTATTTAAGAGAAAAAGCCATGTCATGGAGCGAACTGTGTTTACCTGTTAGATCAAAATCCTATTATAAAGTGTTTATGGAAACATTGTGTTTGTGTGGTTATTGTTGTGGCTTGTGGTAATTACACATTTGTCTAGACCTCTTAATATATTTCATTTAAAAAAAAATGATAAAATGTGCATCATAAAGAAAGGTCCTCAGCTGACCAGGGGCATAGACATTTATATTTATAAATACATGTAGGGGAGTCTATGGCCTTATTTATGAATAGCCAAAACGTATACAAAACGATGTATTTTTGTAGTAAAATAGTAATTAGTTACCATTGTGCAAAAAGCACGCATGACATTTTATTACTATTAAATATAATATCCAGTTATCAGACAGTTGAAAATATTCTCAGATGTCCTCTGTTTTTATATACACTCAATTTATATTCCAATGGTTACTTGTATCATGTTTGCTCCGTTTCTCAATCTATCTTTCATTGTGAAATGTGTACCTTGAATGCAATGCAAGTCGTTTTGGATAAAAGCGTCTGCCAAATGCATAAATGTAAATGTCTCACGAGACTGTCCTCCTCATCTGAGCTCAAGCCCGTTAATCCACGTACTGTCAATAGGTCGGGCCACTCACGCCCTCACACTTTCAAAATTACATAACCTAATTTGATTCGGAAAGAACGATATTACTTCGTTCGAAATACCTCGAAATATTTTGAGGTCTTCGTTGGTACAATGATTTCTTTGTCTCACGACCTCTAGTGGCCATTGAGAGCTACTGTTTTGTAATTAGTCGGCAAGTAAAGAGAAAAAAGGCCATTCCACCATTTTGACAAGTCCTTCCTGCTATAATCACCAGCAAATTGATATCTGAACACCCATAAAGAAAAAAGGCTAGCTCCCAAAACTGTTTTAATACAAAATTTTATTACAAGATGATAGACAATAATGGTTTAATAGAAAGTTCTCAAGAGTAACATTAAAACTGGAATGTGGGCGACTGCCGTTTTCATGACCAAATATGGAAGTAAAGCTCAACTGTTTAAGAGTTATATTTGCTTTTTGTGTAACAGATATAAACCCACATTTCAGGTATTATTTAATTGTAACATTTGAATCAGAATTTATTTATATATATGATATGCAAATTTGCTTTAACCACAGGAATAAGATAAAAGTTAACCATAGATCCTAAATGAAGGTACAAATTTGGCATGCATCAAGCTCAAAGAGCACAACAGCGTATTTCAATGTATCCAAATGCCACTCCACAAAGGAAATTTTACATTGCACTCATACCAGAACAATGTCTGATTGTAAATACATGACCGTATCCACTCAGGTTGGTACAAATAAAAATAAGCAAAACCAGCATCAACATCAGAGAAAAGATTATTTTCCTTCATTAGACAGCATAGGGAATGAATCATGGGTCACAGTATAATGTTTTGCATCCGTTAGGGGACCATTCGACTGAACAGCAAATATATTTCAAGACTTCATGCAGGGACGAGAGAAAAAACCTCCTGAAAAGGAACAGCAATCTCTCTGGCAATACTTACAAACAGTATAAAATGATTTCTCCAAAAACATGGTGCAACAACTGCCACTGTGACACTCAAATTCAACAGCTGCTTGTATTTTCACAGTGTTTGTTTAGAGTTGTCTGGAGCTACACTACTACTAAAGCTGCTCTACAGCAGAATTTGGCTCTTGTAACAGAAAAAAAACACACTTTTTCTTAATTACTGATGGTTGTTCTTCATTTTTGGTTACTGGAACAGGAATTTTTTTTGAATATTAGCAACAGTATTTGAATAAAATGAGGGAAAAAAAGTTAACACTGCTTAAAAGAAATGGGGGAAAACCATTATACAAGATTGAAAGAAACTAAGAGAATGCAAGCAAGATGAACTGAGGACCAGTCTCTCCTCTTTCTCCACATTTAGCAACACTTCCTCTTGTTCCGTCTGACTGGGTCAAGCTCGAATGACAAGTCAGCATCTATAAGAAACACAAACAAGCTCCCTAATTGCATATTTTATAACAAATAAATTGCCAACTTTCTCTGAAACATAAGTGAAATTATATTTCAAAATATTACATTTTTACAAAGTAAAAGAGACTACAATGCAATAATATATAATCTTAACATCAAATGTTGAAGAGCAGCTCAGATCGCAGAACTGCTTATACATAATGTGTCAGGGACAGAATCGTGACCACAGATTTTTGAAGATCTCAACTTACATCTGCAACAGCAAAAATCAATTCACAAAGAAAGTGCATGTGTCTACATTACAATTTAGAGTGATCTGTTGTCAAAGTAATTTATTTCAGAAATGTACAAATACAAATCACGCAGTTAGCTAACAATGTATAATTTAAAGGGGTCATGAACTGGCTGTTTAAAAAAAATTTATACTGTTGTCTGAGGTCAATGTATTACGTTCGCGTGGTTTTTACATTCAAAAACCTCATAATGAATTAGTAATAGGCTATTTTTCTATCCTGGTTTTGAGCAAGCGGCAACCTCCCGCAGTTTCTCTTGAAGCCAATACGGAAGTGCCTTAAACTGCAATTCATGGACTGGCCGCCAGGGACATGCTCCAGAAGGGAGCAGAATCTCATTGAGCCCCATGTTAAAATGGCCAACTTCACAGCAGAATAAAACATGTTTACAGCCTGGTACAAATTGTGGTTTTGATCTATACGGCTAATTTTGCCCTTCATGACAACTGTGAGGGGGGGGAATTTTTTTATAACTCATTCGTTTACATTATATAAAGCCTTAAAGTTCTGCATAATTAAGGGCGTGGCCACTTCGAGTGACAGGTGGATAGCCATTTATCTGCTGTCTGTTAGTCATCGCGTCACTTAAGCTCCGCCCACGTCCCGCCTTTTTGCCCATTTTCTGTTATCCGGGAGTGATGCGCGATGACGCGCTGCTATGATGGCAACGGCCAGCTCGTCCCTACTTTGCGCTTCAGAACGCCTTATCAGAATCCTATGGGTGACGTCACGGACACTACGTCCATATTTTTTTAGAGTCTATGGTTTTGAGCCTCTCTCCTGGAACGCTCGGTTTTTATGGGCATGCTGCACTGAAGACTTGGAAGTAAACGCCCACTGCTATGATTGGATAAACGCTTCGGCTCCCCAGTCAGTACATGTGGGGAATTGTTTTGAAAAACTAAAAACCATTGTGGAGAAACAGCAACCGTAATCCGCCCACAGGGCTCACGCAAAATGTGTTTATCAAACAAACACAATGATTTTGCTCTCATCCACCCACAATTAATATGAATGTTATATTCTATTACTTTGCCCACCTGATCGGTGGCGCATCACTAACACACACACACGCCAGGTACTTGCATCAGCAAAACTTCACTGCAGACAAATCATCGTTTTAATCTCATCCGGTCTGCAAATCCAGTCTCGACCTGTACAGTGTTAATTTCCTTTTTTCACTGACGAAAACGAGACGATAACTAAATAAAAACTAGTGTTGGATGACAAAAACTATAACGAAAATCAACAGTCATTTTCTTCAACAAATAAAAATGAGACAATTGTTAGGGAGGGACGATTAGGGAAGAGATCCAGTCAGAACTGATGTCCTGTGTAACAGATAAGCACATTTGATTTGAACTGGTCTAACCGCTGGAAAACACGGCGCTGTTGCACGCTCTACAGGCTCACGCATCCCCAATACAGCGCTCCAGAGCGGTTCACAATCAATGAATAGCGCACATTTATGCCAGGCAATTGTTTATGAACTAATGCTGATGAAAAATGACAATGTTTACTCTACGATGTTTATATAGTAATATGTTTTAGATGGTTGTAACAATGTATATTTTAAAAGGTACTAAAGACGTTGTTACAAAGTCCATCTCACTACAGTGGTTCTACAATGAGTTTATGACGCGACGAGATAAGTTTTTGTGGGTAAAAAAAAACCTAAATAAACGACTTATTTAGCGATGACCGATTTCAAAACACTGCCCCATGAAGCTTCGAAGCATTATGAATCAGTGAGTCGATTCAGCGGTTTGGATCGCCAAAGTCACGTGATTTCAGCAGTTTGGCTGTTTGACACGCGATCCGAATCATATTTCGACTCGCTGATTCATAACGCTTCGAAGCTTCATGATGCAGTGTTTTGAAATCGGTCATCACTATATATAAGTCGTTATTTAGGTTTTTTTTGCACACAAAAACTATTATCGTCGCTTTATAAAGTTATTGTAGAACCACTGTAGTGAGATGGACTTTGTAACGACGTCTTTAGTACCTTTTAAGGGTCTTGAGAGTGTAAAGTACATTGTGCCAATGGAGGCCTTTCTGAGCCATCGGATTTCAACTAAAATATCTTCATTTGTGTGAACGGAGGTTTTACGGGTGTCGAACGACATGAGGGTAAGTAATTAATGACAGAATTTTAATTTTTGGGTGAACTAACCCTTTAATTTCTGTGTTTGTAATGTGCTCTTACCGTGTTTCTCACATGTGTGGGCTGTCTTCATCTCCCTGCTTCTGCATCTGCTTCTGCATCTTCGCGATCATCTCCTGCATCCGCCTCAGCTGAGAGAGACACAAACAGAATCACACACCGACCTTCACACTAAAGCGGTCGTGTTATTAGCGTTCTGCCTGCGTTTGGTTTGAGAGACCGTACCTCAGCCTCCTTCTCCTGCAAGATTATATCCTTGTCCATTTCCTCAGGCTCCGGACCGTTCCTGCACAACACAAAGCAGGTGTAAAGAGACACACACACAGCTTCACTTGGCAGAGAAGTTTAATAAATGATCATTTATGTCACAGATCTCACAATTAAATGATCTTGTTGGCAAAACAAAATTACTAGGGCTGTCAAATGTGGTCAAATTCTAATTGAAATAAACGGCATGCAAATTAAGTCAATTATTCAGAATTAACTGCATATCGATATTTGCTGAGAAAATAAATGTAGATAATATTAATACTTCAAATAAATAGGTATATATATATATATATATATGGTTACACTTTATTTGAAGGTGTCCATGTTACAGTACAATTATAACTAAGTACAGAGTAATAATAATAATAATGAACTACGTACATGTACTTACTATAGGATTAGGAATAGGGGTTGGTTTAAATTATGCATAATTACATGCAAATAACCTTAAAGTTATTACTACAGTAACAAGGACACTGTAAAATGAAGTGTTACCATATAATTATATTTATACAAATATATATAATTTTAAATATATATTATATATATAAACATTTTATATATCGCTTATCTCACTGAAAAAAATGTCTGCAATTTAAAATGTAAGTGCTCCGTTGATAGGAATATATGGGGGACTTAAATACTTTATTTTTGCTAATTTTGAAAAAAGAAAAAAAATTTGACAGCCCTTGAGATTACACAGCAGATTTACATTGTGATTGAACAAAAACTGTATTAGTAAACCACCAGCAGAGTGTTTTGCGGTGCAGGGTTTAGGCAAGATGAGCAAGACAAACCCAAGTTAGTAGTGCAAGCGTGTAATAAGCTGAGCAGAAAGTTACGGAAGTTGAGCATTTGTGTGAGCGAGAGTGAAATCGAGTCTGTGTTAGAAGGCTAGCAGTGCTAGCGTCAGGCTGAAGGACAGGTGGAGCTGTGACTGAGCTCCCAGCAGTACCTCCCCCTCCTATCCTCTGATGAACACAGATCCCACAGCTCGCTGCAGATCCATGAGACTGAGTCAACACAGCACACATTAAAACTCAAGCTTTCGTCTCTCTAGACTAGAGTACGTATATGGAAGACAGTTTATTCAACTTAAACCAAAGCTGCTCTTCTTTTATTTCTGTTTATAAGCGTCTTTAGCAAAAAATGAGAAGTGACTATGTAAAGTTGTGCTATTTCAATACATCTGCTTAGTCCTGACGGTGTCGGGATATTCAAATAATCTGTGACTAAACTCACAAAGCTCTGCTTTTTCATGGAGGTTGAGGGAGGAGGTGGAGAAAGACAGGCAGAGCAGTACGTACGCAGGCGACAGAGGCAGAATGTAACCATGGGAGGACAACCTGCCGCCCCGTTTGAGGCGCTCCGAGCGGAAGTTCTCATAGTGAAGGTCCTGAGTGACTTCCTGCAGGTCCTGCATGTGGGTGCTGCACAGATTACAATAACTATCATTAAACAATAATGACAGTGATAAATTACATTATCCTAGAATGAAAATGAGGCTGAGAGGGACAGAAGTAGTCTATTTAATGATTTTACTGTTTAAAGGTACAACTCTTTCTTCTTCAGCATTACATTTTGTCATCTCCAGCAGCCATATCACCCTGTAGCCCAAGACTGGATTCCCACTGAAGCTAAGCAGGGCTGAGTTTGGTCAGTACCTGGATGGGAGACCGTCTGGGAAAACTAGCTAGCTGCTTGAAGAGGTGTTAGTGATGCCAGTAGGGGATGCTCACCCTGTGGTCTGTGTGGGTACTAACGCCCCAGTATAGTGATGGGGATACTATAATGTAACAAGCACTGTCCTTCGGATGAGACGTTAAACCGAGGTCCTGACTCTCTGTGGTCATTAAAAATCCCAGGATGTCCTTCGGAAAAAGAGTAGGGGGTGTAACCCCAGCATCTGTCCATCATGGCCTCCTAATCATCCCCCTATACTGATTGGCTTCATCACTCTGTCTCCTCTCCACCATAAGCTGGTGTGTGGTGGGCATTCTGGCGCAATATGGCTGCCGTCGCATCATCCAGGTGGATGCTGCACATTGGGGGTGGTTGAGGAGATTCCCCCCTTCTATATGTAAAGCGCTTTGAGTACCCAGAAAAGCGCTATATAATTGAAACAAATTATGTTGTGATTGACACAAAGTTTCCTCACAACCTCATTTTCATTTATGTAAAATCAAAAGTTTTAGAACATTACACAGCACATAAAGTTATTCACATTAGCATGGTGCGAAGTTTAAGGAAGTCGTTGTGTTCTGGATTTTCCACCTCCACCACGCCCCAGGGATACAAACGCCCTCTCACTTTCTTCCCTTTAGCCTCAATCTGCTGGTTGGATCCCACCACGGCAAACGGTATGCTGGCCTACAACAGAAAGACCAGAGGAAACTTAGAACAGAATGCGGCCTAGCTTGGATGCTTAGATCGGTTTCCTACTTTTCAGGAGAGGAGTAAAAAGATGACCAAAATACATTTCTGTTGTCATTTTCTCACCTTCATGTTGGTCTAAATTAGTTTGACTTGTGTTAATCTTCATTCTTCTACAACATTCAGTCTGTTCCTCACATAATGCTACAATAAGACTTGGAATATAGTAAAAATTATATGGACCACTTTTATGACACTTTTTTTAGTCACCTGCATTAATTACAATAATACAATATAAACAGTAATATAGTGAAATATTACAATTGAAAAGTTTGAATATAGTATAAAACAAAGTATTCCTGAGATGCAGAGCTGAATTTTCAGCATAATTTCTTCAGTTTTCAGTGTTACATGATCCTTCAGAAATCATTCTAATATGCAGAATTTTGCTGCTTTCTGATTTTAATCATTGTTGAAAACAGTTGTGCTGCTTAATATTTTGTGAGATCTGTTAGATTTTTTTTTCAGGATTCTTTGATGAATAGAAAGTTCAGAAGAACAGCATTTATTTGAAACAGAAATCTTGTGACATTGTTGTCTTTACAGTCTTTTTTTATCAATGTAATGCGTGCTTGCTGAATAAAAGTATTATAATAAAAATCTTGAATGGTAGTGCATGGTGCTTGTGTGTTTTTTTTTTAATGGTGCTTTTCTGTTCTATATGAAAAAGACTCGTAGGTTTGGAACAAAATGAAGGTGAGAAAATGACCATTTTAAAGTTTGGCTGAACAGTCTTTTTAAATTAAAGGGGAAAAAAATAAGACCCACATACCTTGAGAATCCTGGTCTGCTCTTTAAAATCTTCATCCTCATCAGACTCCGCATCAGGGAGGTGATAGATCTTAATGCCGTGCTCATCAATTTCATCCAGAATCTAGAGCATGTAAAGAGATGCATATAGCCAACAAGCCAAACTTATGATCTATCCATGTTTGGAAAGAAATCTGAATGCTTACTCTGCGCTTGAGTCTCTCTCTCTCCCTCAGCGTCAGCGTATCTGCTTTAGCAATAACAGGAACAACATTCACTTTGTTGTGAATGGCCTTCATGAATTGGACATCTAGAGGCTTCAGTCTACAAAATTGGAGAATGAGACATGTGAACACTTAAACTCACACCTATGACAATAGAAGGTGTCATAAAAAGCATCTTAGCTGTTAAATATAAGATCTCACCCGTGACCCAGAGGGGAAATGAAGTAGAAGCAGCAGTGCACACGGTTGTCCACAATGTGCCTACGGTTGAGTCCGCTCTCGTCATGTAAGTAGCGTTCAAACTGGTCATCGATGTATGCGATAATGGTGTTAAAACTGTCCAGGAAAATAATTAATGTCAGATACAGATTTTAACAGCTCCATCAAAATAACACATTCAAAAAATGTGCAGTACAAACTGGAAGAATGATCAGGGATCTTCATCTCCAACCGTTTAAACAACAGTTAAAAATATAAGTTTTACAATTGTGTATAAAGACTGTTTTTAAATCCCTATGGAAAAAATTATGGGAAAAATACTTTCAGAACCAAGGCCGCTGAAAAAGTGCTTAGGGCACTGTTGCACTCAATAACCTCTATGTAAAAACATGAAAAATGCACCAGGCCTTCAAGTAAAAAGGCTGAAGTTATTTTAACGCACATTGTAGTGATATATTTCGTTGACTCTGGTCTGGTACAAAACTAGGGCATTAAAATGTAAATTTTCGCTTGTATAAAAGCGTCTGCCAAATGCATAAATATGTGAGGGCATGCATTTCCTTTTTCAGACATGAGCAATTGAATATCTTCTCTTTGCTGTTTTTGCGCCCAAGTGGGTCAGGGAGCAGTCAGGAAGAGGTCACACATGTTTCCTGTCTCACCACTTCCACACTAGCAGAACAGCATTCCCAGAGCTCAAGAAGAAAAAAACCTCTTCCTTCATTCCTCCAATGCACTCTCTAGTCTTCATGTCTCCTACCAAAGACCGTCTCCAATTACACTATCAAGTGTTTCGTGTCAACCAAAGTTCTCTTAAAGAGAAATTTCACAACCGTATTCAACATTGATAATAATAAGAAATGTTTCTTCAGCACCAAATCAGTATATTAGAATGATTTCCGAAGGACCATGTGATACTGAAGACTCGAGTAATGATGCTGAAAATGCAGTTTTGCCATCATAGGAATAAATTACATTTGAAAATATATTAAACCAGAAACAGATCTTTTAAAGGTGCAGTGCATAATATTTTTGAGGATCTATTTTCAGTGGTGTATAAAGACCTTACATAATGAACCGTTATGTTTTTACTACCTTAAAATGAGCCATTTCTATCTACATACACCGCGGGTTCCCTTACAGAGAAGTCACCATTTTGCGCCGCCATGTTTCTACAGTAGCCCTAAACGGACAAACTCTACAGAGCGCTAGCTACTCTCTGCTGTCTCAGACAACGATATCTTTGTCCTGTGTTGGCCACCGTTAGCCTGACAAGCCAGACCCACATCAAGATGTTGGGTCTGGGACCTTACCATTGGCAGGGCTCAATCCTGCTCAATCCGAGGGGCGGGATAAACGGTTGTCTTTCAAATTCCCTCTGCACGCAATAGGATAGCGCTACAACCAACCAGAGCAATGAAGAAGGTGAAGCGGAGCTAGTTGATAGATTAAACTGTCGCCGTATCCGGTCGGCAAAACTCTGAACACATCTTCCTTTCTTAAGAATGACTTCAGTGCCGTTCTTTGTTCTTTTCTCAAAGAAAAGCTTAACTCCAAGTCTTCCAGAGTCACGTCCAAAGCCGATTCTAAAGACCGCTGTTCGCCAGCTTCTATGTTTACAAGTAGCACGCGGAACCGCCGCAACTCTGCCGTCATTATGTTAAGCCCGCCCACCGACTCTATACACGATGTGATTGGCCTGACCAGAGTTTGGTTTTTCCAGCTCGCAAGCCAACAGAGAGTTGCTAGTCTACCCTGGCTGCAAATTACATTTGCTGCCACTAGGGTGCGTCTAGATTTCTAGGCACGGCACCGTAACTTCTCTGTGCTTCGAAAGGGAAGGGTAACCTCACCACTAGATACTGCTAAAATTTACACAATACACCTTTAAGTTGCAATCTTACTGTATTTTGATCAAATAAATGCAGCCTTGGTGAGCATAAGTGACCTATAAAATCTTACTGACCTCAAAATTTTGAATGTTACATGTAAATGCAAGTGAATGGACTAATCATTACGATCCCAGTGAACATATCACCGTCTTCTGAAGCAAAACACTAGGTACGTGTAAGAAAAATAGCAATATTTTAAACTTCAATGTGGGAATCCATTCTCTTGTATTACATGGACTAATTAGAATTAAAAAAATTATTGAATTGTCCCTTTAAATAACGAGCATTAAATGGGAAATCAAGCCAAAACCACACAACATACACAATATGTATTATGACTGTATGTGAGCTGAGAATATTTGACCATCAAAGCAATCCTCACCAGTCCTGGCTGTTGATGGCGTCACCGTACCCAGGTGTATCGACCACAGTGAGACGCAGCTTCACTCCGCGCTCCTCGATCTCCACCGTTGAGGCCTCGATCTGCACCGTGCGCTCAATTTTCTCTGTACAACAAGAGCACACGTAAAAGATTCACCAGACAAGACTCATAAAACAAGGCCATGGTCCAACCTTGTGCAAAACTGCCTCAGATATCAGCCCACTATTTTTACCCTTCCCCATCATGGATAAAAACCTGAACAATAACAACTGATGTCATTTCATCGGTGTTAAAACTCTCACCTGCAGCACCAGGAATGACCCTCTCTGGGTAGAGATCAGTGAGGAACAAGCTGTTGATAAGCGTGGACTTCCCCAAACCCGACTCACCTGAAAACAGCAGAAGTGTTAATGAACAAACATGAAATCATCATATCAACTACAAACACACTTTGACAGGCAGACTGCATTTCCCTTCGCAACTAATAAACAGCATAATGTCAAAGCAAACATTACAGACTTCAGTGTTTTATCATCTGCTCCTCTAATAATCAGTGTTTTTGTTTCCATGTCTCAGTCAAGCTGTCTTCCATCATTTGCTTAAGTTGTGCAGCAGTGAAAGGGCTCGCGGCCGAGGTTCTGCATTCCTCTGTGATTTATTTTAAGACGATGGGATGACTGTACAATGGGCTCTGCTGAGCGGCCACCCTCCCCCCACAGCAGATCTCATTTGCGTGTCAACAGCTGTACACATACACACTCACACACAGGGCTGAGGGGAGAGTCCAGTCGCCTTAAAAAAAAAAACTACGATTCATCAGCACTGTGCTGCTGCCAAACACTTTTGTTCCCACAGTCACTTTCACTACACAATAACCATTCAATCATGAAATACTAAGTTTCCTTCTACAAAAAGACTGATGTTTCTAGAACGTGACATTTCCCTGTATGTTCCCATACGGAGTTGTATTAATGATGCCTTCACATGCTATTGGATATTTCCTACTTCCCACTTCTGAAGTCGTGATTACGAGCTTGTAGTGTTTAAGTGCTTTGTTTTCAGAAAGAACATGGAGGACACAGGTTTATTGTTGCCTATTAATTGGGAAAATCTTATTAAAGCCAAAATAATATTTAGCATTCCATTCAACGCTAAGGATTTTTTTACTGGCCCATTCGGGACAGATAGAGAGGGTCAGGAACAAATCGATAATGAAGAGAGCGATTTGGATTCACCAGGTAGTTCAGACGCAATTTAATTATGTAAATAAAGTTCTTCGCAGTTTGAAATATTTGCATTGGAGCATATTTTTCTGTTGCTTTGTATTGCAGTATTAGTGCCACCACAGTGTAAGTCTGTGGGAAACACTGGACATGCATTATTTGATTATATGAATATTTGGATACGTGGTTCAAGTTGTTCCTGCAAGGCCATAACCATGTCTTGAACATTGGGGGAGGGGTATAATTATATGGTCTAATTATAGCCTATATATTTGTGAAGTAATCCATTTAAACTCTTTGCAAATAATATTTTATTAAAAATATGCACACATTCACTCTTGTTTGTATGTCTAATATGTCAAAAACATTTTTAAAAATTCATGCCTCGTTAAATGATAGCATATTTTCTGCATCACTGTATGTTACATATATAAATAAATGTACATATTATAAATCCTGCATTAACTTTTTTCATATGGTATTTTCATACAAGGTTATATATTAATTTTGAAAACAATTTAACCTGCAATGTGCGCTTTAAGCCCCACCTTCTTTGATCTGATTGGCCATCATTTTGACATTGACGAGCGCTGTTAGACCGCTGAGGCAGACCAGACTAAAATGTATCTTTTTTTAACGGTCTGTCAACAAACAACAAACAAAGTGGTACGTAATGGAGAACAACATTAAGAAATATCATATATTGGGAGGGGGGCAATTTGCCCATTTCCAATTATTGGGGGGGGGGGGGGCATTTTGGTACTAAAGTTATAGGTGAATCACAATTTGTTCACTCACAAATTTGTGCATACGCACAAATATTATTTTTCATTATATGAAACAAAAAAGTTGCTCAAAAGACTCATTGGTGTTTATTGGTAATATTTCCAAGTTTATCAGGTACATTCAAAACATCACATCAATGCTACTTACCCACCACCATGAGAGTGAACTCAAAGCCCTTCTTCACTGATTTCCGGTGTACCTGGTTTGGCAAATTCGCGAACCCCACATACCCGGGAGTCTCTGGGTTTGTAAACTGTCCCTGCTGATCACAAGAGAACAGAACAATCTATGAACACACTGATTAAAAAAAGTCTATAATAATTGATTATCTCAAATGCAATTGAAT
Organism: Gobio gobio; assembly: GCF_949357685.1. Lineage (NCBI taxonomy): Eukaryota > Metazoa > Chordata > Actinopteri > Cypriniformes > Gobionidae > Gobio > Gobio gobio. The sequence goes on along the minus strand of NC_137102.1, from coordinate 14,720,014 downwards.
TCTTTACGTCTCCCATTTCGTTGCACATCAATCTCCACATAAAACTAAAACCAACAACATCCATTCGTCAGCTCTCATTTCCTTACCTTCAGTTTTTCAGCTTGAGACATTTTGAGCTCGAACCAAACCTGCAAAAATATTTTTAGAAACCAGGCTTATTTACAATATGGATGTAAGCACAACACATGAGAGAACAAATTCAAGTGTTAAAATTATCGTTGTCACAGAACGAGTTGAACTTACAGGCACAGAAAAGCTGTTGATAAAGAGAAAGGTTTCACAGCTCTACAGGAACAGGAAGTCATTTCCTGTCTGCGAGCATCAGTCGCACCACAAACCTGCACCAGCCATTTTACATTAACCAGTAAGAGCACTAAAACCAAGGTCTTGTTTACTCATTTTAATTCAAATAGCATAAATTAAAAGTACTTTGGTGTATATATTTTTGTATGTTTGTTGAATGCAGTGGAAGAAGAAAAAACTCATGGGGTTTTTGAAATTATTGTGGGACATTGGAAAGTCAAAAAGGCTGAGAATGACTGATTTAGCCGTATGTATTCTTGTAGAAGTGAAACAATAGGTTGAGAGACAGGGTTGGGACTCAAACATGATGAAATGCCCCAGACATAATGATAAGAACTCGGGGACAGACAGAGATCATATAAATCAATGTGAATCAAACGTGCAGACATTGATGAATACGATTCTTCATATTTAATACGAAATAAGGACTCTTTATTTAGATATAAAACGATAGTTTGTTCTGTACTCTGAATATAGTACACTTTTTTTAATAATCCGCCGACGTACATTATAAAACATGAAATGGTTAGCATTGATAGTATACAATCAATGTGTTTTATTCGTATAGTACAGCTCTTTTACAGTAATGTTACATATTGTTTAAAGCAGCTTTACACGAAAACAGCGCCTCAGTTCCTCCAGTAAGCAAACAGAAAACGACTTTGGACAGGGGAAAAAACACATTCTTAAGATTATCGCGGGAAAAGTGTGAATAAGTAGTGCACAACAAGTGCTTTTGTTGTCGTAGGATGATGTAGGATTGTGATGTTTGATTTCTTTCTCGCGCACTAGTGACACACCTCTGTTAACGGATCTCATTCAACTGAGGTAACGAGTGAGTGACACGCTAATCTTCAGAGAAGCAGAAGTCACGCAACGGATAAAACATGACCTGTGATCTGAGGCACAGAAATGAATTGAATAAAACGATTAGATATACCTTTCAGGCGCGGAAAATCTTGACTTCGGTACTGCAGGGGGTTGAGGAGACGAACAGCCCAAATTCCTGAGATTCCGGAACTCTCACTGACGCCGACAGCAAAGCACAAGTGTGAAGTAAGAAACGATGAAGTCACGTAGTTACAAATTAAAAGTCCCATCAGTCTCAGAATTTATGCACAAAACCGTCTCATTTAAATGATTGAAAGCGGGTTAATTTATTTTCTATTATTTACGTGATTGCCTTTTTTTTGTATTTTAAGATTTTAGCTCTAAATTTGTTCTAAATGTTTTTCAACAACTGTTTCTTCAACATAATATTTATTTCAGTATTTTATGGATGCTCGGATTTCATATCCCAAATTTTAATTTCATAATTAAATATCATCAAGACGACTCGACAATAAGCTAAGAAATTATACAGCCAACATACAGTCTTTTAAACATCAAATTAATCAGATAAGATCGGATTCTCACAGATACAAAATTATCTTTTGGACAAATGAGGGCAAAATCTTTTTTTCTTTTTTTTCTTTAATCTGAGCGGTACAAGACTTGGCTACTTTTCCTAAATTTGCCACATGAACAAAAAAAAATCGATTCGATTCTACAATGTTAAGTGCTTGAAAAAAAAGTCCTTAATCCCTTCTTCGTGGACAAAAATGGGCACCCATAGGAATGAATGGGAAAAACTGTAATTCCGAGCATATTTTTTTTATTTGTCCAATAAAAATCAATAAATCCAACACAATGCAGATCATACATACACACAAATGAAGGAGTGAGCCTATACAACATTCTCAATGTGGCAAACACTCACACACACACACACACACACACACACACACACACACACACACACACACACACACACACACACACACACACACACACACACACGCAAACATCCACAAAAGCATTGCATTGAAAGCCATTGCATGAGCCAATAACAGAGTGAGTTTTATTTTTGTATTTCTGTCAAATAAAACACAGTCACACACATACACAAACAAATGAATTAAATGAGCCAATAACTGTTTTACAGAGTTCAGCCCATATGCAGCAATTGAGTTATATTGCCATCTAGTGGCTATTGATATTGTAGCTTTAAAAAATAATTAATACCATCATAGATGTCACTAAAGTCACCACATTTTTAGGTTTTGGCTCTCTGGACTTGCTGATATGTTTTTTTTTTTACTGAAGTTAAAGAAATATTAAATATAACATAAAAATAAGCATATTTTACAATAAAAAATATGGTACTTTTAGAGGTAAATATATTCATTAATACCCCCAAAATCACAAAAAAGGCATAAATTGATATAATTAATTTGATCAAAGATGGTGATATAACATTTATTTTAAAAAAAAATGTTGGAATCACACTTGTGACCTTCGTGCCCAAATGTGTCCACGAAGAAGGGATTAAGGGCTGTTATGTGAGGGTGGCTTGAGGTTTAAACATCACAGCCTAGACAGGAAAGCAATGAAAATATTTGAATTAATTTGTATTTTCTTAGATTTGTTTTAAAATATCAATTTAATTTATAAATACATACCTGCAAATGCCTTTAAATCGCAATATTTCTATGATGCTTACTTTTTTCTTTTATGAGTAAATAAATGTAATAAGCTACTAACAGTTTACTCAAACTGCCCATTTGTAAAGTCTATTTACAAATTTAACCGTTTTATAGTTATACATAAGAATATATCAATTGCTGAAGATTGTATTATTCTCTCACCCACGCACAAAAATTTCTCGTAAGACGGAAAATTGCATTCAAAAACTGCATGTACATTTTCTAAAAATGTTCTTTCATTAGCCAAACCAGGTCTTATCAAAGCAAGTAACATTCCATGATACACAGCTTCTGTTAAAGCAGAAAATAAAGGTAGTGAAAATAAATAAGACCTTCTGGATTAAGCATTTAAGCATTTAACTGTAATGACATGACACTAATATGTGACCACCAAAGAACTGCATCTCTGTATTCTGTGTACACCCCCCATTAACTCATACTGAGTAAGTATTGCAATGCTTACAGGGCACCTTTCACGTAAAAGCTCCGTTTAATTTGCTGTAGCACATTTGAAATCTTTAGCCTGCATTTAGTGCTTTTGGAAGAAATGTCTTATTGCAAATGTCTCTAACTGACTGCTGACTGCTGTGATTTGGGGCTAGCAGATAGGCAGGCAATAATGTCTCCCAGCTTTATCTGTAGTATTAATTTCACAGGCGCGAGAGAGTGGCTAGGGATAGATCATGACACCTCTCAGGATTTGAGCTGCCCCCTTCATTCCTCCAATACATTTTTACCACCAATATTTCCATGAAAGGCTATTAAAGCAAAGCTTGACTTCTCTTAAATATGATTAAAATAAGCACAAGCTTTATCCCCCAGAGCAGAGGAAATCTGTAGGATTGCTCTGGAAGAGGTTTTCAAAACGCACCGCTTGAAGGTGTCACTAGCTCTTTACCACACCAGAAAAGAGAGAGGTTTTATTCCATGCCTAAATATCTACATAGAGTAGATATTGCTTGAAATAATTTGGAGCAATCAAAGGACTTTGGGGCATACCTGTGGATATAAAAAAGTCTACACACCCCTGTTAAACAGCTGGCTTTTGTGATGTCAAAAATTAAACAAAGACAACTCATATCAGAAGTTTTGCACCTTTAATGTAGAAAATTATAATCTGTGCAATGCCACTGAAAACCAAAGTGACACATTTCAGAGAAAAGATAAATCAAATAAAAAAACTTGGAATAACTAACTGCATAAGTGTGCACACCCTAAACTAATACTTAGTTTTAATGGGTGTGTAGACTACCTGTCAATGCCTTTTTTCCCTAAGCACTGCATTTTCCGTATAATCCTTCTCAATGTCTTTTGACATGATATTTAAAAGAAATGGTATTTTGATAACGGTATTGAAAGCGTGGGATGCAATGGTGTAAAGCAAGCCGCCGCTGGACTCTAGAGCAGTGGAGACGTGTTCTCTGGAGTGACGAATCACAATCCGATGGACGAGTCTGGGTTTGGTGGTTGCCAGGAAAACGGTACTTGCCTGGTTGCATTGTGCCAAGTGTAAAGTTTAGTGGAGGGGGGATTATGGTGGGGTTTGTTTTTCAGGGGTTGGGCTTGGCCTTTTAGTTCCAGTGAAAGTAACTCTTAATGCTTCAGCATACCAAGACATTTTGGACAATTTCATGCTCCCAAATTTGTGGGAATAGTTTGGGGATGGCCAGTTTCCTGCACCAGTGCACAAAGCAAAGTCCATAAAGACATGGATGAGTGAGTTTGGTGAGGAGGAACTTTATAGAACACCTTTGGGATGGATTAGAGCGGAGACTGTGAGCCAGGCCTTCTCGTCCAACATCAGTGTCTGACCTCACAAATGCGCTTCTAGAAGAATGGTCAAAACTTCCCATAAACACACTCCTAAACCTTGTGGAAAGCCTTCCCAGAAGAGCTGAAGCTGTTAGAGCTGCAAAGGTTGGGCCAACTCCATATTAAACCCTACGGATAAAGAATGGGATGTCATTAAAGTTCATGTGCATGTACGGCAGGCGTCCCAAAACTTTTGGCAATATAGTGTCTGTGCCTATTTAGAGGTGTATGCAAAGCTCTTTTCATCCTACTTGAGGCAATGAAAGAAAAAAGCAGGATATAGATTTGATAGCTTTTATTATCTACCTGTAAAAGGCAAATAAAAAGCAATCAGCTTCACAGCATGACCAGTGCCCCCCTGTGTCAGAAATCCCTCAGTGCAGAAAATAAAATCTCACGCTGGACACAGCAAATCACTAGCTGTCCTCTCTCTCATTTATCTGAACAATTCACACAAGCAATGGGCTCCAGACATATATTAGGAAAGTATCTTTTCCTTGACACGGAAAGATTATTCATGGCTAACATGCTTATCCATGGCCAGCATAGCCAGGAGTCTGCAGATGTTCCTTTTTGAACATGATGCAAAAACATTTCTTTAGACTTCAGTCATTCTCATGCACTTTGCATACTAACCAAATCACTATAAGTTTACATATTTTAAAAAAGGGTACATTCAGGAAGTGCTTTCAAACGATTAATCGTGATCATCCAAAATAAGAGTTTGTGTTTGTGTTTACATAATATGCGTGTACTGTGTATAATTATTATGTATATTTCAATACACACACATGCATGTATACATTTAAGAAAAATGTGTTATATTTATATATAAATTATATAAATATATATATACAGAACATGCAAATATTTCTTAAATATATACATCTGTGCATGTATCCAAATATACATAATAATTATACACAGTATTATGTAAACACAAACTTTTATTTTAGATGCGATTAATCGTTTGACATCGATCAGTTTATGATGAAAACAAAAATAATATACGGTAATATGGAAAGTGTTTTTGTTTGAGAATTTAACACATCTTTTTTATTTCTAAATTCATATTGGCCATACATTTGTAACAGCTATGCAGATAAAAAGCATAAAAAACCTTGACCTTTTAAAAACAAGCCTTGGTCAGTGACTAGTTCAGCTATAGCAAAGCAGGTGGAAATTCATTTGATCGGTGTGACAAACAAATAACTCAAACAAAAGAGTGAATATACTGTATAGTATTATATGAATTTCAATTCATGTAAATAATTAGTGAATTTACTAATTACTAATTTACTAAATTAATTTGTTACATAAATGAGATTTAAAAAAAAATCCTAGAATATCTAAAAACGAAATAACATTATTCTGTTCAGATGAATAGCAAATGCTTCACAAATGTAAAACAGCATTTAATCATCAAATAATCTAAAACAGCATTTTCCTTATTCTTTTATCACTGTCAAGTTTTATGAGCTCAAATTAATTGAGAGACTACATGAAATGTTTGTACTTTTAGAAATGCATTCACTCGCATGAGCATTTGAAATGAACTGACCAGGTGATTAAAAGAAAAAGGGACTATAAAACAAAGTGTCACAGCATACAATTTCCCTTACGCATTCATAGCTTTTAAGCTAAACTGTTGAGGAAAAAAAAAAGTTTATGGACATATTGCTATGACATCTTTTATGGTAATTAATCCAGCACCAAGGACAGCACTTAATAGTGTCCTCGCGCTCGAGAGTTAAGTTAGGTGTGCGCGCGCGCGTGTTTCAAGAGAGCGGCTTACCTAAACTTTTATAGAGAGCTTTAAAGTAATTGTAATTTCATTGAGTCCCTTTTTTGCCGAAATCACTGGTTTTCTGCTGTCATTGTAACTGTATGTGTCGCTCACGCGCTGATTGGGCGCGAGAGGTGATGTGTCAGAGCGCGCGCTCCTCGCTGCAAAGCTTCCTTTGAAACTCTCTACACTTGACAGAGATTTGAAACAAATATCTCACAAACCAAGAGGTCGTTCACACACACACTCCACTGTTAGTTGAAAAGAAATAATCCTGCCCTTCCAACAGCGCGTTCATTCCGCTCCATCCCCATCAAATAGATTTGCAGTGCAGATTTCATCTGAAGAGTCACCAGAGGAGGAACCCTCTCTTTCCACAGATGATTTCAATATACTTTCAGGTGTTATTATAACAACTTTTTTTTCCCATCCGTGACGCAAAGCAGCAAATGAACTCGAGGAATATGGCGAAGCAGCCCATGGAGCACATCAAGAGACCAATGAACGCGTTCATGGTGTGGTCGCGAGGTCAGAGAAGACAGATGGCACTGGAGAACCCGAAGATGCACAACTCTGAGATCAGCAAGAGACTCGGTGCCGAGTGGAAGTTGCTCTCCGAGTCTGAAAAAAGACCGTACATCGACGAGGCCAAAAGACTTCGCGCGCAACACATGAGAGAGCATCCAGATTACAAATACCGACCGAGACGCAAACCTAAAGGACTGCTGAGGAAGGACACGCTGCTGTCTTTAGCGCTTCACAGCGAGCGAGACTTTCAAAGCATCTCAGCTTTGACCAAACCACGACCCCTCCATTCAGCTGCGTCCGTGCAACATCCTTTCATTGAGCCGAGCCGATCCACTTATGCTTTCCAACATGAAAAACCTGCTTTGACCCCAGGCTCGTTGGCTTTTTCTCCAGCTTTAGGCTATCAGAGTGGACACAGGTCCATCGGGAGTCTGGGTTGCCCCGGTCAGTACGCGCACACTCACCTGTCCCCTGCAAACCCCGGATACCTGCTGCCCTGTAACTGTTCGCCCTGGTCTTCTTCCAGTCTCACACCTCCGCTTGCCTATATAGTGTTTCCAGGTATGAGCAAGACCGCAGTGAACTCTACAGCGATGTGACTCGGTCATTAAGATGGGACTCATATCGAGGACATTTTTTAACTCTCACTTTAAGTTCAAGTGCAGCTAAAATAGGGTTAAATGTTCATTAAAAATGTACAGCACTTTTATTAATAATTAGAATAGTATTAATACTAATAGCACACCAACTATTTATTTAGTGAGTTAGTTATGTAGTTTTGGAATTTTACATTTGTTTCCGCATTGATTAATGAAGCCCATAGGATTTTTGTAATAATTATAAATTATATAATTACTCAATGCTCAGAGCCAAAGATTAATTTTAACAAAATCAAATGCCAGACATCAATTGATTTGATCAGAGTCATTTGTATATTGAAATTTTACCTCCACCTGAAAATTGTAGTATGAATGAAAATGCAGTGGCTCTTTCAAAGATATTTTCTACATTCTAAAATGCCAAAACAAAAATAATGATACATCACATGACCTGCTGATTTGTAAAAGTGTGACCCTGGACCACAAAACCAGTCATGTCATTTCATTTCTTATTTTAACGAAAAAACATGGAAACTGAATAAATAAGCTTTCCATTGTGGTTTGTTATAGGACAATATTTGGCCGAGAGAAAATCTGGAATTTTCTTGAAAAATCTAAATATTCAGAAAAATCGATTTTAAAGTTGTCCAAAAGAAGTCCTTAGCAAGGCATATTACTAATAATAATAAAACATTTTTGATGTATTCACAGTAGGAAATGTACAAAATATCTTCATGGAACATGATTTTAAATATCCTAATGATTTTTAGCATAAAAGAAAAATTCATAATTTTGAGGCTATTGCCTCAAATATACCTGTGCAACTTATGACTGGTTTTGTGTTCCAGGGTCACAAGTGTCCATCTCAGATAACACACTTGTTTTAAAAGCTGCTCAGTTTATACTGTATATCTTATACAACAGAACAGAACATTAATATTGACTTTGAATTTAATTTGGTCCAGTTACAAAGTCACAGTACTGAACCTGTCAAATGAAGCAATAAGCCCTGTGAAGCCGTGGTTATTTGTGAATTTAGAACAGCTCAGCGGCGTTGTTAGAAACCCCCCTGTGCTAAATTCACTATAAATCACAGCTTCATGGGGCTTATTGCTTGTTATTCCACATACCTATACTGTTTATTGATTTCATTTTAAAATGTCTTAATTTCACAGTTTGTCTTTATTTGATTATTGCTGGTTATTGATATGGTCTTGTGGTCCTATGAATCATGAATTATATTCAGGCAACAATTCTCTACTCAAAAGCTGTAATTGAAATCCTAAAAGAAAAAACATTGTATCAATAAAAAAACACTTTTCAATTGTAAACAAATTGTCTTGTAACTTTTTTTGTAACCGATTTGCATTTGCTATTGCCTCTTATATCCTGAAATCTTTATCACTTTTTTTCCTTCTCTCTATCCTTCGCCACTGAAATACATTTATTGATGTTCTAGACAGTAACATGTATATTTAGCCTAAACAACCCCTTATGTTTTTGTTAATTACACATTTTCTACAATTCAACTGTCTATAATAAAATATTAATAATTTATAAATAGTAACTGTAATAGGTGGGAAAATATAGAACCATCTGCCTTAGCCATATATGGTTTTTATAAGCCTTTCTTTAGTTTTGTGTTATGTCCATCTCATAAGATTCTTGTAATATTTGTAACCTTTTAATATGTAATACGGTGGTTTGCGAAAGTATTCAAACCTCTTCGTTTTTTTCTACTTTTAATTACTTTTTTTCACATTAATCTACTCATAATGACAAAGCAAAAAACAAAAACAAAAAAACATTTAGGATAACTTTGTACATTTATTAAAAATAAAAAAAACCCTGCAATAATGATATTGCGTATTCATACCCTTTTTTGGGACACTTGAAATTTACCTCAGGACCATTCCAATTTCACTTGCAGATGTTACTACCCTTTGAGTCCATTTAACCAGTGGCAAATTCAATTGAATGGGTGTGATTTGGAAAGGCACTCAACCCTCTAACAGCTTAAAATGCATATTTGAGCAAAAACCAAGCCATGAGGTCGAAAGAATTGCCTGTAGAGCTCAGACAGGATTGTATCAACACACAGAACTGGGGAAAACTAATCCTTAATGGAAGAAGTTTGGAACAACCAGGACTCTCTCTAGGGCTGGTCTCCTGGCCAAACTGAGCAATCGATGGAGAAGGGCCTTGGTTAGAGTGATGACCAAGAAGCTGATGGTCACACTGGTTGAGCTCCATGATCATATATTGTGATGGGAGAAATTTTCAAAAGGACAATCATCACTGCAAAGCTCGTCACACCATATCCAAAAAGATTTGAGGCTGTAAATGTGCTTTAACTATACTGAGTTAAGGGTTTTACATAAATGTATTGGATAATGTACATACACCTGATCACGTGCATCTTACCACGCAATTAAATGCTTTAAAAATGTTTAATCTTTGCTCATTCCATTTATAATGTCTCATCATTTGTTTTCTTTCCTCACAAAAGTAATGAATTACTCATTGTTATCAGACTCTTTTCATCATCTGCTGATTCTTCATGCATCAGTGTTAGTATTCAGAGGAACAATCAGAGGCGAAGAAAAAGCAAAGCTGAATTAATCCTGAATTAGCCCAAATGTTTACTCACTGAGTCAAAATGATCTAACGATTAGGTGTGCCTGACCGGTTCTTTGATATTACACACAAGTGACCTCAGGTGTAATTTGTGTTAATGCTCAGACAGATTATGATGATTAAAATCCTCCTTTTATGTTTCTGTTAAAAGTAGGTGAAACTATGACCACTCAAAGCGCATCACAAGCATCACTTTATGAGTGTGCATGCGAGCCTTCACACTTTAAAAAGCAGCCTCACTCTGTCCAGCTTCAGTTAAACTCAACGCTTGTCACCAGATCTTTAACCGAGAACCGAAGACAGAAGCAGAATGAGTGCTACCATGCTGCAGACCACAGGTTTTGTATCAGGCGTCATCGGTACGACTGGAGTTTTCGCAGCCACGCTTATGGATGTCTGGTGCGCCAGAAACCAGCAGGAGCACAAGTTAACGTCCGTCTACACTTATAAGGGCCTGTGGAAGGATTGTGAGGTGTCCAGCTCTGGATTCACTGAGTGCCAAGCTCTCTACAGCCATCTGAACTACTCAGGTGAGATGAGATTTTTTTATTTTATTTTGAGATTGAGTGAGATTTTGTACAAACCGAAAATGGACATCAGAGTTAATTTCTGAACCTCTAACAGCACTTAGCATTGAGGGTGAAATTTGTGCCAGACGTGTTGGAGGAATGATAAGCAATGTGAAATGATTTTCAATAATAAGTTACATTAAAATATACACTTTTTTTGTATCTGATTTTGTTATCATCTGCTCTAGACCATACTTAATAATATCAGGTAGAAATCAAACAAAAAGCACGGATTCAAAGGCCCTTTAATATCCTGTGTGTTTTCTTTTTCAGACCTCCTTCAGGCTATAAGAGCTTTATTGGTGGTAGCAATTTTAGTGAGTATGATCGCAGTGTTCATCGGATTCTTCTGCCTAAAGTGCCTCAAAATGAGAAATATGGCGCTATTGACCAGGGCCAAACTGATGCTAAGCGCAGGGATCATGTTTATTATTGCTGGTAAACAAACGCTTATTCATTACTCACTAAACCCCACTGATCTATCATTTATCCATTTCTATTAGGTTTACAGATTAAACTGTTACAATAATTGCCATTATAATACACATGGTCCGTATCATCTTTGTTCTTTTCAGGCCTTTGTGATATTTCTGGAGCATCAGTGTATGCTGATCAAATTGTGCCTAGTTTCACGACGAGCCCATACAATCAAAAGCAAGGAGAGAAGGGAGGGGTACAATGTGCGAATGGCATGGGAGGAATTGATTCATTTGCTTCCAAGTAAGATCAAAAACCATCGATTTTCCACTGGCAGATGTTCAACGGGTGTCTGTTATGTGCCGATCGCATCACTTCCTGTTTTCTCCATCTTTGTTTTGAATGGTCAGGTACACATTTGGTCCCGCCCTCTATATAGCCTGGGTAGGAGGAGCTCTGTTACTTCTGGGAGGAATTTTGAAGTGCATCGCATTCAAAAGAATGCAAACGTGAGTCTCTGCATTTTAAAGCTATCTATCTATAGACGTTCTGTAACATATATTGAGTTTTAAAAGTACAGGTTGTAAACTAACTAGCATGTTCTATTTTAGCAACACTGATATGAGAGAAGGATATATATACAACGCCCCAGCCCAGTGCAGGGCACAAGATGAAGAGGCCCATGTCCAGAGAGTCAGAGAAGAACAAAGAAATTCATGTTAGGCCTATGTAATGCACTATGTAATTGCACTGATGAACTGAATTCATTTTTGGGGGTAATCGCAGTAAAAACGTGTTCATTGTTTTTTAATGTCTCTATAGAAAAGTCTTGATTGTATATGGGTAAATTGGTCAGTTAAGGTGGGAATGTCAGGTTTTTGAGATAATTTAATTTGCTGTTTGGAATTCTAATAAACGTTTGCCACACCTGTACTTGACATGGCAGCTGAATTGTTTGGCCTAGCTCAAAGCAATTTCTTCAATTTACAGAGACTGGAGAAGAAAGGGAAAAGAGGAATGTCCTCACAAACTAAACTCAAAGTACCTTACAGCTATCTAAATAGGGACATATCATAGACTTTTATTGTTTTTTAATTAAAAACTAATTAAAACTCTACCCTAACCGAATTGTTAAAAGACAAATGTGTATTTATAGAATAAAAAAAGAGAGAGACACAAACACTTTTCTCATTCATTACTGCATTAATTTTGACAATCTATTTTTATTTCATGTGATATTTATAGAACAATCTTCTAATATTTTAGTGAAATGATATTTAAGAATATGATTTGAAATATTAAACATTAAAATACAGTGCAGCCTTTTTAAAAATCGATAGAAAGCTCTTTGCCAACATATTATAAGTTGCTGCGACGCAAAAGAAAACAACTTTTTGTCATTATATTTCACATTGTTTGCTGCAAATTGTCCATACAGTGCCATTAAACCAAGAATGTCTTTACACCAGAAAATCAACAAATGGCAGAGGAACTTGGAGTCTTTACAACGTAGTGCTAAATGTGTCAGGAATCCTTCACAACAACTCTAAAAAAGGCCATCAAACATACCAAGAAAAACACTGGTCTCATCGCTGGTGTCATTTGCGTGATCCCTGCAATTATTAAGCAATGTTAACATTGTAAACAGGAAATATGATAACTAAAGTTAATTAGGTCATTATTTCTTGAAATACCTGCTATCAGGTGTGTTTTCCTTCAGAACCACATCTGCCCTTGAGAAGAAATCAAATCTTCTTTGGACTGAAGGTGTTTTGGCTTGACTCTGGATTGAGAGGGAGTTCATACAAATTTCTAAGCACACAGTCTGTCAAATAAATTACTAACTATGTGTGACTGAAACACAATCATTGTGTGCTTTCTAAATAGTGCCACCAAAATGTATGGTACCATATTGTCTTGAAAAATTTGAGGGAAATGTTTGTATGTACACTTACAGTCTGAGGTGTAATAGCCATTGGTAGGATCCTGAAAAAAGTAAACATATTTTCAGAGGCATTAGACCGAAAGCAAAGGATAGTTCAGCAGATATTATATAGTAACATTATGCACCCTCTGAATCCTAGAATAACTGCTCTTGAAACCCTATTAAACAAGCTTTTAGCCAGTGGGAAAATGGGTGACTTAGTGAGTGATATTAAAAATACCCCATAACATATAGCCTACTCCTGCTTTGAAAGGAGACATTTTTTCCTCTTCATTCAGTTACCTTTGTGGCAAGATTTGGGCTGGACATTGTGAGGCTGAAACCAAAAATACAAAAAAGAAAGTTTTAACATTTAAAATTTTACCAATATCTGACATACAAAAAAAAATAAACAAACCAGATTTTGTAGGTTCATCATGGTCTGTCATCAGGTTACATATTTGGGATTCACAGGACACCTCACTAGCATCAACCAGGTTACCATCATCAAAATCATCCCAATAATTTGCTCCCAGGTCAAAGGTCACATCCAGGGACCCAGACCAGAGGTCACCAATTTCAGTACTGTGGTCTGGGTTTGCATGGACAGAATAAACACTGGCTTTATTAAGAGAAACTCTGTGCATCTGTCCATCGTTGTGTGGCTTGAGCTGACTGTAAAGCAAAGTGCCTGAAAATATGATGGTAATATTGTTATTATTATTATTAATATGAACAATATGAGGCAAACATTAGAAGCTCTAAAGTATCATACTTTGAGGAAAAGTAGAAGGTTGGGGATTTTCTATTGCTGGATCTCCAGTTTCAGAATAAAAGTCTCCCAGCTCATCATTGTAACCTGTAGTTTGACAATTGAAACATCAGAGTTCTGAGATTTCTTATTAAACTCTAACCTCACATTCACTGTAACTGCAGTATTTTCTGTCAACAAACTTGAGTGTATGTGAATGAGAGTAAACATACAGTACCATCATGGTATGAAGACAAATTCTCGTGTGGAGTGACAAAATTGGCCTCTAACTCCTTGATTTCATATGTACTTTGAGTATAACACTGACTTCCCTCAAACCTTTAAGAATAAATGGCAACTTTAGGAAATAATACCAACAATATCAACTTCATCAACAATAATAGGACAACTTTTGTTGTCAGCAGAAAATACCTCTTGGCAGCAGGCAGTGTGTCTTTGGATTTGTATGAGAACTGCTGCATGCTTACAGCTGCGGTCCCATTATTCATCATCGTCTAAACGGAAACTCAAGAAAACTAGATTAAGACTTTGACACAATACAGTATATCTTACAAAAATAAATTCTAGGCATTTAAGTGTACTCTTATTAAACTATTATTGAATTGAATTTGACAATTGTGTACATGTAACCCTTGATAGTCAGAATTCTGACCTTCAAACGTTTCACAGGAGTCTCATGGAGTCTCTCATTCCTCATTTTTAGATTGTCAAGGTATGAGGAGAAATTGGATTGAGCCCTTTTCATGACTCCAACTTTGCCTAAAAGGGAAACTAGGTCATCAAGAAGCACAGATAGCTATGTTTACATCCAACTACAGTGGGGAGAACAAGTATTTGATACACTGCCGATTTTGCGGGTTTGCCCACTTACAAAGCATGTAGAAGTCTGTAATTTTTATCATAGGTGCACTTCAACTGTGAGTGACGGAATCTAAAACAAAAATCCAGAAAATCACATTGTATGATTTTTAATTAATTTGCATTTTATTGCATGACATAAGTATTTGATACATTAGAAAAGCAGAACTTAATATTTGGTACAGAAACTTTTGTTTGCAATTACAGAGATCATATGTTTCCTGTAGTTCTTGACCAGGTTTGCACACACTGCAGCAGGGATTTTGGCCCACTCCTCCATACAGACCTTCTCCAGATCCTTCAGGTTTCGGGGCTGTTGCTGGGCAATACGGACTTTCAGTTCCAAAGATTTTCTATTGGGTTCAGGTCTGGAGACTGGCTAGGCCACTCCAGGACCTTGAGATGCTTCTTACGGAGCCACTCCTTAGTTGCCCTGGCCTTGTGTTTCGGGTCGTTGTCATGCTGGAAGATCCAGCCACGACCCATCTTCAATGCTCTAACTGAGGGAAGGAGGTTGTTGGCCAAGATCTCGCGATACATGGCCCCATCCATCCTCCCCTCAATACGGTGCAGTCATCCTGTCCCCTTTGGGGAAAAACATCCCCAAAGAATGATGTTTCCATCTCCATGCTTCATGGTTGGGATGGTGTTCTTGGGGTTGTACTCATCCTTCTTCTTCCTCCAAACACAGCGAGTGGAGTTTAGACCAAAAAGCTCTATTTTTGACTCATCAGACCACATGACCTTCTCCCATTCCTCCTCTGGATCATCCAGATGGTCATTGGCAAACTTCAGACGGGCCTGGACATGCGCTGGCTTGAGCAGGGGGACCTTGCGTGCACTGCAGGATTTTAATCCATGACGGCGTAGTGTGTTACTATTGTTTATTTTGAGACTGTGGTCCCAGCTCTCTTCAGGTCATTGACCAGGTCCTGCCGTGTAGTTCTGGGCTGATCCCTCACCTTCCTAATGATCATTGATCACGAGGTGAGATCTTACATGGTGCCCCAGACCGAGGGAGATTGACCATCATCTTGAACTTTTCATTTTCTAATAATTGCACCAACAGTTGTTGCCTTCTCACCAAGCTGCTTGCCTATTGTCCTGTAGCCCATCCCTTGTGCAGGTCTACAATTTTATCCCTGATGTCCTTACCCAGCTCTCTGATCTTGGCCATTGTGGAGAGGTTGGAGTCTGTTTGATTGAGTGTGTGAACAGGTGTCTTTTATACAGGTAACGAGTTCAAACAGGTGCAGTTAATACAGGTAATGAGTGGAGAACAGGAGGGCTTCTTAAAGAAAAACTAACAGGTCTGTGAGAGCCGGAGTTCTTACTGGTTGGTAGGTGATCAAATACTTATGTCATGCAATAAAATACAAATTTATTATTTAAAAATCATACAATGTGATTTTCTGGATTTTTGGATTCCGTCTACAGAGCTCTTACATGCTTTTGTAAGTGGGCAAACCTGCAAAATCGGCAGTGTATCAAATACTTGTTCTCCCCACTGTATTTTAATGCGTATTTTGGGATATTGCATAAAAAACGCTGGATGGAAACGCCAAGACGTGCATAAATTCTAAAAATGAGCATAGAAAACATGCGCATTAACTACGATGAAAACACATTTACTGAATAAATTCCTCGATGCGCATCAAAAAAGACGTGACTTGCGATGGGATGGCATAACTGGACTCTGAAATGCTGTTTTGGTCTTTCTGAGTCTGTTGTCAAAGTGGTTCGGTATAATTACCTCTCATAACTTCCTCTTCCCAAACAGCAGGCATCCGTTTCAGAAAGCAAGATAACATGACCGCATTTATTGCGTTTCGTCGGTGCGCTCTGAGGAGTAATATATTATAGGCTATACAGTGGCTTCTCATACTGCATCAACATCCAATTTTCTTAGTGATAATTGTCGCCAGTTTATCATAAAATAACGCATTTGTTCTCTTCAAATGACTGGATATAAACAGTGCTTTATTTGCAAATGTTTTAAGCAATATTCCAATTTTGGCATTAGTTACATTCACAACTTTGGATGGAAACATTGCTAATGACGGCACAATCCCAGATCATCTAGAAATCTCAATACTCACAGCACTCGTGTCCACAGAGCTCCTTGTTTTTGCAGAGATGATGGCACTGTCTCTTAACTGTTTTTGGAGCAACTTGATCCATGATGATAATGTCTACATTAAGGTTAAATACAATCTTTGAAAGTGTCAAAGTGTTTGAGCCAAAAGCATTTATATATATAATTTAGTTTCAGCAGATTTATCAGACTATTTATATCTGGTATGGTACAAATTCTAGTTCAAATGTATTGTAACTCTATCTGAGGTCTGATTAAATTGGTGTTGTCAAGAAGTCTGACCTCCGTTTGAAGAATCAGGAGTTGTCGACGTAGGGCCTTGTCTCTTCGATGTGGCGAGAATCCTCTGCACTCTCCATGTAGGGCTCTCTCTGATGCAGGACTCAGCTCCAAACCTCTTCACTTCGGAGTGGAAGGCACTGTACTTCTGCTGTACGTCCAGACCCACTACACAATCAACAATTATTAATTACTCTAAAATATTACCAGATAGAACAATCACTCTACGTGTAAAATATTTCATATTTTATTGAATGACTATCTGAACATCCAAAAAGCCATTATGGCTTGTTTAAGTGGCTGCCAGGCATCAGCTATGACCACTGACCATATTCTGAGCTGATCAAATGAATGCTGAGCTCCTCTCCCTTAGGTGTTCTTGTCACCTCGATTCTCTTTGACCAGCTCCCAGACTTCAAGAGCAATGAGTCCCTGGAAAAACAATTCATGGATCTCTTACACATTAAAAAAAAATTTTTTTTTAAGATAACTTGCCAATGATTATTCAATCACAGAGATCTTACATGATTTTCTGCTGGAAAACTACATTATTGTCACAGTCCCCGATAATGAGAGTAACATAATGGTGGTCTGTTGCTGTGCGCTTCGATGCCAACTCCTTAAAATTCTGCAAGTTCACTGTGGCCACAATCTCAGCTGTGGACAGACTGTATCGAGAAATCTAGAAAAATATTGGATCATATAAAATTATATATGAAATTGTTAAAATAAGATAGCTCAAACTGCAGTGTTTTTTAATCATCATTAAGATATTAACTTAAAATTTGTTTGAATCTATATGCGAAAATATGTATTCTAGGCCCTGCAATAGGTTGCTATTTTTGTGGAGATATTTTTCACCAAATTTCACCATCTGCTTGCCTTCACTATTTCTGTTTTTTTTTTTAAGTACAAATATTTAATGTATTCTCTCAATTAGTGTTAAATCAAAAGGCTATTTAAAATTATTTCTATTTGGATAATTACATGTTGTCAACTTTCCACAACTTTATTCTATGACAACTACCCAAGAATGACACTGCAATGTAATATATATATAATTTCATTACATATATATATATATATATCGTATAACATACCTGTTTCAAATTAACTTCATATTTTGGAAGTTTGCCGACAGCTTCCTTAATCTGAGTCCCAAATGGAGGGTTTCGGTTCACAATCTGAAAAAAATAAAATAAATAATAATTATGTCAGTACTACTACTATAACAACAGAAAGGGACACCATGACTTCATCATGAATAAATGTATTTCTAAACTCCTAAACAATCTATGGAGGAAATTTTGGCTTACTAGCTCTAGTTCTCTGGGACTGGTCTGCTCAATTTTGCTGAATGTTGTAAACCCTGCATTCACCATAGCAGTAGCGAGTGTAAATCCTAGGAAAGAAGACCCCAAATATAGAAACACATACATCCGTCTCAACAAATATACTGCATTTTTAATCAGTGGGTTCGATTCATTCACTTATTCTTTTTCAATGATGATAAATAAACTTTTAGATGTGCTCCCTGACCTATCCTCTCAATCTGTTTGGAGACGTAAGATGAGTTCTCCCACAGTTTAGCACGAAAACATTTGGCAAGAATTAAAGAGTTGAGTCGAGCTGAAAAATTCGATTTGGAGTGATGACTGAGAAACTCAGTCAAATCTGGCAGAGATCAAAAGTAAAATAATTTTATGTTCAGTAAAGTGGCACAAGAAAGAATTGTACATTTGCAATTTCATGGCCATATTATCAGACTGACAATAAAAGCTTAAAGAGATACATTACGCAAGATTATGTTAGTAACATACATCTGCTGACTCTATTTCCATTTCTGAATATTTTTCCAGTGTCCTGTACGAGTCCAAACTCCTGAATGGGAATGCAGCTGAGCTGAGCTTGAATCAGACTAGGATGAGATTATAATCGCATGCATAAATAAAGAAATATGCAGACCAATAAAGTGGTAAAATTGTACATTCAAACAGTAATAGCAAGCTAGACCGTACCAATTCACTTTCATGTCATTACTTCTGATCTTTCCTTCCATAGGAAACCTAAAAAGAAAATATTACAGCTGACATTCTTCTGTCCACCTATAAACTGTATGTTAACTATGAGAATTGGGTAGTTAAAGACAACTTTGACCTGATGGTGTTCCTGTTCTTATCCTTGTTCAGCATGTTCAAGGTTTTCTTTTCATTTACTCTCAATTGCACATCACTAAATTCTTTACCCTTCGATATCATTTCAATCTACAAAAGTGAGAATTTTTTTTTTCTTTCAGTAGATGTTGTTCCAAAGAAGAAAATAGCAATGGATCAGGAAACGCTTTCTTACCAACTCGGGTAATGTCTCTGTTCCAGTCACCCTACTGAACTGCTTCACAGTGTCAAAGGCAACACAGTACCTGGCCATGAGTTTTCCAGTCTCTGTGTGTGTACATTTCATTTATATGAACAAATCAAAGTCAAAATCGGTAGGGTCATTAAAATACTCATACAAAGAGATGAGGTAAGCTTTTATATTTTGAATGGGAAAAAGAGCAATATCAGTTACCTGTGGGCTTGATGTTAATGTCTTCATCCATGGTAATCAGGTTAAAAGAGGCCAAAGAGTTGAGGTTCTTCAAGCACAGTTCTGAAACACACCGTGTAAATCGTTTTCACACCACAAGTTCCTGTCTAGTAGGTTTTTCAAATGAATGATTATCAACTGATTCACTGATTCAAATCAGCTAATCATTTTTTCCTACCTTGAAGTTTTGTCTCAATTCCACATTTGTCAAGCTCAGGGGGAAAACCTGTGACAAAATATGAGACTAATAAAAAAAACAGCTAGTAGTGCTTTTAATGTCTATAACTAGAGTGGACAAGGTTTAGGATTTACCGTAGTGTTTGGGGTTTTTCAAAGCACGGATGTACAGGAAGGTGGAGCGGATCCAGTCTAGAGCCATGTTCACGTCAAATATGGTGTGGAGAACTATCTCTGCATTCAAGTGCTCCACCAAGTTTGTATGCAAGCTGAAAATATTCATAATGTTGTACTCATCACATCCATAGATAACACATAAATCAACTAGCCTACATCATATGTTTAGGGATTATACAAATTCCTCCAAGAACAAAATGCATTTTAGATGGTACATACCTGCTCTCTATGCTGTCTATGCCACTTAAGAAATTTGTGTATTTGTCCTTTGTCTGAGACCGGGTCATGATCACTGCGGTCGCTGTCGTATCAAACTAAACAAAAAACAAGGCCAGTGTGTACTGCAGTCTCAATCTTAATACTGTAACAGCTCTATGTTTGCATTGACACTTGATTTTTAGCCAAAGGGCTTGACTTCATATTATTGCAGCTTATGGAGCTCCCACTTATTTTATATGTAACATATGCATGTTTTTGTAGATTGTTTTGATAGGTTCATGTCTTCCAATTGAGTAAAATATAGTTCATTTTACAACCGGTTGTATTATTACAACCTATACACATAAAGACTCCAGAATGCCAGGGGAGGCCTCCTGAAGTCATGCTCTGAATTTGTTAGCAGTACCTGTGGTCTGCCAGCTCTCCCAATCATCTGTAACAGGTCAGCTTCACTGTACTCTTCACATGCACCACCAACATAGTGCAATGTGGATTTGATTACCACAAGGTGGGCTGGCAAATTCACACCCATGGCTAGGGTGCTGGTTGTAACTGAATATAAGAAAAAAGGTTTTCCTATGTGTGCTTTTGTTTAATAATACTTTATATACTGAATAATGAACAATCAAAAGTACATGAGTGAAAATATATTTGCAGAACTTACATAACACTGGCAAGTCACCCATTGTAAAGGCTTCTTCAACCAATTTCCTGTCTGACACATCCATGCCAGCATGATGATATCCAATGCCAAAAATAAATAGATCTGGAAAATAGTTTAGTTTACCTTCATAAAACAGTGACCTATGTATTCATGAATGTCTTACAGAAGAAGAAATCTCATTATCGTACACACCTCTGAGTTTTGCATCAAGCAGAGAGTTTGCATATTTCATCAGTCTATGAAAAAGAAAAGTTAAACCAAGACATGTACACATCTCAAGAGTAATCTTAAAAGTACAGTTAATATATCTGTGAAGGTCAACAACATGCTCAAATATGTATTTATATCAAGGGTGTCCAGACTCGATCCTGGAGGGCCACTGTCCTGCTCCAACTAACTCCAACTTGCCTCAACAGAACTGCCTGGTGCTGCAGCCCAATTCACCTACTTATACTATGCCCTAAACGTATGTACTGTTTTTGTGAAGAAAAAGTATTTTTGAGTGTGTAGCAGAATAATACCCAAGCTTTGGGACATACTACTTCGTCATAATTGCGTCTTTAACAGACCGCTGTTTAGGGCTGCACGATATGAGGAAAAGCTGCGATGTGCGATAACATTGTTTAATATTGCGATGACGATATGACTTGTGATTAATATTCAAATGTGAATGTTAGCTATACTGTTCCCATGTCTTAGTGCTTTAATAGGTCGTGTTCAGTGTTGGGCAGTAACGGAATACATGTACCGGCATTACGTATTCAGAATACATATTATGAGTAACTATTCCATTACAGTTACAATTTAAATAGTTGATAATTAGAATACAGTTACATTGTTGAAATCAATGGATAACATTAACGATACTTCTCTGTTTCATGAGTTTATTTACTCTCTAAATAAATTAAGGCAACTCAATGCATTTCTCAGAACGCCCCAATATGAAAACGAAAAAATGCACGGTTTGCGTGATCAGTCACAATGGAGTCGGAAGAGGAGCAGCGGGAGCTAGAGGTAGAGATGGAGCCAGAACAACAGAGCCAGGGCAAGAATGCGTTTCTATCTTGGAAATTCAAACAGCATTTCATATTAAAGAAAGAGAAGGGAGAACGAAATATAACACGGCAGTGCAACTGTGCAGTGGCGTGGTGGTTGGGGGGGGCGGCTACACACTCACGCACGCCTATATTTTTAATAAATTTGTTATATATTCATTAAATATATTATTTGTTTATATTTTTTATTTTCAAAATGTAGGCTATTTAATTGAGATTGAGGTGTATTCATATATACCTCAATTAAATAGCCTACATTTTGAAAATAAAAAATATAAGGCTCAAACATGCGTATTTTTTTAGTAGGCCTACTTCCGTCAGTGAAACAACATACTACAGCCTGTAAAACATTTAAATAAATATCTGTAAATAATCGAAATATAAATAATATTAGTTAAATATTAGTTAAAGGAAAAATTTGTTTATATTTCCCCATAGGCGTGTGTCATATGCCTCTTTGCGCTGAAAGGGATGACACGAGCAGGAAAGAAGCATCGTTTTCTAATACCTTCATGTTTTCTCCTGATGTTCCAAAACTGATACTTGCAGTAAAATGTGACGAAATTAAATCTTCAAAAAAAAAGAACGAAATTATCTTCTGCAGGGTCAAGAACTTAGGCTTTGTTTGATTATGCGCTGTGAGAGAAAGCAAAACTAAAAATCTCCGGCGTGTATGAAATACGCTATACACATAAATTTGACCAAGTCTAATAGCAAGCACAAACTGTGTTAAATAAAGTAAAGTTTGAAGTAAAATGTATGTCCTACTCCGTTTTCTACTTTACCACAGTAAATTATGCGAATATAGCCTACTCCTAAATAAATCAAACAAGGAAGAAACGTTTAATCCCCTGTGAGAGACGTAAATGAGGATTTAGGAAAATAAATAAGAGATTCCATGTCCAGTAGAATAAAATGGAGTAAGCCTATTGTTAAATTCGTGGAAAATTGTGTGACCAGATAGCAAAACGCAAGCAAACTTAAATTTGGCTCACCACACAAAGCTTCCCCTCTTGTTCGGCATGAATCCATATGTTTCCATGGCTGTGATGTAACATTCAATTGCGAACCTATTATTTATTTTGTAAATAAAGCTTTGTACTTCACTTGTGTCATAATATTCACGTAAAACAGCTTCACATACAAAAAAAAAAAGTGTTTTGGCCGACCACCGCCGGTGCTCCCTGCTTAGTTGACGTGCAACTTTACATTCTCCTATGTGCTGATTTACCAGCCCAAGAGACGATGGCCCCGTTTGACGTTAGCTAAATATTTTATAATATATGTTTAGTAAGCAGGATTTGATGGCCGCATTCCTACACTTATAAAATGCAATTCAATGTGGAAGTAATCCATGTATTCAGAATACGTTACTCAGATTGGCGCATGTAATAAACTGTATTCCCTTATTCATCGTGTCAGGCTGTCTGTTGCGATGTGTTCATCGCGCAAGTTCATATCGCGATGACGATGAAAATTCGATGTATCGTTCAGCCCTACCGCTGTTGCACAATCCTGTCACTGTTTAAACTGCCCGGTCAATCATTCTGTCACAGTTAAAATCCCCCAAATTCAATTCAATTTAATTTACTACCGTTTTGGAGAGAAATATATTAGCACATTGATCTGCCATTTGTGGGTCTTTCATGTGGAGACTCTCCTCATGTGTTTGAATAACGATGCATTGAAAAGTTAACGACCAAACGAATCATTATAAAAGTTCACAAATGCTGTTGCAGATTAAATATAATGTGGATAACATTGAATAAATACATTTTTGTCAGGTTAGATACTGATTATTAATCACTCAAACCCCTTTATCTAAACCTCTCTACTTAACTGTCGGTCCTTCACATCTGCCATGTTCGTCGTTTTTTTTTATTTACCCGTTTTACTTGTGTTGGTAGTTCTAATTGAATCCTTGTCCAACACGCAAAGGAATCTTTACTTCGGATTCCAACCGAAAAAAGTAGACCACCCGGGTATCTATGGGGAATACTCATTTCAACATACTTCGAATTGAAACAAGCTAATGTTAATTTCAAATACTATTTAGGACGGATAGTATGCGAATTGGGACGCAACATGGAAGTTTCTAGCATGCCTAGTAGGACTTTGATTAGCTGGTTCAGGTGTGTTTAATTTAAGGACACTGTCAGGAGCAGAGTGTATATATAGATTTAATCTCCAGACCAAAATCATATGATATAAGTTTAATTTATTTCAAAATGGAAATGTATAATTTTGGCCTATGTAATGTGACTATAGTACCTTTGTTTGTGGTCAATATTCATAATGAACCTGGCATCCTTGGCAAGCACAGCAGCAGACTGTTGAACTCCTTTTCTTGTGGAGCAAAACTGTTAATTTCAAATAAATGTATTATATCAATTTTCATTTTAAAATACCCAACCCAACACATTTGCATTCACAAAGATTCACTTACCACAAGGGTTGGTTTTTGATCAGAGTAGGTCTGAATAATGTTGGCTATTTTGTAGTTAAGAGAAAGATCAAACTTAAATTCATTCTGATTACTTCCACAGGGGAACCCAAGCACCACTTTCCTCAGTTTCACTGGCCTGTGACTATCATCCATCTCCAGACAAGTGGCAGGCCCTGACTCATCCGAGAGCCATTCAGATACCTTCAAAATTGTAGAGAACAGCACAGGAATGATCTAAATGAACCTGAACACAGATAAAGAGATTCATTTAAATGACTTCTTTGGCACGTACGTCACGGATATTTGGGATGGTAGCTGAGACAGCCACAAATCTCACAGATGCTTTTGATTCTGAATTTACAGCCAGGTGATACGAGTGCATGGTTTTCATTCTGCTGACCACAACCTCAAGAGTGGCTCCACGGGTTTTGTCTTTCACCACATGTACCTTAGACGCAGACAAAAAAAGTCATTGATTAATTAATCACTGTCATCCATTTTCAAATACAGATCATGTGGGGGTAAATAAATCAGACCTCATCAATGAGGAAGAGACGAACAGATGGCAATAAACAGTTATCCTTCCATCTCCTTGTCATGCTGTCCCATTTTTCCTTTTAAGGGGAGAAAAACTTTCAGACCTGTTGGAAAGATGTTTGATGTTTAGACTGTACCATGTGTGGCAACTTACTGGAGTTGTAAAAATTAGATGAGCATCCTGGATTTCAAAAATGTCATCAATCTCTGTGTCTCCAGTTAACTCCTTGCAGTTTAGTCCAAGAGGTCCAAATTTCTGTTTCCAGCTTTCGAATCGTTGACTGCAAAGAGCCTTAATTGGTGCCACTAAAGCATAAACCAAAAAATGTCAAACAGTATTTGTTATAAATTACTGAATAAAATGACTCAAATAAAAATGCTTGTTTTATAATCCTACTACGCTTAAATAACAATAATTACAGTTTGTAACTTACTGTACACAGCTCTGACCCTATGCCAGGGCTCAGAAGACTCAATCAGTAGTCGAACAATGGCCAGCTCAAAGAACACCGTTTTCCCAGAGCCCGTGGGAGCACAGGCAACAAAATTTTTATCGGTGTACAGAACCTGAAATAGACCAATCATCTACCACATACTGGGTTTATGAACTTTACATTATATAGATATAAATTCTAGAGACTTACATCATCCAATGCCTGGGACTGCACATAGTTAAAGTAAGGGAATTCTTTAAACACACTTCTGAATTTAGCAGCTACACGTATATTAAGGAAAACAATGAACATGACAATAAATACACCATTCACAGTCCAAAGGTATAAATGTACATTGAAAAAGACTTACAGGAGTGATTTAAAATCCCCATGAAATCAGAGATGTCCTTCCTATATATTCGCTATTGAATCAGAAACGTAAAGAACTTGTCCTGGTTAATTGGACAAAAATCTGTTTAGTGCAACATCCAAGTTTTTTTTATCTGTATTCCCAGATGATAATTTTTTTAAATTTAATATCATCTAAAAGTGAATTTTGTCAGTTTTTAAGAGTACACAAGCATTTAGTTAAGCTCATTGCTAATGCAAAACTTTGATTTCATGAGGTCCTTAATAGAATTTAAATATTATTTCTTAGCAGCTGGGCTGAATGGAGAAGGATACGAATTTCAGAGACTGAGCGGAGTGCTCCTTTTCCAGATGATCCTTTAAAAACATCATCAGTATTAGAAATGGGACAAATATTCAGTATAGCACTAATTGTTCTCTATGTATGGAAATGTTATAGTTTTTACGTATGCCCTAAAAGGCTGTATGTATATTTTACTCTAATAAAACGTACAAAGGTTTAACTACATATAGAATAGCTGGTTAATGTAGTACATATCTGGCGATATGGACTGTTCCACATGAACTAACTCTGTATAATGGCATTCCTGTTAACTAATAGTGTTATATTACCTTCAAATTGTGCAGGACTGAAACCAAGATGGAGATTATGGTTTGTGTTTGCATGTACATCAGAGTTTTGTTCTGTTTGGCCCAAACCAATAAAGGGACTACAAGTAGCAACAGCATGTGTAGTCTGTGGGCCGCTGCTTGTCATAGCAACCTGACCCAGCAAACCAGTGTCATTCGTTGTTGACGTCATATGGTTTAGGAAAGCATCTTCACCATTCCCTGAGATCCTTCTTGTGGGAGCTCTGAACAACCTATGTTAACAACAGCGACATAAATGCAGTTTGTTTACCCACTTATTGTTCTACTGCCAATATACATTTCAAACACAAAGTAAGAACTGCTTGTTCCACCAGCACATTTCGTTAACTCAATCAAGATGTAGCAAGGAGTACCTGGTCTTGAAGGGAGGAGCACTGGAAGTAGGTAAAGGCCTCGATTCCACAAAACCCTTCATACTGACAGCCTGATTTCTTTCTCTAGAGGGTTCATGGGTCCACAAAACAGATTCCTCCAGCTCATGTGATTTCACAGTCTGCCCTTGGACACTTTCATTTGGATTGTGAAATGGTTTTTGAGCTGGTGCCAGAAATGTCTTCGATCTCTGAGAGTAACCTTCATAAATAAGGAATGGAACAAATTTAACAGCCTTCTTTTTTCCCTTTGAGTCACTGTAAATGTACTGTAATGTACTAAAAACATGAAAGTGATTAAATTTACAATCTAAACTGGAAGATGTTGATTAAAAAATGGACACATGCTTAAACTACCCAAACCTTATTTTAGCTTCAATCTAAACAAGACTCACTAAATGAGGAAAGGTGTGCTGCCTCTCCCTGGATGTCTTGTGTTGCAGGCATTTGTGATAATGAGGGTGGAGCATCAAAGAACCAAGATCCATGTCCTTGACATAATGGTTTCCTAAACAGAGCCATATAGACAAATGCTGTCATAAAAGTATAATAACCAGTTTCTCGACATATATTAATTAATTCTCAGATATCCGGCGTGTCTCTGACCAGGTATCACGTGTAAAGGCCTACTCACACTTTATGAATCACTGGCCCGTCATAAAACAGGTTATCCAGCGACGAAACTCCTTCTTCAGAGTCTAACATCATGTGGGTGTCATTGACATCCTAAAAGAACAACTACAATATGGATAATTGAGATATAAAGCTGTTTTTAAGCATTACAAAATACTGAGGTCAAGCAAGTTATTTACTGTGAACCCTCGAGTTTAGCAGTTAGCCGGCTGGCTAATGTTTCTCTGAGGTAAAAAATAATTAGCTTATCGCTTAATGTGTGCGGTGAAATATCTGTTGGTACACTTTGTGTGAACATAAATAGCAAAGTGACTATTAAAAGTCTAAAAACATTACATACATGTACATTTTTCTGTATTGTACATAATAAAACAGCATTTTATGAGGAATACTTAGTAACTGACGTACTCTTGAAGGCGGCAATCGAACCCTTGAGCTGTGAACTGTGTCGCGCGCGCGCAAGGTCATGCGAATCATCATTTCGACATTAAAACATTAATTGTCGCTTTATTACAGAGACCAGGTAATATCAACAGGGATATACCTTGTAGCGCTATACACAATGTATTTTACGGGATTAGAGAACAGAAAGCCACACTATTTTAATTAAATTAATAAATGTAACGCCTTTTACGTTCTTTAGTCAGATTTACTGATAGCTGTCTGACTAGACGTATATGGGGGGAAACACCTTTGAAGGAATGTCTTGTGTTTCCCCAGTTCAAACTTGATATGCACATGCATTCATGACTTAACATACATCATTTTACTGTGATATACCGTGCTATGAGTGCTATTTTATTCAAAATAACTGGTTGGGAGTGCCATTGTCATTATTTCTGCTTATCTTCTGTTCACTTTACCGTCAGTACTTCTACTTGCCACCTATTTGGAATAGTCCACTTTTTGTTTAGGGGGCATTATTTACATGACTCATACAAATGATTATTTTTCTTCCGGTTAAACGTATCCAATATGTTTTTCTTGTGTAAAGTTGAATCATAAATAAGTAGCTGCCTTTAGGCAACGATACTATCAACCATTTTGAAAATACATTGTGTCAAGTTTTTGGAGTCCCCCTCAACGAGGTGCAATGCCTTTGTCTGTGGACCATCGAGCAAATATGGCGGCTTCGCAATAGATGGAAAGCTTGAGCGAGCAAAAATGAAATGATTTCACTTCAGTTTTATTGTCCACAATCGCACCTGCAGAAAGGTAGGCTAAAATGCATATGGCAACAACATTGAAAGGTGAAACCATCAAAGTGTCCCCAATATTTGGCTACGGGCAAGGGTTTTTAAGCTTGATGTTGAACATAATGGGCTTGATTGCTACCTTGCTAGCACACTCTCATAGCACACTCATGTAGTAACAGCAATGCCTAAACAGAAAGATGTCAGAAATATATTTCAAGTTATTAATGCACGTAATTCTTAATCGGCACTGCCAGTTTGAATTACTAAAATGACTGTTTGTGAGTAAATTGGTTGCAGGATTGAAGGCATTTAATGTTTTGTGAACCACAAATTATGCAATATACAGAACTTGATCCACAAAGATATAATGTGCTGTTTAAGGATTGCATCACAACAATGATATATCATGACAACTCAACTGTTAACACTTTTAACATGCTATTTAAACTGTTCGTGTGTTATTTATACATTTAGACATATATGTTTTCCTAAAGATTCTTTTCTGAGAGCATGTGATTTGCATACCTTTGTCACATTAAGAGAATAGATGGAAGAGATTTCCTCTACTATCTGTTGGTTATTCTTTGTACAGTATTGTCAGGTGTTTTATATCTTATTTATACAGTGTGTCATAATGCACATAAGTAATTTGTATTTCTTCCTGTATCTTGTATGCACAGTGTAGTACCTGTTATTGGTGTCTCTGTTCCTTCTCTGTATAAGCCATAATGTATAATGCATACTCTGTAATGTTATTATTTTATTATTAAGCTAAAACTCTGCCTAGTTGTGTGTCATTTCCACTATCACTTTAAGCATGCAAGACCAACCAGTTGGGGTGCTTACCAAAAAAATGCATGTACAATAGGAATTGATTAGCTTACTAAATTGATACATGTTGAAATTTGCTTTGGATTTTTATGAAGTTATTAACCAGCTGTCAAGAGACGTATGCATTGACGTTGTTAAAGGGTTAGTTCACCCAAAAATTTAAATTCTGTCATTAATTACTCGCCCTCATGTCGTTCCAAACCCGCAAGACCTTCGTTTATCTTCGGAAAACGAATTAAGATATTTTTGATGAAATCCGAGAGCTCTCTGATCTACCCATATAGGCAGCCTTAACATTCAACCATAATGTTATGAAGCAACAAAAATACTTTTTGTGCACAAAAATAACAACTTTATTCAACCATCTCTTCTCTTCAACGTTATTCTACTACACTATTCACGTAAGAAAACCAATGGAGCACTTCCAGGTTCTATGTCAGAACGCAGGCTCAGCATTGGTCGGCTTCTGCGTCAGCATCACACGCATGCGTTGTGGTGCTCACGTGAACAGCATCAGCCAATGGTGAGTCAGCGTTCTGGAACCGCTGTACTGTGTTTACTACGTCAACAGTGTAGGAGACTCACAGACGAGAAGAAATAGTTGAATAAAGTCGTTTTTTAAAAATTGTCAAAAAGTGTTCTTGTCGCTTCGTAACATTAAGGTTGAACCAATGGAGTCACATGGACTATTTTAATGATGTCTTTACTACCTTTTTGGGCCTTGAAAGTTGCAATTACATTGCTGCCTATGGGTGGTAAAGAAACCTCTCGGATTTCATCAAAAATATATTAATTTGTGTTCCGAAGATGAATGAAGATCTTATGGGTTTGGAACGACATGAGTGAAGGGTCCGTCATTATCAACATAGCTCAATGAGTCAGTATTTCCCGAAACCATAGTTCCAAAGAACATTCGCAAACAGCATCGTAAATTTGTGTGGTTGGAACGACAGCTCTCTACCTGTGGTTAGAAGCATAGTTTCTTCAAAACAAAGAATGCAAAAGAATGCTGCATGGGGTGTGAATTCCTTATTTCGGTGCTCTTTGGATATAAGGGATAGTACAAACTCAAAAAAATTAAGAATTTCCAAGGCACTCGGTTAATATAGAAAGAATTAAAAAGCCAGTATTCATTTAAAAACAGGTGACAAATACACCTACCTACGCGTTACGGCGTCAAGCCTTCATCAGGGTGTGAGGACCTGATGACCCTAGGTAACACGTAGGTGTATTTGTAAATCCTTGGAAATTCTTCAATTTTTTAAGCATAGTTTCTTGTTTGCATAACGTGGACTTAATAAATCCTTATCTTGAGCAAAATAAGCAAGCCTACATTTAGTACAATCAATATCTTTTATTTCGAATACATAGAAATGTCATTTATGTCTTTTAGTTTGTCAAGAGTTTTAAAGCACCGTTTTTGAAGAGTGCGCATGTGCGTACGTGTATGGAAGTAAAATAATGCCAAATGTTGGACATTGGACATTTGGACTTGTTTAATTGCATTAACCATGCTTGCATTTTAATGCATTGTATTTTTAGGGCTTGCATTTTTATGGGCTGCAATTCAACATGGTTGTATATTTAAGATGTGAATATTTCAATTCAAAACATTTCACACACATTTTCATTATTAGATTCTCAGATTTCACTTCCAAAATATTCATTTTGTTTAAAAATACAACCTATAATGCTCGACAGGCAATTTTGAGTCCATTTTATTTCGCTTTACAAATTCGCTTCCACAAATTCGACAGAAAATTCACCAGTTCACATCCGGGAATTGCAGGAATAGCAGTAGATTACCGAGCATAATCTCCATCTGCTGTTAGTCGGCCTCACCAGCAGCGGTGCAAGCGGCTGTTGGCGAAGACCAGAACAACGAAGAGTCATTCATTCATTAAATGGATTTACAGAAATGGATACATATTTGTCATGATTATCAGGGGCAGTATATATATGGAAAAGCTGATAAAGACACAAAAGCTGTACACAAAAGCTGTGTTTACATTTAATGGCGAGTTCAGACTGTATGATTTTCAAATTCGTCAGATCACTGCTCTTTTCACACTGCATGACTATCTGGGGTAGCATTCATTCACTGCTGTGTTCACACTGCACAATGAATCGGCAACAGGAGGTTTCACACTGTATGACTTTACAATAGGAAGAATCACCAACAACTCTCTCCGGTGCGCAAACTACTGTTGTCAAAAATATCAATATTTCGATATGTATCGATTCTGAAACGATACGATACTCATTTTCTACAGTATCGATACCAGCTGCGCTCTCCTGTCCTCTCCGACCGACAGCGAGTTGACACGCACCCGCCTCCTCTCATTCAGTCCGGTTAACCCTCTGAACACGACGAATGTGTGTTCTGCTGGATTTTTCTTCATGACAGCGTGTTAGTATTGGTGTGACCGGTCTGAATTTCGCACGGGATTGCACAACATTTTTTCAAGTAGTGCAATTCAACAAACTTTTGTTTCAGAAACATTTGCCATTATTCTGCTTCCATATACGTGCTCTAGTACTTAAAGGGTTAGTTCACCCAAAAATGAAAATTCTGTCATTAATTACTCACCCTCATGTCGTTCGACACCCGTAAAACCTCCGTTCATATTCGGAACACAAATGAAGATATTTCAGTTGAAAGCTGATGGCTGAGAAAGGCTTCAGATAGGCCTCCATTGGCATTCAGTACATTTATACTCCCAAGACCCATAAAAGGCACTTAAAACGTTGTTACAAAGTCCATCTCACCACAGTGGCTGTACAATAATTTTACGATGCGACGACTAGTTTTTGTGCGCCAAAAAAAATCTAAATAACACCTTTATCCAACTTGTTATTGTCTTCCGTGTATGCCTCCACGACGCATGCGCGAGAATATGACATAGCGCCTGCGTTCGGGAATCCATGAAATGCACACTTAAGCCCCATTTTGAGAACTACGGCGAGACCCAAAGCACGATCAATGTAGAATCCAACAGCTTAGACACGCGTGTCTTTCTCTGCTTGTAAACAAATCGCTTCTGGGTCATGTGTCCGAACGCCGGATCTGCGTCATATTCTCGCGCATGCGTCGTGGAGGCACACACGGACAATAGACAAGTTGACACAAGACAATAACAAGTTGGATAAAGGTGTTATTTTGATTTTTTTTGTGCACAAAAACTATTGTCGTCGCATCGTAAAATTATTGTAGAGTCACTGTGGTGAGATGGACTTTGTAACGACGTTTTAAGTGCCTTTTATGCGTCTTGGGAGTGTAAATGTACTGAATGCCAATGGAGGCCTATCTGAAGCCTTTCTCAGCCATCAGCTTTCAACTAAAATATCTTAATTTGTGTTCCGAATATGAACGGAGGTCTTACGGGTGTCGAACGACATGAGAGTGAGTAATTAATGACAGAATTTTCATTTTTGGGTGAACTAACCCTTTAAAAACGAGCCTATGATCGAAATAAAGCAAAATAGCTGAGAAAAATGAGAATTACTCCTCAGATGCCATGTCTGTAATTTATAGCAAAAAATCTAGCTTGAATTTGATCTCAAACTAATTAAATAAAAGAAGTTAATACTCCACCTGCATGACGTCATTAACCAATGTGATTGAACAAAAATTTGCGACAATACGTTTTCGGGAAACAGTCGTGACTAGCTAGTTGATTTCTTCAACGGTGCGTCGTACTATAGTAGTAGGTAGTTAAGCAGTCAGTTACGTCGTTGTATGGGAAATGCACCCCCTGATCGGAATTTACGTGGTTTGTCACTTTCTCACACCTCTTAAAACATAAACATGTCAGACGTTGTTATAGGAAACATGCTGAAACTCGCTGCAGAAACTTGTTGCAAAGTGCCGGTCGAGCAGAAAATTACAATATAATGGAGACGTGAATTATGAGACCGGCGGAGATGATAGCACGGAATTAAAGTTTCTGACACTGCCTCAGAAGGTGTAGTAGTCCAGCTAGGGGTGCACCGATCCGATATTAGGATCGGATATCGGCCGCGATACTGAAAAAATAGCTGGATCGGGGATCGGAAAAATTAACAGATCCACAAGCCGATCCAGGTGTTTTTTTCCGTCGCAGCAGAACCTACGTCATTCGTCAGCTTCACGTGTGTCGCATGCTAGAAGGGAGCGAGCCAGAGAGTCGGCTGTGTGGAGGAGATATTTCACGCTTGCCACGCCAACTAGTTCGTCGCTGTTTCGAGGGTATTACTGCAAAGTCAGGGTCTTTCCTGCATTGACATTTTTTTGACGGCCAAAGCCTAATTTGATGAGTTATTGTGATTTACGAGTGATGTAGAACAGATGCTGCGCTTGTGACTGAGTGACAGAGAGACCGATCTGAGACCTCCTCCCCCGCGCGCGCTCTCTGGGTCTTCAAAATAATCAGTGTTCGCTCTCATATTTCACATATTAATCCAAATCAAAAGCTCGGAAGACCGAAACCATGTTGCACGTGACACATTCGGACAATTTTGTCCTTGAATTATCACTGGGTGTGAATTGCGCTCAAAAAACATTGACTCTTCTCTGACCAGCTGACATAAAGAATACTTTCAATAAGCGGGAGACAAATTATATCCAGTTATGAAGTGTTTTCTGTGTGTTGACATCTTTCGCGATGTTCTAACAGACGGGATTCGCACACAACGCGTCTGCTAATGTCCGATTCGTGACCTAATGACTCCTTTGAACCGAATCATTTTAACGACTGGCCAGAACAACTGATCTGTCCAACACTGAACTCATGAACTCAGTTTATTAATTTACTCAGAACGCAACTGAAATGAGAACACAAGTGTGCTTACCCATTTTAGCAAGAGTGGGTAGTAAGAATTATTTTTAATTATCAACAGTATTTCATCTTATTTCTGTTGACAATGTGTAGTAAAATAAATAGGCCTAGCCTACAATCATTTAATCTGGAGTGAGGTGAAACCAGAACAAAGTTGTTATTAGCTAGCTGAAAATTTTTATTAAATTGCATATGGTAGAAAATTTGACTATTTGTTAATTTGTAATGCTACTTTTTAATATTGATATGATTATATACCAAAACAATTATCTGTAGTGTAAAAAATGTTTGGTAACTGTCAGATTACTATTGTATGTTTGACCAATACACTGTTTTTTGTTTCCACTGCTACATTTTATTTATTTAAAGAAGTTAGATTACATTCTATTTTAGATTTGAATGCACAATTGTTTTTTAAATAAATAAGAATTCAACACCTTACATACATATGTTATTTTGTCTTAGTTATGTTTAGTTAGTAAAGTCTGGTGCCTTTAGTCTCTTCAAGGAAGGTATAAGGTGGAAGATATACAGTTTATTATTAATTCAACAATATATCGGATCGGTATCGGGTATCGACAGATACACAAAGCCCAGGCATCGGTATCGGTATCGGGACTGAAAAAGTCGGATCGGTGCACCCCTAAGTCCAGCGTGGCAGCTACACATTGTTATTTTGTACAAGACAACATCTGTATTAACCTCAATTTTGTGAAGCAACGTGAGTGCTTTGTTTGCGAAAAAAAACATAATTTACATTAGTACTGGACGGTATACCGAATACCGGTATTTATTTTTGTTATTATATGAGTTTTGATTATACCGCAATACCGGTATATGTAGCTTAAACAATGTTCGGGACGCTGCGCAGCGCATCACTGTTTGAGAGGGGTCCCATTTCACTGTTGCACTGTAGTGAGAGCACAGCTGAGATCGCATTACAGCCTATGGCTGAATCCGAAATCGCCCCCTAAAGCCTCATTCACTATTCCCTACATTATCCACTTATATTGTTCACTTGAAGGAGTGAATGAAAACAAGTGAGTGAATTCGGACAGCCGTTGATTACAGCGGAGAATTCAAACTACACACGGTACGTGCGAGAGAGGTTTCTGCGCAGAGCGCCGTGATGAGATTAACAACGTTCTCCACATGGATCATTTTGCACATATATAGACCGGAGCTCGTTTATGGACCCATTTCATTTACTCTAGTGCTCTAAACATGAACCAGCAGCGTGTATGCGCACATATTTCATCACTACTTCTTCAAATTAAATGTATGCAAAGGACACAGATACAACCGTACGTCTGATCACGACCGCGATGACACGATGGGTTATTCTGAGACACAGAAGACGATGTAAGTTAATAAATAGACTGACAGTTCAAAGAAGAATGGGCAAAAATTGAACTGCTTTATTCCTTCTGTATTAAACTGATATGTGTAGTTTGTTCAGAGACTATAGTGCTTAAATGTATTGAAAATATCCTTAGACCTTTTAAATGTTCTTCCGCGTTTCTCTCTTGTTTTGGCAGTTTGTTGTTATATAGAGGGTTCGATTTTTAAAATGCTTAAGTTGCCCTCAACTCTCTTTTTTTTCTCTCAGTGGTCATATTTTAATATTCATGTGTCTGTAATGAGTGTGTTGCAGGTCTGTGTTTTATTGGTTGTTGTCTCCTCACAGCATCATTTTGTGGGGCTTTGCAAACCTGTATTAACTCTAGTGTGGAATCTTTCTACAATATTCACTCATCATGACAGTAAAATAGGGCATTCTAGTCAATCTCCTTCAGTATTTCCTCTCTCAATCAGTAGAAAATGTGGTTAACACCTGGTTATGCATAGGGGAACAAAATACCGTCGTATACCGCGAAACCGATATCATTTTGAAAAATACCGTAATATACATTTTTGGTCATACCGCCCAGCACTAATTTACGTCTTTATTTAGAAAATATTATTCTCCGAAACACGTTCATGCAACAAGGTCTTATATCGCGGCATCACAACACGCATGTGCTCTTGTGAACGCGCATTGGAAATTGATATTTGTAAATAAAGTGGTAGATTATGCTTTCTTGCGCAAACAAATCGCTCTCGTCGCTTCATAAATTTGAGATTAAACCCCTGGAGTCACTGATTACTTTTATGATGTCTTTTCTACCTTTCTGGGGCTTGAAAGAGGTAGTTGCATAGCTGTCAATGGAGGGACAGAAAGCTGTTAGATTTCTTTAAAAAGATCTTCAATTGTGTTCCGGAGATGGTTTGGAACGACATGAGGGTTTATGTTTAATGTCACTAACTTAATTTGAATTAATTTATATATAATGCTTTTCATGCTCATCTCGTTTTTTTTGTGTTTTTGTCCCCAGAAACGGTCCTTAGGACTCTTAGGAATGTCTGATTTGAAGGAGAGTGCCAAAGTAGAGGAGAATGACACCTCAATGTCAAGAATCTCTCAGGACCTTTTGAACAGCGAGACATTTTCTGCAGAGGGCGCTACACCAGGGCCATCAGTGCACTGTCCTCAAGATACCATGGCACTACTCTGTGACCAAGGAGACCTCCTGACCAGTGTTGGTTTTATGGACTCCATTTGCTCAGATGGACCAGCCAAGGCTGCTTACGTCAATGGATCCACCTCACCCCATATATCAGATGAAATCTTGCTGGATATTTCCAAAAACGTACCAGTATTCCTTCCCAAATCATTACAAGCTCAGCATTCTGTCACAAATAACGTCCACTTTGAAGGACCTGATACACTCAGAAAAGAGGGGGAAATAACAATCAGGCAAACGTTGACTGCGGAGGATGTGGAGAATAGGGGCATATGGGGCTTTGATACAGAATCTCCAGAGAGTTCATTAGATAATTATGATGATGGAAATGACCTTAGCTGGAATCCCCAAAGGGAATTTATGAAGTTCCTGTGGGATGATGATAACGGTCTCGAAATGGAGGAAAAACTGTCTCCCGTTCCTTCACCAATCAACCATAAAAAAAGAGTTCCGTCACCACTCGGCCATAAAAGAAGAAAACGTAAAGAAAAATTGGTGTTAAAAGTCGATCCTTCAGAGGACTTATACTCTGGTTTGAATTTTGATTCAAAAAAAGATCATCAAGGTGAAGGAAGCCGGACAGAGTGCAGTCCTGTTAAGAAGAAACGTTCCCCAAGGAAACCATCCAAATTAAAGTCACCCATTGTAAAACATACTAAGTATTTAAATGGAGCTGCTGAGGCAGTCAAACACATGTTTCCCAAACCAGCAAAAAAACCTAGTAGTAAGACTCAAAAGATGGGATTGATTAGAGAAACTTTGCCATCAGACTCATGTTCTAGGGAGGAACCTACTTTTTGTCAACGTAACAGCAGTTTTAAAGAGAAATCGCAAGAAAACAGACAAATTACATGTAATAAGGATACAACTAGTTCAAAGCCATTCATATGTAAGGAATGTGGGCAGTGTTACCATGATCGTAGTTCGCTGTTAAATCACATAAGTGTTCACCGGGGCAAGCGACAGAAAATTATGGAAGAAATAAATGAGCATCAAATTAAAGATGAAGGGAAAGATGCAAAGTTGCAATGCCCCCAGTGTACCTTTGGAACTAACTGTCCGAACACCTTTGTGCAACACGCTAAGACCCATGAGAAGGACAAGCGATACTATAGTTGTAACAAGTGTGATTTTGTTGAAATGAATGAAGTTGAACTGAGACGCCATTTGCTTCATAAGCATGGCATCAGTGGTTCTGATCTGACTGTTTGGAAATCAGATGGATTTCAGGAGCGCAAAGTCAATAAATCAACGTGTCCAATTTCCTACTCCTGTTCTGTTGAAAGAAAAACTAAAAACATAATTGGAAATCATGTTAAGGCTTCATGTCAACCGCAGTTTAATGATGAACAGGAATCCTCACATTCCCTTGACAGCAGTGATGAAGAACTATCGCTGACTAAACAGCCAACCTCTGTTTGCAAGGTTCTTACATCATGTGCAAAACCAAAAGCAAAGTCACCAAAATTGTCTGAGAAGCTCCGGGCACCGGACAAAAACGAGAGCTTGTCGTCTGATCAGAAGTGCGGCCTATTACGAAAGAAAAAGGTGTGGACGCACAAAAGTGTCCAAAGCCAATCAAGACTTGACAAATCAATTCACACACTTTTATCCAGAAAGAAACCTAGTGATCAGAGTGCCTCAGAATGCAACACTCTTCAGGAGCCTGATGGAAGCAGTACGACAGAGTTTCTTGACGATTCCCTCAATTACGAGACCCCATTCTCTGGAACTAGTTTGTCCCCCTCAAAGTGTCTGAAAAGATCGGCTTATTCTAAAGAAGGGAACACTAAAAGAACTTTTAAGTCTGATGGAAATGTAATTTCTTCAGAAGATGTTGGAAACACCAACTATACACATTTAAGTTTGGAAAAGCAAACATTGAAGAAGTCACCTTCCAAAAGGAAAATGTCAACTCCATTCCACAATATGCAGGGCCAAGATATTCTTTTAGACTTCCCAAAATGTCGTCAAAATTTAAAGAAACCTGAAACATCCAAGAGGAGTAAAGAATTTATCAGCAACGGTGACTTTATGTGCGATTCCAATGCTGATCTTAGACCTGAAGAATGTGAAATCGACAAGAATGCTAATGCACGTTTTGTAAGAAAACAGACTTCACCTGCAAAGGCAAGTCACTTTGAGAGAAATCACGGTTCCCCGAGGATGTTTTCCGTCAAAGATGAATACAAGGAAGAAGAGATCTCCGAGTCAAACTCCACTGTAAAGCATGAACCGAGCTCAGATGTTGAGACCGATCTGAAGGCTTGTCCATACTGTCCTGCTGTATTTGAGTCAGGAATTAGCCTCTCTAATCATATAAGAGGACATTTGTACCGAGTGGGTCTGAAGGCACGTCTGAAGGCTGTATCTGCAGCTAAGGTGACTTCTCCTGACAAAGTACCTCCAGTTCGACGAAGAACATTGCCACAGATCAAAGCAGGTGATGCTTCTCTTGTACTTAATAGACTTAATTTCATTATTTTTTCCAAAATTAACAAAACTTGGTGTAGAAATCAGAACAGTGACGATGTATGCCAATTTTTATGAATGGACTATCATCATAATATTTGATATTTAAGCTGTAAAATGGAAAGATTGGAGATTCACTGAGAATGGAAATGTAGAAGAGTTGGTAAATACACATTTTCTTTGAGGTGTTCCTTCTCCAAGCTGTTTTTCGGTGCCCTCATGCTGGCCACATGTACTTGATTTGTTTTATTGTCAGGAAAGGTTGTGGTTTAAAATTCCAACACAACCAATGTGGTGCAAGTCAGCTGACATACAGGCTGGTTTGTGTAGACTGTTTTAGTTTGGACAAATTTAATTGGCTTTAAAGTCATAAATATTTGTTGTGAATTAGGCTGATTACATGTGGTTTCCATTTTGCTTTCTGATCCCAGCAGAGGAGGACACATCCCAGACTGATCATTCTGCAGATCTGCCAAACGACTGCCAACAAACGGAGCTCATCTGTCCTCTCTGTAGGGAGTGGTTTGACAACAGGACTGGGCTGTCCAATCATGTACGAGGCCACCTGAAGCGACTGGGCAAACCTACTTCCACCTTGTCCAAATCTCCAGTCATCATATTGAAAGAATTGATGCGCGACAAGAAACAGTTTCAGTCGAAGCTACAGGTTCTTGAGAAGAAGTGCCGCACCAAGTCTTTCCATCCTATTAGGTTGAATAATGGACTAACCTTCACATCTACTGTCAAACGGCATAAAGATAAGGAGGAAAAGAAAAGGATAGAGATTAATAAAGGCTCCCCACCAAGTGATCTGATTGGCATTTTGAAGAAAAGAAGAGCCCATGAAGAGACCAAAGCAAAGCACTCATCCCACACGGCAAGAAAGACTCTCCTTTTATCTTCAGGCAAAGACTGTGGCCTGGAGATAGAACCTTTCAAAGCAGAGCCAAATTCACTAGAAGGTAATGTTTCATTTGTTCCACTGATCAACTGTAATAAAGCAGGACCATTCCTTGAAGGAACAGTTCTTGCAACAAAAAAGGAGATTCGGTGTCTGTGACTGTTTGCTCAGTCTTATGTTTGACCAAACCCATAT
Source organism: Gobio gobio (assembly GCF_949357685.1). Classification (NCBI taxonomy): domain Eukaryota; kingdom Metazoa; phylum Chordata; class Actinopteri; order Cypriniformes; family Gobionidae; genus Gobio; species Gobio gobio. The sequence continues at coordinate 14,679,615 of NC_137102.1, read as the reverse complement.
GCGTGAAATGCAGAAAAAGAACAAGCATACTGGTTTGGAACAACACGAGGGTGAATAAATAATGTCAAAATCTACTCTTGAACTATTTCTTTAAACAACATGAAATGATTAATATACTCTCATATTTAGTCAATGAATGTTTCAAATATAACTATAACTATTTCAAATGTAAATATAACTGCAAGCAGCAATTATCAGGGCCAAGCACAAAGAACACAATAAGTCATGCCAACATGGCTGTTAGCACCAGACCAACAGCAACAATGAGCAATTGAAGACGTATTAAGATGATTTTAGACAAAGCGGTTTCATCTATCGACAAAATCCATAACTTTTTGCCGGCATGGTATACTATGAAGATGATACAATTAAATTTTGGTGTAAATCAGGATAAGTTTGAAAAGTAGGTTTTTAAAGAAAATCAAAATGGCGGACAGGAAGTTCGGCCAACTATGGCAAAATTGGTAACTATGTTCTCAGCATCTAGGAATCTATTAAGTTATGGTAATGGGAATCTATAGTAATGTTACGGCAATGCGTTCTTAAAATATAGCATTTTACGTCAAAATTCTAAATGACTGACGGCCAAAATGGCCGATGAGGGAAAATTGGATATTGTTCCAAGTTTATCTTTTCAGAAGTTATAAGCAAAAATAGCCATTTTTCATATCTCCTGACCACTAGGTGGCACTGTGCTGAAACTGCAGGTAGCCTCAGGTCATGGTTGTCATAACACACCATGTTTGGTCAGAATATGCTAAAGCATTACAGAGATATAGACTCGCATTCATTTTGATGGACACTTCGAATTCGTTTGCACGTTATTCAAGAACGGTTTGACGAATCGACTTGAATTCCGTAACTTTTTGTCTGTATTTTGTCTCAATTTTCATGAAAAGACTGTCCTCTATCCGTGTGCCAAATTTCATAACTTTCCTGCAAGCAGTTCTATGGGCTGCCATAGAATAAGAAGAAGAACGGCGATTACAATAGGTGCCTATGCACCTTCGGTCCTTGGCCCCTAAACATCTAACATTTATTTTCAATGTAGCCATACAATTCAGTCTGCTTGCTGATTATAGAATATATTTATTATACTCATGTACTAATTTATATGAATGACAAATGTTGGGCTTCTTCAAATATAGACTGATCGCTACTGCTAAATGATCCTTTGATGAGAGGCCTGAAATTGAGTGAATTGAACATGAAGAGTACATTGATATGTATTACAGTATCTGTAATGACCATAAGTGTTTCATTTTTGTGTGTTGTGTTTCTGTTACAGAGAAAAGTGAACTCAATAGAAAAGTTTGCGTGCACTGTAATGCCACCTTCCACAGCGGTGTTAGTCTCTCCAATCATTTGAGGGCATATGCACAAAGAAAAAAAAAAGCTCTTCTGGATGGAACTAGTATGCACCTTTCTTTCCTCCTATGTAAATGCATCTGTGTACTTGCATTTGGCTTTTTGTTCTACTTTCATAGGGCTTAGATCTTGCAGAATGCATGTCATATGCTCACTTCCTTTACTAAACTTTGCTTTGACTCTTCCAATTTCTCATAAAAAAAACAAGTAACGTAAACATTTTGAATTGTTTTTATAATGTGAAGGATAATTAAGGTGCGCAGAGCTTTACACTGACACCTGATGGTTTATCATATTGTAGTTGTTGCACGATGCCTTTGTAGAAGTATTGTTATCATTTGATTTTATTTATTCACAAATGCTCAGTAATAGAGGGTTTCTGTGAGTGGCATTCGGCTGGTCATGTGAGCCAGCCACCACGAGGGTAAGACTTTATTTGTAATATATGGAATAGGTGCTTTAACATATTTTGCTAAACATTAAAAACATGAAAAGAAAGTTCAATGTTGTTATAGGTTGAAAGCACATGATGTGCTTTTTTAAATGTTTATGTAGTTTCTAATAAATGCATTATTTATTATTGCAGCGTACGACTGTAAACAGAGAAAGCAAAGATCAAGGTCTGGGTCAAAGAAGAAAACGTATCCGCTGCTGCACACTCCAGAGGAAATCTATAGACTTACTTGCAGGTAACCTCAGTTACAAATATATACAAGTATATTTAATATAATAGTAATACATGTTGTATTTTATACAATTATTTTTGTGTAGTTTTGTTTCTTGTTGTTCCATTCTATTCACATTTGTCAATGCATCATTGTAATCTAATGCGTAATTGTTTCCACATGCAGGTTTTGTGACTTAGTCTTCCAGGGCCCTTTGTCAGTGCAGGAGGACTGGATAAAGCATTTACAGAGGCACATTATGAATACCGCTGTACCGCACACAGGGGCAGGGATGGTGGAAGTCACCTCCTTCCCCAAAGACTCTTGCTCCAACACCATACCACAGGCACAAACTTCAGTGATGCAAACATCCTCGTGAGCCCAGGAACACACACACACAAATTGTCCTAGGAATATCACTTGTGTGTAAATTAAATTGTTTGGTTATTTGGTTTAAATTTTATATCGCCATCAGTAAGGACTTCTCTTTTTAATCTTAACAAGGATCCATTCTTATCACTGACCGCTTTTTAGATATTGTTACATTGTGCTGGTGTTGTACATGGTCAAAGAACGTACGAATGGTGGGTGAATATGTTGAGATTTCAGTGGGACCCACCACCAAAAGACAACCTTTACCTCAGATACTTCTCACGTTGGGTTTAATCTGTCATCGCAGATTCATGCTCTACAAAAACTGAAACGATTATGTATGTGGATTTTTATAACAAGCCATTTTAATTTGAAAACCAACACAATTTTGTCTTTTTGTTGTCCCATCTATGAGCCTTGGAAGGTGCACAAATGATGCGTATGTGTAAAAATGTAAGTCTATATATTTACTTGATTCAGAAGTTTAACTCATGCCAACACATCAGTCATTGTGTGAAACATCCTGTTCTATTGATATTTAGCGGTTCAGACAGTATGCATGTCATAACCCCCTGTTTACACCGTTTCCGCTCCGGTAACATTTTGGTTTTCACTTATTACCCTGTTTTGATTTTATCTTAAACCTGTAAGTTTGCCACGTGTGCAAAAAAAAAAGAAGGAAAAAAAAAACATTAACTGTTACTTGTGTAGGCCATTTTTTTTTTTTACAGTTCAGATATTTTTGTGTATAAACCTTTTTAGGTAATTTATGTGAAAAATGTAAATCACTATAAACATTTTTGCTGTTGAGAATAAAATGTTTTTGTCGTCTTCAGCTTCTTGGTATGTTAAGCTGTGAATGTAATTCAATTTGTGATTGTGTTGATATTAACAGTTTGTACCAAATAATCTGCATATTGCCAACAATGTTAGCATAATTATTCTAGTCTAATAGCCTAGATAATCATCACAGACAACTTTAGATAAAGCTGAATTACTGAACTGAAATACATGCAGAAAGCAAAATCATCCTCTCTATCGAGGCAGACCTACAGTCATGTGAATGAAACTGGTGGTTTTAACAGCAGACCCTGAGAGTATAGGTATATAAATTCTTAGTTTTCCCCCTCTGGCTTCCTTTTTCCTCTAATAATACATGAACAAAAGGGTCCTAATTTTCACATTCAGGTCCAGACACACCCGTTGCTGAAAGGTACAAATAAAAGAAGAACCACGCAGCCTCCATTCACAGTGGCAGACTGTATTGAACTGAAGGGCCCAGTGTCTTGCAAATTTTTCCCCAGCTGTAACCACAAACACGGTAGAAATGTCTAGGGGCAACAACAGCAAAACTGGAAGGGGGTGGGCAAATTCTCTATAAACCAACCTGTTTGAAATAAGGCGGCAGACAAGTTGAAACATGTAGGCAGAAGTGTTGTATGTAAATCCCTGAATTTACGCAAGTAGAGCGTGCATGTTTGACTACCGAGACAAAATAAAAAAACAGAAGTCACAAACTCAAATTAATTTAATTTGTGATATTCGCAGGTATGGTTCTTTGTAAATATCAGTTTTTAGTGCTCAAACTACAGGTTGAAACCTTTGTACAGTTGAACACGCTGAAAACACTGTAACGGTAGCACTTTATCTTACAGTCCTGTTCCGCATGTACATAGGCTACTATGTACTTATAGCAATTACAAAAATTGGGTTATTACTAGGTAATAACCCTGAACCTAGCCCTAAACCAAACCTTAACCCATGTAGTTCCAATATATTACCAGTACTTGTACACTGAAAGTAAATGTATTGTAAAATAAAGTGTAACCACTGTAACATGTATCCAAACCTATTTTATACACAAAATGTAATAATCAGAATAAGACATTACATTGCAGAAAATATTAAGGGCAGTAGGCTATTACCAGATGTTCTTTGCCAACCAAGCGTGTGGCATATTCTAGGATACATTCATTACGACAACGCATAAGTAAACGTCAAGCAGCTTTACAAGGTCACTGTGGTTCTAATCTTGAGGTGCAGCATGTACATCACCCCCATCTAGCAGTTCCGGGTGCTTGATATGCCTCTTATCAGCACAATACAGCAAAAACACTTTATAAGTTTCACTGTTAACAAAGGAAATAGAAAACACATTCTCAGATTCAAAAGCGTGTTGCAATATTGCTGCTATTGCTAAAGAGAAAACGTGAGCTTTCATCACATCTTTCCTCATGTCAGATCATGTCTTTTAGATTGTATGAATTGATGATAAGCACTGCTTCTAAACTCACAGGAAACTTGTTACATATAAAAACATTTCTTGAAAAATTAAGTTAATTTTGTTTTCATAATTAAAGACCTTGCTGAAAACTGGTGCTGATGGACACTCTTGAAAATGTAGGACACTTTTTAGGATAACTACTGACCTTTATACATAGTTCATGTCATCATTTACTCAACCTCACATTGTTCAAACCTGTATTACTTTCTTTCTTTTGGGGAATATAAGAAGATACATATAAGAAGATATTTCGAAAAATGTTTCAGTGTTTTTAGTCCATACATTGAAAGTATGTGTGGTCAGCCCCACTGATGGACGAAATAACAGTTGAAACATTCTTTAAAATATCATCTTTTGTGTTCCACATTAGTAAGAAAATGGAACGCATTGAGGGTGACTAAATGATGACAGATTTTTGTATGTTTTTGTGTGCACTGACGCATCAGTCTGCATATTAAATATAGTAACATAAATGTATATAAATAACACAATATACACAAGTAGATGTGTAACAGAACATCATTTAAACTAAACATACCTCTAATTGGCAAACAGAAGCAAAGTTATTTTGCAACGTTTCTGTCATATTTTGCAACAAGCGTTTTTGCTTCCTGTCTTCGAGGCCCATTTATAGACCATAATATGTTGATGACATATTAGCAAGTCCGTAGATATGTCTGCAGATTTCAAAAGAATTTAAACGTCCATCATTCATAAAAGTGTGCATATATAGCCTTGCATGTTCGTTTATTGAATATTTTGGCTAGTTTGATTATATTTTCATCTACCAATAAGAGTGAAGTACTCTTTATAATGCTTAAATCCATTCTGAAGAGTTCCATTAGTCGCTACTAATACTTTCCTTGACCTCAATAGGCAGTGTGTCGAAAAGATGATCCTCCACGACGAGGAGGTTTTTCCGAAGAAGGCGACACTGGCCGAGCTGGAATGGAAGGCAATCTAAGCAGTTCCCTTTGAGCTCAAGTTGGGACAGTTGAACTAACTGCCCAATGGACTCTGGGATGGAGGTGATGCTGTTATGACCCACTAATAAAACCTTTAGTTTGGAACATTTAAACAGTTGATTAGGCAGAACTTCTACCTTGTTACCCGTGATAGCAAAATGTTGCAGGTTGTGAAGGTGTCCAACCTCCACTGGTATGCTTGAGATGGAGTTGTTGCTGAGGTCAATGTGCCTCAGTTTGGGCAGATGAAACATAGCTGGAGGAAGGGTCTCCAGTTTATTGTGACAGATAATGAGAGACTCCAGACTCTTCACGAGGCCTATCGAAGGTGGAATGGCAGTTATCTTGTTGTACCACAGCTTGAGGCACACCAATCTTCTCAGGTGCTGAAAGCTGATGATTTCCTCAATGGTCCGGATATTGTTATTCTTCAAATCCAGTTCTTGCAAGTTAGCCAAGCTAAAGATGGCATGGGGGATCCTCTCCAAATCACAGTTCTGGAGCTCCAAATCAGCCAGGCTGGTCATCTTCTTCAGACTGTTCAGTACCAGTAATTTAGTCCCATCATTGAGTATCACCAGTTTGATGAGATGTGGCGACAATTCTGTTAGATTTGAGGGTATTTTGTTGAGATTGCTTTTGAGATACAACGTCCTCAAGTGTCTCAGATCTCTCAGTGACTCCAGACCAATCATCTTGTTGTGTTCGGAGTTCAAGTTCCCAATCAGGTTCAGATCCTTGAGGCTCCTCAAAAGATAAATCCATGTTGGGATTTCTGCAACATCAGTAAACTTAATGTGAAGGCATTTCAGATGGTCGCGGAGAAAAGTGAAAGCGGTTTGTTCGACTTTAGCAGGGCAGTTATATAGATGTAGCTCCCGTAGGTTGGTCATCTGAGAAACTTTGGCTGAAATCCTGACCTCAGGAATAAGCTCTAACTTGAGGACTTCCAGATCAGTGAGGTCGAATACCGCATTAGGGAGACCTGACAGCATAAAGAGGTGAAGTTCTTGTTCATCTTGAGCATTGGATGTCACATGCTGACGTAGTTTTTCAAATGTCCACTCGTGGTTAAGGCTAATTTCTCGTAGTTTGTTCTCACTAACTTCGGAGAGAAATACGCCAAATCTTTTGGAGTACAGCTGATCGTATTGGTCGACCATGTGTAGGAGAAACGCAAAGTCATTCTTGACATCAGGAATATCACTGAAGCTACTTTCCTCTCTGACTTTTTCAAAAGAGTACTCCTTAAGAGGTCTCCTGAAGAGCCAGTAGAGCGTGTACAAACACACCAGTCCGTAGAGACATATCATAGCCATAAAGGTGAAGAGAAGTTTCCTTAACATGAATGCCATGTTGTGCGTGCAAATGAATTGATCATACCCGGTCAAACTTTCGATCTTAGGTTTGCATACATGGCAGAAACTGATATTTGCAGCAAACGTTGACGTATAGCTCAAAATCAAAATGATCTTCAGTGCTTTTATTGCTGTCTGAGCCACATAGAGTTTGTAGATGAAGTCACTGTCTTCGATGTGAGCTCGAAATTTCCGCACTTTCTCAAAAAGAGCCTTGGCCTGTTCTCCATCTTTTTTGTCCAAGGTGGTCAGGCTGGGAGCTTCTGCAATAAGCTTCTCGGTAGGAAACTGCACTGTTGGACTTTCCATCAAAGGAGTAGACTGACTGCTGTCCTCCGAAGATACATGTTTCTTGTAAACCGCACCGCTTGTGAACCTTTGCTTGGTTTCCTCAGAATCTTCACAAGCAGTTTCGGACAAAGCTTTCGTTGTCCATGGCGATTCGAAGCACCGTCCCAAAATGGAAACAAAGTGTTCAATCTTTGAGCTGGTCTTTGGGTACTTGAACCAAAAATTGCTGCTTACCATCAGCATTATGGTGTGTATGAGGGCAAGGTAAGGAAAGTACTTGTTATACCATGGTAGGGCCTCATGGTAGCACATTTGGTTGACAAAAATATACTGCTGATAGTCCAGGTTTGTTTTACGTCCTCTGGGTTCAGGATGAGACCTCTCTTTTGAGGGGGTAGGTTGAGTGTTAAGAAGTTCATGTGCAATGCTGTCAGGAAGGTCTTTGGTTGTTGTGGGTGCAGTCCCCGAAGCTGATGCGAAACATTCTAGTCCATTTTGAGCTGCTTCATGGTTTGTGCTCTCCTCAAGAATGGGAAGACATGCCACTTGGTCTTTGGATAACTGCATAGTCCCAGAAAAGATGGCTAACATCAACATTATCACCCCGATATAATCCATGAACACATCCCACCATGGTTTCAGAATACGGTAGGTTGGCTGGATGTCATTAAGGGAGGCAACTTCAGTGAGACTAAACATCCCTGTAATGAAGAGAAGTGCAGTCAGTGCATGTTTGAACAGAACTAATTTGATTCTTTTACTTCATGTCTTAAATGTTAATGATGTACACATTTGAAAGTCTTGGGTGTTTACTCTTGGCCATATTTTAAAAAGAGTAGTTTACATTTAGTAATTTAGCAGATCTTCATTGAAAGCGACTTGTGTACAAATGTGTATATAAATGAGTGAGTTAAAGCATACAGCAGAGTGTACTGACTGCGCAGTGAAATACCTGCTAGCCACATATGGCTTCAAGTTACAACATGAAAGGTCCGATCCATCTCAAGAGTGCGTTATGTTTGAAATGGCACTTCACTGCTACGTCTTACATGTCCGTGTGGCATGAGAAACACGTGTCCATTCACTTATGATATGATTCCTGATTCCAGGTTAAAACATTTTTAGCAGTCAATGTGGTATTAAAATTCCAATTCTGTTTTTAAACATACTCCCAGTGGCATGCACACAATTCGAGGGCAGCTTTATTGGATGTCTGCTATTTTCTCAGTGTTGCGTGAGAAATAGAGTCTGGAACCACATGGCAGCTGTTAATCATTAGAATTGTCTGTGTTAACTATTTATGGTGTTTAAGAAAGATATAAGCTAAGAACATCATTATTTTGACTTACATAGCTGGTCATTCCATAAAATTACTGCCTTATGTTATGTGCCTTTATTTTGAAGGCATAGTGAACTTTTCAGGACAATTTCAGGCTTTTTCCATCACTTCAATTCAAATTTGTTACATTTGTCAGTAGGGGGCGATCTTTAAAAACAAAAATACAGAAAACTATGTTTTAATTTAAAGTCAGTGTTAAATGATCTGTCTAAGAAACACCTAGTAGTGTCATGACAGCAAAAGGACAAATGGCTAACTATAACACTGACAACCCTGTTACTGTTTAAGTAATGAATTCCTTATTTTTATTCAATTATTAATATTATTATTAATCAACTTTTTATATCACCTTGGCTTTTCAGAATGGAAATGTACCCATTTAATCGATGACCTAGTAAATGATAAACGTTTCCAGGTTGTTCTAAAAATGGTTATTATCAGGCGAATGACTAAATGAATGAAACGTCTTAAAATAGAAATGTTCACATTCGCATAGGCTAATGCAGTAATATTATGTCGGGATCTACATAAGGTAGACCGAGTCTAAAACGCGAAACTGAACTAACATAACCTGCAACCCCTGGGAATAATATAGGAAGTAGGAAGAAATAACCCTCAAAGACCCAGATAAAAACATTAGAACGCTCTACTTACTGTCTCTGCTGACGGTTTTCACTGGGATAGAAGCGTAGGCGCTGTTATCTTGAATGTCATATTGCTGTAGACGCTAGATTTGACAAAAGTTGTCGTTGAGCAGGAAACAGACTACAAAAGTCAAATACGCAATCGCCACCAAACAAGCTTCTTTCAGCATAGTAATGTAATGTCCATGTACCCTCTGTCCATAAGACGTCTGAACTCGGCGAGAGGCTTAAGAAATGCGATTCTTTGTCCGACTTGCTCCGACTTGTAGTTCAGCAGTCAAAATGACGGAGTTGTTCCGCTCGTCAACTGCGTATTTCATTGGACGATGACAGACGAGCGTTTATGGACCCACCGGATAAAGGTGAATTATCACCAAAAAGTCCTATAGCGATGAAGACGCGCCCTGTACAAAAAGCACGCGAGAAAGGTGTTTTTCAATTATAGGTGGAGTCTATGAAATATTACAGTTATGACATCCATAACCATTTAATAATAAAGACTAACCCAGTGCGCTCTTTCTTCTTCTTTTTTCTTCTTCCTTTCTTTTATGAGGAAACTAGGACCCAGATGCTTAAATAGTGCAGCATTGTTTGGCTGGCACAGGGTGCAGGAAATGTCTTGGTAACTAAAACCAACCCACCCTAAATGGTTTTTTCAAGTTTCAGCTAGTTTGTATGAGGAACATCCTTTGCTGCCTGGCTGAAATCATGAACACGCTAATTTTTCTTCCTCTTCTGTCAGTTATTGTATTCCAGCAGTGTTTTGGATGCTTTTAATTTTTCTTTTTCATAAAATAACATGCTTTTTTTAAATATATGCTAGTTTATTGGCAAGGAGAAATGACCTATACATTTCTACTCTTTATGCAAGTTCAACACATTTTTTTACACATGCAGTTGCCATAAAAGTGTACAAGATATGTCACCACTTGTTTATCAGTGCATTTGAGTCTTTAGTGCTCTCAAGTGTCATTAGAAAGAAACAGATGATCCCTTAGAGAGATATGAGTGTTCTCTCCACAGCATGATTATACGAGGGCCCAACCCTTAGTTTTTGAGAGCAATCTGAAATTAAACCCATAATAACTTTGTATGACATATCTACAGTATTAACCACAAATGATTAATGGATTTAGGGATGGTATATAATTCTCAAATTGAGCATAGGCTAATTGTTGCGGTAGTTTTTAAAGGCTTGTCAGTAAACAGCAGAAACATGACAAATAGTTTTAAATGAGACTGCAAATCACGTGCATTTTCCATTGTCGTCATATAAAGCCATGTGCAGTTCTGCACCTGTGTTATGTTTCAGTTCAGACAATGTAATTTATTATTCTGTACTATTTAAGAACATATTTGAGTTTAAAAAAATTACACAACTAGGCCAGACTCAAACATGTCCGTTGGGCTATAATTTATGACATTTTAAGTAGGCCTATATTTTAGATTATGTGTGTGTGTGTGTGTGTGTGTGTGTGTGTGTGTGTGTGTGTGTGTGTGTGTGTGTGTGTGTGTGTGTGTGTGTGTGTGTGTGTGTGTGTGTGTGTGTGTGTGTGTGTGTGTGTGTGTGTGTGTGTGTGTGTGTGCAGGTTTATATTACATTGTGGGAACCACAAGGATAGAAAAACCTGAAATCACCAACAATGTGGGGACCAGCCAGCGGTCCCCATGAGGGAAATGGATCAATAAACATACTAAACATACAGTTTGTACAGTATAAACTCATTATGCCTATGGAGAGTCCCCCGCTCCCCACAAAGATAGCAAAACACTGTGTGTGTGTGTGTGTGTGTGTGTGTGTGTGTGTGTGTGTGTGTGTGTGTGTGTGTGTGTGTGTGTGTGTGTGTGTGTGTGTGTGTGTGTGTGTGTGTGTGTGTGTGTGTGTGTGTGTGTGTGTGTGTGTGTGTGTGTGTGTGTGTGTGTGTGTGTGTGTGTGTGTGTGTGTGTGTGTGTGTGTGTGTGTGGGCATGTTTTTGTGAAATATCAGGACACAAATGTGTATAATGACATGGGTATGACACAGGTATTACAAAAAGAGGGTGAAATATGAGGACGTTCCCCATGTCCTCACTTTTCAAAATGCTTATAAATCACACAGAACAAGTTTTTTTTCACAGAAAGTGAACTGCACAGTCTCCTGTGAGGGTTAGGTTTAGGGGCAGGGGCAGTGTAAGGGGATAGAAAATACGGTTTGTACGGTATAAAAACCATTACGCCTATGGAATGTCCTCACATTTCACAAAAACAAACATGTGTGTGTGTGTGTGTGTGTGTGTGTGTGTGTGTGTGTGGCCTAACCTGCTTCATCTGGGACTGTCACTTCAGTAAATATGGGTAGTTTATGCATAATATTCCCATGAACATTTTAGATTAACTTTAAACGATTACAAACCTAATTTTAATACAAAGAATTTGATTATGAAGAAAATAGCCAATCAAATGCGAAACACAGACACTTTAATTGAATGCCTGGAATGCCAGATGAAGAGGCGACTATAAGTGAAAAAATATATCGAATTAAATGCCTGCAGGTTTTTAAGTTTTTAACTTTTTTACATGCTGTTGAATATGAGTAAATTTGCCGAATCATAAATGCGTAAATTTGGCACTTATGACTCTCCGTCTCCACCCAGTGCACGTGACCTAGAAAACCTATAAATAGGGGTAGGTTTCGTCCATTGTGTTCACCAGAGAGTCACTGCCGTGGACAACAGATACTAACAGTATGGCGTCGACGAGCCGGTTAGTTACATTTCTGCTGGTTTTATTGCTCTCTAATATCGATTTGTAAACGCATGGCATAGACGACCTTTGAATTTTTCCGCTGTGGGCCTCTGGAGGCTTTTAGTCGAAGTTTGTTGTCATCGTGACGTGATGCGAATAAAGGAGGTCTTGTGTAATGAACACTGACATTTTCTGCTAGCGCATGTCGGCTAGCCTTTCGCATCTCATGAAACGAAACAAAATGAGAGCTGGTTCCAGTAAGTGATATCGAAACACCAGCTGTCAGAGTTTCAAATCTGCGTGGAAGGTTGAGATACCTGTCAAAACCGAATCAAATAACAGTCGTCACAGAGCTAACAGCGCTAACTGCACGTACATAAGTAACAAGAGGGACACTTGAAAACTCAGGAAGTGATTCCATTTGTTATTTATAGAATAAATAATACTTTTTATTTATGCCAACTCATGTCTGCGTTGTTGAGGCTGCAACATCAGTGTCCGAGCCCCCGTTTAGTCCACTGTTGTTATTTTTTTTAAGTTTAAACGTCTGGAAGAGCTGATAATATATGTTGAAGTTTTTTAAATAATAAATGTAGACGTTATTTTGTGGCTGTATAGATAAATAATGGATAAATAATGAAAACACTTTTTTTTGTAGTTCCATTTTTTTATAGATCTGCAAGTAATAGAAATAATAGAACAAGCCTTTAACTGAACATATGACTTATTGAGTAATAACAACAATATGAATTAAAAACATATTGTACGCCAGGGAAGGATCTTTCATATTTAAAACAAGTCAGGTTTACCTTGTTTTATGGATTTATTTATATGTATATGTAATTTAATCTGTGTAATTAATTTTTTTTTTAAACTTTTCTTTTTTATATGCACCTGCTTTAGATGAATGCTTGTTCTGGTTTGTTTGGCATCTTCCTGTACTGTATCCTAATCCACAGACAAACAATTTTTTTCTCATGTCAGCACAGATATCATGTCGATTTTTCCTGACTTTTGGAATCTTGTCTGTTTCAGTGGAGATTCTCTTCCCAAGGTGCAATGCCCCAATCACCCCGATGCACAGCTGGTGGAGGACTACAGGGCAGGGGACATGATCTGTCCTGAATGTGGCCTTGTAGTAGGTATGAGTTTCCACCTGAATATTAGAGATTTGAGTGGATGTTTTTTCATCACTGACCAAAACAATAAGCATACATTTCCTTTCTTTTCCAGGTGACCGTGTAATTGACGTAGGGTCAGAATGGAGAACGTTCACCAATGAGAAAGCAACTAAAGACCCGTCTCGTGTTGGTGACGCTCAGAACCCTCTCCTCAATGGAGGGGACCTCACCACCATGATCAGCAAAGTAAGGAACTTGACTACCGACTGATTTTATATTTTAAAGGTTTGGTGTTCTCGTCATGATTATTTAAATATATTTTCCATATGCTATTTTAGGGAACAGGTGCAGCGAGCTTTGATGAGTTTGGAAATTCCAAGTACCAGAATCGGAGAACCATGAGCAGCTCTGATCGTGCCATGCTGAATGCCTTCAAAGAGATTACCACCATGGCCGACAGGATCAACCTCCCCAGAAACATCATTGTGAGTGTCCCAGCCAGCCTACTCTTATTGAATTAGAGGCAATGTAATTATGCACAACACGGAAGTACCCTAAACCAAACCAAAGAATTATGTTGTGAACAATTCATAGTCATAGTCACGAAGCCTTGGAGGGCAAAATGGCTATATAACTCCATAGAACTGCAGCACAAGCCTGTCAAATTTCCATCTTAAAACAAAAATATTTGAACAAGATGCACGTTTTGGCCATATGATCCATATACAGCATCTGCTGCAGTATTTCAAACACTAAAAACAGCTGAATGATCTAAAACATTTAACGTGAAAAACTAGGGATGCACCGAAATGAAAATTCTTGGCCGAAACCGAAAACCGAAAAAGAGGAAACCAAAACCGAAAACCGAAAAACCGAAATAAATTATGCCAATTATTAGTACCATTGCATTTATGGCTATGACTGTGTACTAACTTTACTAAAATCAAGGCATTGCAATTGCATAAATTAATATTAAAGTTTCAAAGAATAAATCAATTACAAATTATGCCAATATTTATTTAGCACATTGCAACAATGCACAGTATAAAATAAAATTCTAACTAAAATGTTTAACTTGACCCCACTCATTTGTACATTAAATAATAATGTACAGGCCTACAGAAAGGTTTTAAAATGAAATGTTCTCTCATAAAAACAAATTGCATTTAGGTCTAGTTCATTTTAAATTTTTCTCTGTAGGACTACTACAAGAGAGTGCATTCAGAACAAGTGCAACTGCTTAAAGATACAACTATTTGCTCTGTAGGCCTTCAACATAATAGTGTATAAAAACAAAGACTGCCATAGCCCATATGTTAACTGTAGAATAGGGGTGTAGTGGTACACTAAACTGACGGTTCGGTACGGGTTCGGTATAGCAGTTTTACAAAATGGCTTATTTATTTTTATTGATTTACTGAAAAAAAAAAAGTATCTGTCCTTAAATGAATTAAATTATAACTAAACATGTATTGAAGATATTGTTGTAAACTATATATAGGGAGCCCCTTACTTGCACATTAATATTAAAGGTTAACAACAGAGCCCAAACTATTAGCCTAAATTCAGTTGCTATTTATTTTTAGGTCTAATAATCAACACTCAAATAACATAGTACGCAAACATGTAAACTTCACTTAAGGCAGTTTTTGCAATAACTTCTAAATCTAATTATAAAATAGTTTTTTATCCAATTCGTTGTTGAAATATAATCATTTATAGACAGTGTCTGTCATTTTCAAATAATCAAGATATCATTAACAGGTTAAGTAGAATATAATGAATGTAACGGCTAATATAGAGCATATATTTAGTGAAAGAGTTGATTTATTCTAGTGAATAAAATTCTGTGGACACTGAATGACTGCCTGAGGTAAATGTGATGCTAACGTTACATGACACTGTTAAGTTTACAGCAGATATATTGACGTCTTTTCGCCGTTGAAACACTGACTGAGCGATTACACCACATATGATATGTGACAGTAAGTTGTATTTTATCCTCAACACACCTTAGATGTTCATTCATGTTTATTCTTAAGGAAGAGATGATCGATCGCGCTCACAGATGATCGCGTTCACACACGCGCGCGCCGCCGCTTGAACTGTGATGTGATCAGTGATGCCACATTAAAGAGTGTCAAAACTGCATTTATCTTTTGAATTTCGTGATGCATGTTGATCGATGTTGGTGTGGGAACTCGGATTGAAGTGTGTTCCGCGCTTAAAACATGCCCACTGTTAAAGATTGCATTCGGAAACCGTTCGGTTTCACAGTGAAGTCTGGTCCTCTTCTCATCGAGAACATGAGCTCTCGCTGTCAGTGCTTGTGCATGGAGCAGACGTGGGTGTTTCTCAGATATACTGAAATGCGTCCACACCGCAGACATGTTGCTTCAGACGAGCACGTGCAGGTTGCGGTTTCTGTTTGCGTCATCACAACATTTCGGCCATGTTGTTTCGGTGATAAAAGTCTTTCGGCCGAAGATTTTTGGTGGCCGAATATTCGGTGCATCCCTATGAAAAACACTTTAGTTGGTTGCACCAATAAGGATTCAATTAAAGGTGGGGTAAGTGCTTTCTGGTAACCGATGTTTGATTTAAAATCACCAAAACAAACACGTCCCTATTTTGATAGCTCCGCCCCACACATACGTAACCCAGGCAACGATTATGGCGGAATCTGCTGTTCCAGCCATAGATATTAGGGATGCAACAATACAGTTAGTCCACGGTTCAATACATACCTCGGTTTTTAACCACGGTTTTCGGTTCGGTTCGGTTCTGATGGCTTGTTACATACATTTTTTGTTATTCTATTCTTAGGCGACAGGAACAGCAAGAGGTTAAAGAGAAAAAATACTATTTTTTACTTAAAAGAATTGAAAAACCTTACTTAAACTTAACTTTACTTAAAAAAAAACCTTGTACACATTCCTAGTGTATTGGATAATATATAATAAATATATATAAAGATTTACACTGGCAGCTCAGAGCTGTACAGCAGCATTTAAGTATGAAATTGAATGAATGAATGTAAAAATAAAACACTACATAGACTTCACTATAAAATATACATCGATTCTTAGCTACTGTATTAGTTTTTCAGTCAAGAGCAGTGAGTGATTTTCTGTCTTTTGTTGTTGTATTAACATTAAAGGGATATTTCACTCAAAAATGACAATTCTGTCATCGAGAAATGAATACAGGTTTGGAACAATATTAGAGTGAGTAAATAATGACATAATTTTATAGGTGAACTGTCCCTTTAAGGATCGCGTGTTCACTGCCCTGTTGTCAATTTAAGACTTGCGTGCATCTAATATACAGACACGATTGCGATTTTACTTTCACTTAAGATATAACCGACTGTGTTTATGTTAACCATGTGTGTATTTTACAGTATTATCGCAGTAAGACGACTACTTAGTCCAGTAATCACGTGTTTGACAGGCGCGCGCTCTGAAAAGCGCATGTTAAGACCGCGCACGCGAATGAAACCGGCAAGGCTTTAAAACGCATGCAAATAATGAACTTTAGTGATTGTGAATATGATATCTATAGTGTTCCATGAGTAAAACTCTACCACTAACGTGTGATGTGAATGTATGTCGTGTTGTTCAGTATTGGGATGGAGGCAAATGATAGAATTTGTAGAAAAATAATTAATTAAATGCGAAACCGAAAAAAACCGCAATTCACAAGCGCGTATTGAACCGTGAATGCCGTACCGAACGGTTCAATATTATATTGAGAATTGTGGCATCCCTAATAGATATGTATACGTAGATGCCTTATTAGCGGCTGTTTCTATGGGCCGCTATATGTTAGACATCCAGTATTTTCGAACGGTCAAAGTCGGTCGTGAACGCTTTGTGAACATTCAAATGTTGCCTGTGCCTCTGCAACCGTAGTTATACGGATGCATGTATGAAATTAATATCTATATATCAATAGACTGAAGCAGAGGATTTTATAGGATTTAGTTTATCATTATTGGTATATTGGTTAAAGATGTTCTTAATATCATTAATATTATTGATCGTCAGAGAACCCATACAAGACACATCAGCTTTAATGAAAGCAGTGAACTCATTATAAACAAGTTAATTGGAAAGAAATCATAAACCATCAACCAATCGAGGCAATTACAACACGGCGTGTAAGCCGTGTAAAAATCGGGGTCGTCATGATTGATCTTTTGCATTCGTCTGAACAACAACGGCAGCAGACTCGCTGAATGAAAATGCACTTTCACTCTCTGACAGAAGGCCACGCGTATGGAACAGCAGAAATGTGTTGGTTTCTCTTTTTTAACTGCCTCCACCTATCGTATATATACAATTTCTGAACAGTTTATACTGTTTTCAAGGTCTACCCAGGTCTGGTGTCTTGTGCAGAAAATGTCCATCTTCAATGTTGGGTCTGCACAGATCATGCAACACACACACACAAAAGCTCCCTAGAATCACAGCTCTCCCAAGGTTGGAGAGTCTTAACTAACTATCAACAAAACACTTCACCAAAACATGCTGATACTATGTGCTTCTCTTTCGGTGAGAGGTACAGACTGGCCAATTCTTTAGTGTTTCAGTAAAAGGAAATATAAAATAAAATAAAATAAAATGAAAGACAAATTCATATTTCATCTCTGGAAGCAGTCACCACTCAGAGAAAGATAAAGGAAGAAACAATCATTGGTCCTCTTGATTTAAGCAAAATCATAACTGGAAAGAATCATTAAAGTCATAATAATTATATAGGAGGATGAATATTGATTGAGGCTTTGATTATGAATTTAAGTAGGATATATATAATGAAGCGGCGGTACATTTCAGAATCTTTCAACACTTACCCCACCTTTAAGCAAAGTTTAATGCTAATCTAGGGTTTGTTGATATGGGTTTTATTTTAAATCCAGTTGTTGCACCACTTAATTTTAAACACACCGCACAGGTGGAGGGTGAACTGACAACAGGCTAAAGAATCCTTATTTGTGCAACCCACCTTAAGGTGCCGTAATGTACTAAAACAGTGATATTAAAAGATCAAATTCAGTTTATACCTTTTTGATGATGCATTCTATATACAGGCTAGTAGATGAGCCAAGAATATGAATGCAACCCTTTATAATGGGTTTCAATGGGAAAAACACTTAACGAGAATCCCTGTGTTGCATTAATAAATTAGTGCATACATAAATTAGAGTTTCCACCATGTTTCACATTCATCTAGAATTCGGAGTTTCCCACTTGTAAATATTAGGGCTGGGTAAAAAAATATTGAATTCTCGATTTTAATCAATTCTCATTTTTACGAACCGATATTGATTCTTAAATCTCAAGAATCTATTAGTCATCCTGTTTTCAGTTGATAAATGAACAGAACATTGTACAGAACTTAAGTTACTATTGATATGAAACAGATTTCAAGTCTCATTTCAAATTACGTCCATTTTATTACGAAATTCATAAACATAAAGACCGTTTTGGCACTGTGGCGTGAGATCGCTCTGGCTCCGCTCAAGGGATGCGGCACATGAACTGATCTTCTCTTCCGCCTTAATACCAGTTACTGCGCGAAATAAACATGAATGAACATCTGAAAGTGTGTTACAATCTGTATCATCTCATGGAATCGCTCAATCAGTGTTTCAACCGTGGAAAGACGTCAGTAAAACAGCTTGTAAACAATGTCACGTAACAATATACCTCAGAAAAACCATTTCCAATGTCCATAAATTCGTTACTCAACCAGAAAAAAATAACTCTAGAGAAGAGCATTTGGTTAAATATATGCACCATATCAGCCTACATAATCATTATATTTTTTTTAAGTTCTTCAATATTTAATGCATGTTTGAATAAATCAGGCATGTTTTTGATAGCCACCATTAAATGTATACATTTCATATAACTTTATTATTATAAACAAAACATCACTGAGTGTAATTTAAGTGTTTGTATAAAAATCTGTTCATTTTTACCTTCAATATTATAGTAGGCTAATGTAGTACCAACTGACTCCCATAGTTTACAGCATTAGTTAAGAGATTTGTTTTCCTTGAGAAAAGTTGCCATGTATTGTACCTGATATACATCCAAAATAATCAATATTGAATTGCAAGCTTGTGAATCGAATCGAATTGTGAAATTTGTGTCAATACCCAGCCCTAGGGAATATGACTTTAACTCATGCTGCATCCAAATTACTGTCATGTGACCTACCAGTCAGTTGTGTCACTTCACCTCCATTCATAAATCCTCTCCCTTGGCCTTATGGGATGGTAAAGTGTTTTATTGAATACGCACTTCAGAATCTCAGCGGAAGTTGTTGGTCATCCAGGGACTTTTCACCTCATGTTTTTCGGACATACTAGTCTTTTGGTGTACTGTTTATCACATACTATATAGCAGGGAAGTATTCGATTTCGGATGCAGCGTCAGTGAAGTGCCCCTGTTTAAAAATGTTTTTCTTTATTACAGGACCGAACAAACAACTTGTTCAAACAGGTTTATGAACAGAAGAGTCTGAAAGGCAGAAGTAATGATGCGATCGCTTCGGCCTGCCTTTACATAGCGTGCAGACAGGAGGGCGTCCCTAGAACATTTAAAGGTAGAACCTGCATATTTTTTTAGGATGTTGGTGAATTTGATAATTATACTGCACTGAATTTACTTAGCTTTTGACATGAAATCATAAGCATTTAATTACTTATTTAATAAATGTTTTCCTTGTTATAACAATTCCTCCTATCTCATATTAATATACAGACAACTATAAGCGAGCCATTTGTAGGTTAATTCTGCCGAAAAGTGTGAACACTGTGGCTTTGTCATGCTACAAAACATTGCATTGTTTGCTTGACCTTCGTGACCAGCACGACACAGCAACATTGGCTCAGCCAATAGAGTGCAACAGTTGGATTCTGGAAGTAAAATTTTTATTTATTTTCTCATTAGCGTAATTGATTTTTAGCAATAAAGTATAAATCCTTAAAGACAGACCTTACTGTGAGCTATGAGGATGTTAAACGATGGTATATGCTTGTGTTGAAGTCATTAACCTGCATTATTTCAAATACATTTTTAAATAATCATGTTTAACAGCAGAATACCATGTGAAAAACTTCATTAAACATGATTCTGCAGAATAATCTCCACCAATCAGTGAACTGTGACAAGTAATGTACACCAAAATAACACTTTAGCGCCCGATGCTCTCAAACTACTTTAAATCAGTAGTTTTATATTTTACCATCATTTGAAATTTGTGAGATTTTTAAATGGTTTTGTTCAGTTCATGGCTTAAAGATTCCTATGGGAAAAATACTTCTGGGTCCAAGGCCATTGAAAAGGTGGGTGGGCAATGTTGCTCTCAATAGCGTGAGTTTATTTGTTTGAGCGACCAATGGAAGGCAAAGGGAGAGTTCAGGAACACCTCTTATGGTGATGGTACACGGGGCAACCTTTTGAGCAATGTTGCAGGGTAATGTTGCCGAGCGATGTTGCTTGGGCACTTTCTCATCGAGATTGGGCAATACATTGTATCTGGATACTTTGGATCGGTCGTGGGGCCTGTGTCTTACCCGTTCGCCCATTGACGGCAAAGTTGCTCTGTGTATCATTACCTTTAGTTTTGTAACTCCATTTGGTGATGCTAGTAATACAGAAATGAAACCCTTTACCTTTAGGATTATGCTAATAACTCATGCTAGTTTTAAACAGGTCTTGATATACCAATTTGTTTAATAATTCGTATCTCCCTCCACCCCAGAAATCTGTGCCGTGTCTCGGATCTCGAAGAAGGAGATTGGCCGTTGCTTCAAGCTTATCCTGAAGGCTCTTGAGACAAGTGTGGACCTCATTACAACCGGCGACTTCATGTCACGTTTCTGCTCCAATTTGGGCTTGCCCAAACAGGTGCAAATGGCAGCCACTTACATCGCCAGGAAGGCCGTGGAACTGGACTTGGTTCCAGGGCGCAGTCCAATCTCAGTGGCAGCCGCAGCCATCTATATGGCCTCGCAAGCGTCTGCTGAAAAGAAGACACAGAAAGGTAAGAAAAAACAATCCACACATGTTAGCATGTTCATGTCCTTGATATATGAAGTTATTGTTCTCTCTTGCAGAGATTGGGGACATCGCTGGAGTGGCAGACGTCACCATCCGTCAGTCCTACCGTCTCATTTACCCCCGCGCTGCCGATCTCTTTCCTCCCGACTTCAAATTCGACACCCCTGTGGATAAACTGCCTCAACTGTGAACACCCATGTGCCCCACACTCACCGCTCTTTGTACTTTCAGAATTTTTGCCCTTTTCTCTTTGAAATTTGCTGTGAAGGCACAAGCCTTTTCAAAAGACAACGGCAGGGATTCGGCAAAGTGCAGAAGACACATTCCAAGATTAAACACAGATTACAGGCTGTACTTTCATTTGTGTGTATATAAATTGTACATATGTCCAAGTGGAAATTTGATCGGTGGTTCCAACTAGGCATATTTCTTACTGTAACATTTTCTTTTGTAGGAAATTATTTTGTTAGCTTGTTTGCATTATATTTAGTAACTTAAATAATAAATGCTTTTCAGAAAAGCATGGTGAACATCCAAAATCAGGTTTACAAATACCTTGAGATTTGAACGCGAGTAGCTCACAAATGGTTCGTTTCCCTCTCTTTTTTTTTAATATACGAGGGAAATGGTATGAAGTGGAAGTTTCTGTTTGTGTGTTTCTGTACTCGCAGTTCATTTATTATAAAAGTTTTCATGAAATACGAGAGGATTCTTTTTGAAGCGACAAATCATTTACAACCTCATTAGGTCTACAACTTGCTCAGAAAGAGGCTCACAACGTACAGTACATAATAAACATTTAATTTTTGCATTTGCGATGGCTGACAGTTGCAAAACCTGTTATTTACACCATTGCCAAGTCAAGCTTCACAACTGTACCATTGAAACATTTCCTTTGCATCATGCTTAGACATATAAGTAGTGGGTAGAAAACCTTTGTACAGTCCATTGTTTCCCACAATATAGATAAAACATGGATATTTTAGACAAAAATTTGTGCTTCCAGCTTGATAGTGTTCATGTAGTGTGGCCTTTATAACACACCAACCTCAAACTAGTATCTACCCCTCCATTTGGATTGCTCATTACACACATGAAGCTTGTTTGAACATCTAGAGTTATTAGTATATTCATGTTGATATTTGGTGTCTAGCATGGATTCCAGTCTGTCCTGACTCATGTCCATCATTTATGAGTTTTTTTGTGAACAAAAGCCTACGAAATGGAGGAATTTCAGTAGGGAACAACTAGTGCGAACTCAACAAATGAGGTAATGCGATTGCCTATCACATGCACGCACACACACACTACCATTCAAAAGTTTGTGGTCGGTAAGATTTTTGAAAGAAGTCTCTTATGCTCACCAAGGCTGTATTTATTTTCCTCAAAAATGCAGTATAATTGTAATTTGAAATATTACTACAGTTTAAAGATTGTTCTATTTGAATATATTTTAACATGTAATTTATTCCTGTGATGGCAAAGCTGAATTTTCAGCAACCACTACTCCAGTCTTCAGTGCTAAATATATTTTATAACTGACCCCCACACTTTTGAACGGTAGTGTAAATCCACTGACAGCTTAAGTCTGGTTAAAAAAAAAAAGACTGAAACTTGACAGAAAAAATAACTTAATGAATAAAAGAAGATACATTTCCTGTTTCAGAGCAAAATAACATACGACTAGAGTTGAAGTTATGGTAGTTAACATTTGTGGTTTTCATTGTAACTAGGATCATAATGCATTAATACTGTACTGTAAGGAAGAGTATAGACTCCACTGCATAAAAAGGGCTAGATGTTTCGGTAATGGTGGCAAATTGTACATTCACTGGATGAGGTACAATGCATCAGATACCTATTATCTCGGTCTATGGCTTTAAAATAATTAACATTGACATTTAACAGCCTTTTTGAACCAGTCACATTGTATGCTTCAAATACAAAAATATCAATATCAAGGCTCATCATTTTCAGCGTAACTGATGAAATTCCGACGGCAAGATGAATGTGGATGTGGCCTACTGAACACTAGGGGGAGCCAGTTAAGCACCTGATCACATGGTTCTCATCACGCGCTGTGGTTAGTTGTCAGTATAGTTGAAAGCTATACTGGTCAATTCATGTTTTTCTCGAGCAGTGCTTGGGTCCAATCCTTTCTGATGAAATGTCAAACAGAAAATGGGTTCTGGTATTCCTAAAATAACGCTGAAAACAAAATGGGGATATCTGCAAGTGGTCTGATTCACATTATCTGCATCTGTGTGTGTCTGTGTCTAGAGGGAGGGATGCCAACACATGGCTAACACCAGTCTGCAATATAGTCAAAGTCTACAAACAGGTCCTGCTCGTCCTGGTTTAAGTGCCGGGGTTCTCTGGGCGGTGTCAGCACCGGAGCCTCTGAGGTAAATTCATCATCAAAGTTACTAACGTCACTGGAACCTTGGATTGTCGGTACAAATGGCGGCTTCACTTTCTTTGCTAATAGTCCGTCCCAGTCGATATTCTGGAAAAAATTATGTACAAATAATATTAATATTCAGAGCGAGAGAGAGGTAAAAAAAAAAAAAAACTATTCTTGGTAAAGATTCAAGATATGCAGCCAGATGGTACCCTGAAGAACAGATGTTTCTTCACATCCTGTGCGTCGCGTTCACCAGCTCCAAGTCGTCGCTCTGGATTCCTTCTTAATAACTGTGAGCAAAGTAAACAAAATTATAACGAGACTGATTGTCCAACAAAATTTGTCTACACTTGGTAAATCCACACTGGCAAAAGCTGCTCTTGGTACCAACCCTTCTCATAATGGAGATGGCCTCTGTTGAGAGGAATCTTGGGTAGCGAACCTCGTCATTTACAATGCTGTCAAACACCTCTTCTTCATCATCACCAGGAAAAGGAGACTACGGAAACATGAATCCACTTAGTCACACAGAATGGCAAAAAAAATGCTTGGCTACTTTTGAACCAAAAAATGATCTATGATTGATATTGGTGTCACAATCACTTTTCATGATTGTCTTCTAGTATGTTTTCATAGGGTGAATTAAGGGTGAATGGGACACTTTTTGCCATTGAGATGACTTGAAAAAAGTGGCCCAATCAACCTGAATTCACCCTATGTTTTAAGTAGCATCACAATGTCCTACGCCTACGCAGTATGATGGTTATGAGTACACTACGGTTCAAAAATTTGGGGTCAGTAAGATTTGATTTTCATACATTTATTCAGGAAAGACGCATTAAATTGTTCAAAAGTGACAGTAACGACACGTATATCGTTATATATAATCTGTATAACAGATTTCACAGCACAACTGTTTTCAACACTGATAATTATAAGAACTGTTTTTGAGCACCAAATCATCATATTAGAATGATTTCTGAAGGATCATGTGACACTGAAGACTGGAGTAATGGTGCTGAAAATTCAGCTTTACCATTACAGGAATAAATTACATTTTTAAAATATATTAAATTATAAAACCGTTCTTTTAATTGTAATATTTCACAATATTACGGTTTCTTTTAATCAAATAAATGCAGCCTTGGTGAGGCTTCTTTTAAAAACATTCAAAAATCTTGTAGACCCCTAACTTTTAAACAATAGCCTATTTGGAGAGATGAAGAAGAAATGAAAAACCAAAGTGAATGAGCTCTGACCTCCCCGACAAGCATCTCAAAAATGAGCACGCCGAGCCCCCACCAGTCCACTGCACGTGTGTAGGAGGTTTCGGTTAACACCTCAGGAGCCAGAAACTCTGGAGTGCCACAGAAAGTGCTCGTTCTGTCTCGGTAGCCCATTCCTAACACAGAAACAGGTAGAACATGTGCATCTGGTGCTTGTACAGAGGGCAACACAACATGAGCAAATACCCTTACCTTCTTTGCAAAGACCAAAGTCAGCAATCTTGACAAATCCCTCTGTGTCAAGCAGTAAGTTATCCAACTTCAGATCTCTGCAGAATACATGAATTAATCCTCAAATTATTTAAATGAAAAACAATAAGCATATGTGTCAAAGGTTGAATAGTCGTAAGCCCCGATATACTTGCGGTGAAGGTTTTTTTTGTTCTTCACTTAGGGGTAAAAAGAAGTTTGACGTATATGACCAGGGGTAAAAAGAAGTTTGACGTATATGACCAGCGGTATAATGTTAGCGAACATCCTGACACTGCCATACTGATGAGTGGCGTTTAGATGAATATGTCAATATTATTATGTAAAGCATCTGATCATAGCAAAGTGGATGTTTAAGCACTCTAGTCAAGTCACGTCACGTTTGTTTTTATAGGCCAGGGTTCCTCAAACTCTGTCCTGGAGGGCCACTGTCCTGCAGAGTTTAGCTCCAAACCTGATCAAACACACCTGAGCAAACTAAGCAAGGTCTTCAGAATCACTAGAAAATCATAGGAAGGTGTCTTTGATCAGGGTTGGAGCTAAACTCTGCAGGACAGCGGCCCTCTAGGACCGAGTTTGAGGTTTGAGGGTTTTCTCAAATGGAAGTCTGCATCCTACAGAGACTGCGTCCTTCCTAGTTCAGTCCTTCAGAGGCTTGTAGGCTAGTGTCCTCCTCAGCAGTTAAACGCTAGAATGAGACGGTCTAGTAAGTGTGCGTAAAGTGTACATCACACATGTTCCCGCCCTCACGGTCATGGCACGAAAATACAATTGAAATAGCCTAGAAATCTCAAGCGGCAACCTCCCGCAGTTTCTCTAGAAGCCAATTTGGAAGTGACTTAAACTGCCATTCATCTACTGGCCGCTAGAGACAGGCTCCAGATGGGAGCAGAATCTCATTGAGCTCCATGTTAAAATGCCCAACTTTACAACAGAAAAAAGCCAGGTACAAATTGTGGTTTTGGTCTATACGGCTAATTTTACGGCTAATTTAGTTCTGTATAATTAAGGGTGTGGCCCACTTTCAGTGACAGGTGGATAGCCATTTATCTGCTGTCTGTTAGTCACCACGTCCCCTCAGCTCAACCAGCGTCTTTGCCCATTTTTTATTATCCGGGAGTGACGCGCGATGATGCGCTGGCAAGATGGCAACAGCCAGCTCGTCCCAACTTTACGCTTCAATTCTGCTCTTCAGAATCCTATGGGTGATGTCACGGACACTACGTCCATATTTTTTTTACGGTCTATGCAAAATCTAGACAAATGTAATTTGCTGCCAGGGTCGTCTAGCAACTCTCCCTTGGCTTGCGGGCTTGAAAAACCAAACTCTAGTCAGGCCAATCACATCGTGTATAGAGTCGGTGGGCTGGCTTAACATATTGACGGCAGAGTTGCGACGGTTCCGTGTGACTTCCCTGCTTTTTGAAAACAAAGAAGATGGCTGCTGCTGCTGCTGCCGAACAGCAGTCTTTCGAATCGGCTTTGGCCGCTCTGGTTGACTTAGAGTTCAGCTTTTCTTTGAGAAAAGAACGGCACTGAAGTCATTCTTAACCCTCAGAGCCCGACGGCATCGCCCACGACGTCACACGGCACCTCCGATAAATATCTATAGGCTTGTTCGACTTCACCCAGCGATGCGCAGACCGATCGGCGGCTGACTTGAAGCAGTGCATGCCGGTTAGAAATTTTGTCCGACTTGAGGCAGCGCCGACGCCACGTGACAGTGACGTATGTCAACAAAGTGCCGCGAGAGCGATTCGAGAGCAGCCGGCGATTACAGCCGGTGCAGTTTCTCGAGAGCGACTGCATGAGGCTGCACGGGCTCTGATGACGACACAGCCGTTCCACGATTGGCCAGATTCACCGCATGACAGCGATCACGTGTGTTTCGTGTTTATTCTAAAACCTTCAGCTCCACTAATGCGCACAAATCTGTTTTTTATAACAGTAAAACCTCCTTTCATGTAGTCGCGATGTTATATTGTCATGTTTATCAAAATATAACTGATTAAAAACATAGACCCCACTTCATTGATAGTGTAGGCTTATATGTTGAACTTTATTCTTGTAAAAACACACGCTGTATTAAGCAGTGCATAAAGTATTACATGACAATAATGTCTCTGAAACATCTGTGTATTGCCAAATGTTGCATTTGTTTCACTTCAGCTGATAAAGTGTGCAAACACAGCGCGAGCGTCACCGCGGGAAGCAGAAAGTGTCCGACTTCACGTCTGTGTTTGCAGCTCCTCCCCGCCTGCACGCGGCTACTCTCGCCGATCAGGTGCATCCAGCCGCAGCCGATGTCGAACACACCTAATATTATTTCATGAAACTTTTATCGATTTTCTTACCGTTTTTTCCAGCAGAAAGCTAACGAGCTAGCCATCACGGGGGTGTCTTTGGTGTCTTTGTAGCCTTTACAGAAGGTTTTCTATCCAGCCTGGAACATGTGCATCTTTTTGGAGTTGTTAGCAATAAATCAAAACGCTTACATCCAAGATATATCCACTTGATGTCCATAATTTATAAATTTTCCGTCATTTTTGCCGCTAACGCGATGCTAGCTGCCATTTTGGATGAGGGTTTGACCAATGACAGGCTGATCCGTCATCCACGTTGGTGTGCGTCATTACGCATGAACCACAGCTCTGTTATTGTGGATAGAGAGAGACACACGGCTAGTAGTGAGGAGAGAGAGAGAGAGAGGCGCTGCAGTTTTTAGTAGTTTTGTGGAGAAAGTTTGAGGAAAAAGTTTGAGGAGAAGTTCCTGATAGGAACTGTTTTGAGGCTTGGCACCAGTAAATATCCAAAATCCAAAGAGGCCAAAAGCGCCTGGACTTTTTTTGGAAAAATGTAAATAGTTTTGGTTCTGTATAAGTTATCATGTTTATTCCTGAGTTCCAGGACTCCAAAGACTTGAACAAACTGTTTTCCAGAGGAAATATGCTTAGCTTTTATTTATTTGTGTGTGTTTTCAATAAATATTTGAGTGATTAAATTTCCGTTTTATGTTTTCATTTGTCTTTATGGTCCCATAACTTATTTTACATTCAGGTGACATCAATGCAACTCAAATATACTGACAGTGCAACTTGTCTTGAAAAAAAAGAGGTGTGTCAATTGTCTGTGCACAACAGGGTTGATGTTTTACAAGCTTTTTTAGTAAATAACACCAGGCGGAAAATTTATTGTAAAAATACCCTTAGGTCTTAAAGGGTTAAAAAAGGAAGATGTGTTCTGAGTTTTGCCGACCGGATATGGCAAAAG
Organism: Gobio gobio; assembly: GCF_949357685.1. Taxonomy (NCBI): domain Eukaryota; kingdom Metazoa; phylum Chordata; class Actinopteri; order Cypriniformes; family Gobionidae; genus Gobio; species Gobio gobio. Next base: position 14,651,239 of record NC_137102.1, on the reverse strand, counting down.
TTTCATCTATCAACTAGCTTTGTTGCTCTGGTTGGTTGTAGCGCTATCCTATTGCGTGCAGAGGGAATTTGATAGACAACCGTTTACCCCCCCCTCGGATTGAGCCCTGCCAATGGTGTGTTCCCAGACCCAACATCTTGATGTGGGTCTGGCTTGTCAGGATACTATTGAAACCTAATTTTGGAAAAATACTTTGCACTACAAACCTTTATATTAACTGCCTTTCTGTTAAAGCAATACAGTGAAGGACAGCCGTCTGTGGTCTCCCAGTGGCTTACATTATTGGCAGTTTAGTGTTAGTGATTAATTTACAGAAAAACAAAAAGACAACATCTATGCTTTTATGTCCGAAAACTAGTGGTGGGCATAGATTAATTTTTTTAATCTAGATTAATCTCACTGTAATCTTGGAATTAATCAAGATTAAATGGCTCATTTGAATTCTGCCGAAGGCATTCAGAATATGTGTGCTCGTGAGTGAACGTTTGTCTTTTTGAAGTTTGAATAATAAATAACTTCTGTCCCTTTAAGACCTGACGCACGCATGGATCCCAAACACTGTTCCTGTGAGCTGGTTCCGACTGTGTTTACGTTAAAACTCACCAAGATGGGCATTGAGACATTTTTGAGTGTATTTGACCATTAATAAGATGGATAAAGGAGCTCATTTTTGCACTTGTATGTCAGAGGCGGCTTTTTTACGGTATGTGTGTGTGCGCTTCAGATGCGAGCGTGAAATCTGTGGGAATTAGTAGAATTAACGTTATGTGCAACCCCGGGAAAATTCAGACCGGTCACACCAATACTAACACGCGGTCATGAGGAAATATCCAGCAGAACACGCGTTTGCCATTTTCAGAGGGTTAACCGGACTGAATGAGAGGAGGCGGGTGACTGTCAACTCGCTGTCGGTCGGAGAGGAGAGGAGAGCGCAGCTGGTATCGATACTGTAGAAAATCTCGCCCCCTACAGTGCAACTCGGCTAGGTATACATTAGGGCTGTCAATCTTCCTCCATTATCCCATTAGTTTTTTTTAACATTCAAATTATATTCGAATATTTAATGCTCAAATTTGACAATACAATTTTCAAATCGAAATTTGCTCAATATCGAAAATACAAACTTATCCAAACAAATTAGCATTAAAGAAATGTAGAACAAAAGTAAACCAAAGTGCGCTGCTTAAGTGCATAACAGTGACACTAACATTAGGCTATAGGCCAGGCTATAATAATCAACATGGGCAAGATTTGGTCCTAAATGTTGTTGGCCAAAAACACAAGGCGATCTACGTTTTCTGGATCTAGTGCAGAGCGTTTTTTATTTACTATAATTCCTGCCGTGGAGAAAACCCTTTCTGCTTTAACCGAGGTGCCTGGGATGCTCAAGTAGCGTCGTGCCAGCTGGGCAATGTGAGAGTACTTATGTGGCATTCACACCGGAGAAATGCCTATTCGCGTCTTTGCATTGACTTAACATGTAAATCACTCGTGCGAATCGCGTCATTCGCGTCCCGTGTGAACGCACCATTAGACCCTGATGTCTTCCACCACGACAGTGGATCGCCGTCGGTGGGCAGCGGGGTCTCACTCTCGTAGATCAGCATTTCTTGTTGCAACATATTGCCAATGTCCAAGGTAGGCTTACCACCCCATGCGTCTGCGGCTACGCCTTGGAAATAAACAATCCCAAAAAGATCCCCCAACACTGAGAGCGGTTTTCTCCTGGCATTGTGTCCCCTTCGCCATGGCTGCTCCCTCCTCATCTTCCTCATAGCTTTCCTCCGCAATCGCTATCAGCTCCGCTTTTACTTTCTCACGTACCTCCTGCTGCTGGTCTCGTTCCAAATGAATTAGCCGATGGAAACGCGGGTCGAGGTAGCTAGCGATATTAAGTAGCATGAATGCGTCTTTGTTGTGACTGTATCGCTTCTCGAGATCCATTGAGATCTTCGCTAAAGATAGTCAACAAATAATTTTTTTAATTGTTTTTTAAACCCATTCGAATAGTAGTTTTAACAATCGATTAGTATTCATTTTTTTTAATATTCGAATTGTATTCGACTAACGAAATTCTTTTCCAACAGCCCTAGTATACCCAGCTCCCAACCCAACTTTGAGAATAGATTAACGGCGATATTTTTTTTATCGCCCGATAAGAGTCTCACGTTAACGCGGCATGTTAACGCCGATAACGGCCCACCACTACCGAAAACATTATTTTTGTCATACATTTGATCAAACGTTTTTCGTCAGATTATTTTTGTGAATTTAAATGTGTGCAAAGGATTGTGGGTGATTTAAGGCTGCGAAGGATACATCCTTCAAATTGAGATGGCCTTCAGCGACGTTTGATGACGTGGCTGTCAAGATATGCAGCCTTCTGATTGAGACACGTGTGTTTCTTTGATTAGAATTACAACTTCAGTTTTTACTATAAAAGCAGCTCTCCAGCATGTTTATATTTTTACTTGCCAACGTCTGACCTCAACGGACTGAACAGGAAAAATTAATCAGAGACAATTTCCACGTTAAAGAAGATGGAGCCTCCGCGCACACCTACCCATTACGTAATCACCACAAACAAATGGTAGTTCAAAGAGGTTTACCAGCCGGAGTGAACTTTTCTGGGAAGTTCGGTTTCAAACTCCAAATAACAAACTCCAAACAATCTTCATTTTGACCTGATTTTGTTTAAAATGTCACGCCAGTTTGTTCTTCAATTTCATCAGAGTATATCGGGCCTTAAGTACAGAGCACCACAAATTTTTCCACATACCTGTATACAATCTTGTGCTCATGTAAAAACTGCAACCCCAGGACGACACAAGCTGCATAAAACCTGCAACAATCAAAAACAACAGAAGATGTAGTGCTGATAAAGGCTTTATTACAATCATCTAAAAAAATAATAATAATAAATATAGCTGCGAGCAGCCATTAACGGGGCCAAGCGCAAATAAGCCAATATAACATGCCAACACGGCTGGGAGGGTGAGACCAACTGCAACAATGAGCAATTAAAGGCATTTTAAGATGATTTTAGTCAAAAATGGCTGAAAAATCACATATACAGTCACTAATAATATCATTTAATGGTTTGTCACTTTCGACCAATAGGTGGCGCAGTAACGAAATTGATGTGGTGTGGTCAGAGTGAGATGACAATGACAAAGGCAAAGTTTGGTGTCATTATGTCAAAGCATTGCAGAGATACAGCCTCAAGAGTAATTTTGGCATCATGGCTCAACTTTGTCGCTGCAGTATATGAAAACGGTTTTGTTTGTTGACACGAAATTAATAAGTTTTTGCTGTCATGGTCTGAAGATGTTACGATTCGATTTTGGTGAAAATCAGGCAAATAGTCTAGGAGGAGTTCGAAAAAGTAGGTTTCTGAAGGAAATTAAAATGGCGAACAGAATGTTTGGCCAAATATGGCAAAATTGGAATCTATGTTCTTGGCATGACCCAAGGAATATATTGAAACCATTTTTATGACAATAGTCAAATTTAATCAAAAGTTATTAGCATTATTGGAAAATTCACTATAACTTTTGTCCACAAGGTGGCGCTGCCTTGCAACTTTTTGTGTACTTTCAGGGCTTGGTGACAAAGACACAGACCGAGTTTCGTAACGATACGCCAATGCGTTTGTAAAACATAGCACTTTGTGACAAAATTCAAAATGGCCGACGCCCAAAATTATTGATATGGGAAAATTGGGTATGGCATGGCTCGGCGTGATGCCCCGACTCTAAAGAGACCAGTTTTGTGATATTTGGCTAAAGCGTTCTTAAGTTATAATCAAAACTAGGTGGCACTGCGCCGAAACGCTGCAGGCAGCCTCAAGTCATGGTTGGCATAACACACACCAAGTTTGGTCAGAATATGCTAAAGCGTTGCGGAGATAAGGCCTGACTTTCATTTTTGTGGGCACTTTGTCGATTTCGTTCGAGCGTTATTCAATAAGAATTTGACTAATCATCTCGAGTCTAATACGGTTTGGTCAGCATGGTCTGAAGATGATCTGGTTCAATTTTCGTGCAAATTGGAGCAACGGCCTAGGAGGAGTTCGCAAAAGTAGGTTATTCAGTTAAATAAAAATGGCGGGAAAATTATTATGACGGAAAATGACGTCATAGGGTGCAATCGAATTGGCTTGAGCCAAGGAATTAGAGGAAAAAAGAATTTTGTTTCTAGCCCTTATGGTTCAAAAGTTATTAGCACAAATATGAGTCAAACTTTGGACAGGTGGTGGCGCTAGAGGGATTGTTTTAGAGATTCCAAAATTGGTGTGGTTAATGCTGGGACTGTCCTCTATCTGTGTGCCAAATTTCACAACTTTCCCGCAAGCGGTTCTATGGGCTGCCATAGACTTCGTGGCGGAATAATAATAATAAGAAGAAATCTAACGATTACAATAGGTGCCTGCACCTTCGGTGCTTGGCCCCTAATAATAATAATTCTGTCACTCACGTTGCCCGCGGCTCTGAAAACACATCCGCATGAATATGCATCATGAGGTCTCCTCCTGCCGCATACTCCATCACAAAACACACATGCTCCTTGGTCTGGAAACACGCAAAAAGATTGACCAGGAACGGGTGCCGCACACTGTTCACAGTCTCGAATATCCTCTTCTCACACATCAAACTGGGAAAATAGAAAATAAGACAGGATAAAATAAGCTAGTAGTTGATAAGTGTTGCTCACAAATGATCATAGATAAAACAGAGGAGAAGATTTTACCTTTCAACCTCATCACGAGCAACAATATCCCCCTTCTTAAGGGCCTTGATGGCAAACATTTCACCTGTAATACTGTATTCTGCTAGTAACACCTGAGGGAAGATGTAAAGTGATACAGTCAGATGTAACTAGATGTACAACTAGACGCAGCAAGCGGCAACCTCCCCCAGTTTCTCTTGAAGCCAATATGGAAGTGACTTAAACTGCAATTCATTGACTGGCCACTAGGGACAGGCTCCAAAAGGGAGCAGAATCTCATTGAGACATTCTAAATGTAGCATGCACAAAAATAGCCAAAGTACTTGTACCTTTCCAAAATGTCCCCGTCCTAACACTGCAACACATTTAAAGTCTTTAAGACTGAAATGAAACTGTTCTTCCTCCTCTTCTTCTTCCCTAAAACAACAAAAGACCTTCAGTTAAGTGTATATATGTTAGTAGAAGAAAACATAAGAATTATAAGCAGATCACCTTATTTCTGTGTTCTTTTGGACAGTAATGAGCTGTAATGCTGACGGTTGAGTCTCACGTTCCACGACTTCCTCCAGGTCAGACTGAACAATGATGCTATTCCTGTCATTTCGGTAGTCAAATGCGGTTAAAGTGTCCTGTAAAAGAAAAAAAGCCTTTCAGCTGCCACTGTTTATACAAGATGAGACTGGATAGCCGTTATCTTTATGTTAATAAAAGTAACGGTGAAGGCATTTCCTATTCCTTTCAAATGCAAGGGGGCAGATGAGAGACTGAACATGAATTACACGTCTGCTTCTGATCTTTATCCTCAGAGTCTTTAACTGTGCTTTCAAGGAAACAGATGGCATCAATTCAGATGCCTGGGCGGCTTATCTCTACAACAACCACATGATGTGTGTGATGTTACCTGTTTGTGTTCTTTGTTGGGGATCTGGTTCTCAGACAGGACTTCTCTTATACTAACAGGAGAGTATTGCTTTGGTGTAGCGTCTTTGTCGAAGTCCAGTTTTGCCACTATTGGGTCACTATAGAGGGCAGATAAATACAAATAAAAGCACTGCCTTGACAAAAATTACTTGTTTACCAGTGTGTTTTGTGTGTCCAATACCTCCTCAGAGCAGGGGTTCCTGGGTGACTGCTATGTCCAGTCTCAGCTGCCAGCTCTGCCATTTGAGGACTAAATGAGTTATTGGGAGAGGGAATGGCCCTCCTCACCAGGCGTCCCCATGTACCGATACTCATCTGAGGGGCCCGCAGAAACGTTCTCTCTACAGACATGGGATACAAGAAGAAACACATCCATCAGACCCCTATAAACGATTTGCTTAGAGATCATGGTAATATAAACAAGAAGCAACAATGACAATAACATAACTGGTGCTTCACAAAAGAAAACTGTTAGAAGGTGCAGGAGCAGATGTGGGACTGAAGCCCAGGTCTGTTGACATATGGGAATAAATCACTTGCTTTATTACAAGCAATGTGCCTGCATTGTGAAAAGGCACTGCATTTATAATTGGCCCATTATGAGTTATTTAGGTTGAAATCAATCTCTTTTTTTGTCAATTTTTATATTTACCCCATCAATTCATGATTTCAGTAAGTGGCGTCCAGTTGTAATCTTATAAACTATATTGCCAAAAGACATCCGATTCTTAATCCGTAGGGTTTAATGTGGAGTTGGCCCACCCTTTGCAGCTATAACAGCTTTAACTCTTCTGGAAAGGCTTTCCACGAGGTTTAGGAGTGTGTTTATGGGAATTTTTGATCACTCTTCTAGAAGCACATTTGTGAGGTCAGACACTGATGTTGGACGAGACGGCTTGGCTCAAAGAATCCGCTCTAATTCATCCCAAAGGTGTTCTATCGGGTTGAGATCAGGACTCTGTGCAGGCCAGTCAAGTTCCTCCACACCAAATGTTGGAAGGGGACATCCCCAAACAGTTCCCACATAGTTGGGAGTATGACTATGCTTGAATTCACTGAGGTCCAGAGAGCAACCCATTCTTTCACAAATGTTTGTAGAAAATGCCTGTCTGCATGCATAGGTTCTTGATTTTATACACCTGTAGCCCTGGAAGTGATAGAAACACCTGAATTCAATGATTTGGAGGGGTGTCTCAATACTTTTGGCAATATAGTGTATTATTGTTCAATCAAATTATAAAGAAAATTGTGACTTATTACTTTTGGTTCATCCCGCACACTGAAAATAAAATGTTGAGTGCATTTTATTGTGGGATACAGTACAATAACAGTTGCATATTACTCTTTTTGGCAAATGTAGTAGGTCATCTGGGTATTTATTCTATAAAAACAATCAGTGTTCAAATAGAATTTTTAAATGTGCACTACCAAAACAAACAAAAAGGCCACAATTTAATTCTACAAGTCTGGCAAAAAGTCCTACAAAGCAATTTTTCCAATTGTTTTTGGTGTAAGAAACCCTATATGACCCCTCTAAGGCCATGTGTCCACCAAAGCGTTTTTTCCCGAGGTTAGCATATTTTTCCAATTGTTTTCAATGGTAGCGCTGCATTTTTAAAACGGCAGCAGTGCGACGAGGCGCTGAGCATCTATTTTACGCTGTGGCTGCCGAGAGTTAAAGAATGTTCAACTTTGGGTAAAACGCAGCTCTCACTATCACTTTTTATCCAGCCATCCAATCACAGTAGAGGAGGGGCAGGACAAATACCACACCGACCAACTGCTATATCCTGCTTGTGCAAGGGCAGCAGACGACAACAAGCAGCATAATAACAGAACAAAATAATTGAAAACAAGAGCCAGAGAAAATACCTTACATTGTATAGACACTTCTAAAGACATTTCAAACTATCTGTGAAAGGAGATACTAGATACTTCTGCAGAAATTCTGTATCATAGCAAGAAAAGTGTCTCAAATGAAGAAAAAAAACTCATTTGCCCACAGCTGGCTAAAAACACTTTGGTGGACACACGGCCTAAAGGGACTGAGGAATTGTCCAATTACAAAAACGTCATAATTCTCTACTATGTAGAGGAGATGGGCTCACCTTGTTGCTTTGAAAAGATCTTCTTCTGCCTTTGGAGTCTGGTTCTTCGCTCAATGACTGGATTAAAAAAGGTAACCTGTAATAAAAATGGCTTTCAGATCAAGCTCTGAAAACTAATCAAATTCCACTTCAGATCTACTAGGCTCAGTTTCTTTAAAGAAGCAAAGGTGGGAAAACCTGCCCGGGGGTTTCAGGGGCCACTGAGCGTGAGGAATTCCTCTGACTTTCTCACAGAGCTTCAGGCTGCTAATCAGAGGGCTCTTTGTGAGAAAGTATTGATCGCTGAGAGACAATATTGTAAAGTTACCTCTGCAAACAAAGTCCCTTGTGGCTCAAGGTAAAGGCACATTCCATGCCGCTGGTTGTCCAGGAAGTCCTCCAGTCGCAGGAATTTCACTGCACAAAGAGATCGCCAATCTCTCCAATACACTGAGATCTCCAGCTCACGAGACTACGATACAAAAACATTTGCCACAGCATATAGAAACAAGATGCAGGAGTGTTATGAATGTATTGTGTATAAATAAACATGTACTGCGAGTTTTACCCGATCTAGCTCTAATGTAAACTTCTGGTCCCACGACTGATTACTGACTGGTTTCCAACTGGTCTGACCAACTACAGTGTTGTCAAGCTTCAGAACAGCACTAATCTCATCTGGAGACAAACAGAAACACATACACACATTAAGCCCCTCAACTGGCACAGTGCTTTGATTTTTAAGATTTTTAATTGTAAGAAGTCTAATAAAAGGCTTGTGAAAAGCCACTTGAAAGTAAGCACTAAGAACTACTCAACTGGACAAGTCATCATTTTTGGAGAGATTTCGAACGCTGGTTCCTCTGCGGTTCCCACGGCTCATGAAAGAGGAGCGCGTTTCACTGGGGCTCCAACCGGGCAGCGGCACCGATGTGGCTTTTGACCGGCCAGGAACATTGTCTAACAGGTCCTGACATCCCATGAGTCTAACCTCTAACTTGCCTGTTTAAGTCGACAGCAGTCACCATTAAAATACACAGCTGTTCAAAAGTTTGGGGTTATGATTTTTTTAAATGTTTTTGAAAGAAGTGACTTGTGATCACCAAGGCTGCATTTGTTTGATCAAAAATACAGTAAACATGGTAATATCGCCTACGTGTTACGCCTCGTGACTAAACAATGGGCGCCAATGTGAGTGTGCACACCATAGACCGTAAAAAAATATGGACGACACGACTTCATTGACTTCCGCTGACCAGAGTTGAAGCTTTCGTACGCCGCACACGTCGCTGACATCTTGGGACCGAGTCTGCGCAGTAGCGATCTCGGGACCGGAGTTGCGCAGTAGAGAGCAGGAAGTAGAGGCGCGATTTTCAAAAGCCCGCCCACACTCTCACAGATGCAGAACATTTCATTATGTTGGTGTGAAATAAACAGTTAAGAAAATGGAGAAATTAAAGCTAAGCTCCAATCTCCTCCCAAAAATCCAGACAAAAAGTCTGTTAGTGCCTTAGGTGGCAACTTCACTAAGAGAAACCGTCAATCTCAGCTGTCAATCATGACTTCACACCACCCGTTTTTATAGCATCAAAATACTAACTAAAACTAAACTTATTTAAAAAGACGAACACTTGAAATGAAATCATTGTGATAAAAACTGCCTAAAATGACAGAAACCATCTTTAGGAAACAATTATTTGAAGTGTAATTTAATTGTTTAGTGTGTCTCGCGTCCATTCTAATACATGGAGAGGTGGGGTTTAGGAGCTATACCGGGACCAACAACCGGGGGGCCGATCAAGGCGCGGAGGCTTCAGTTTCTGAGAGGAGAACTACAGGCTTGATGCACACAGACGCGCAAAACGGCAGTCTACTGTCTCTCTTCTTCTGTGTGACAAGCGAGTGTCAGAAGCGTAAAGTGGCGCAGCACCACCTTGTGTACCGGGAGCAGCCTTTACTGAATTTGCACGTTCACTCTGCAAAACGCCAGTGAAAATCGCTTGGGTGTGAACACAAAGACGCGCCGAAAAACAGTGGCAATAAGCGCCCGCAAAAATCGTCCCGGTGTGGCCTCAGGCCTCAAAGATGAATTTCTACCATGAATACTTCAGTCCTCAGTGTCACACGATCATTCAGAAATCATTCTAATATGCTGATTTGGCTCAAGAAACTAATCATAATCAATGTTGAAAACATTTTTTCCAGGATTCTTTGATGAATACAAAGTTCAAAAGAACAGCATCTATTTAAAATAGAAATCTTTTTATAAGATCATAAATGTCTTTACTGTCACGTTGGATCAATTTTATGCATCCTTGATGAATAAAAGTAAAAAAAAAGTACTGACCCAGCATACAGCTTCATATAACACTTAAATAACATATTAAGCTACATCAGAAGGTGATACGTGTTGTTCACCTGTGAGTGCAGCTGGTTTGGTGCTGTACTGGTTCTTGACAGTGCTGTTGTGGTTCTGTGTGGATATGAAGCTCTGGCGGGGACTGAGGGCCGGAGAGGACATGAGCGATAATTCCTCCATGATCAGACTGCTCATGGGGTGGTTCTTCGGCAGCTCATTGAGTCTCTGCTCCAGGGAATACTTCAGTAAATCCAGCTTCTGATTGGACTCATTGAATCTGGCTTGGGCCTGGATTTCACAGAATTACAGCGGAGGAATTAATGGCAGTTGCATGGATGCATAGATTAACCTTTTTTTGTAGATGCTAAGCAGTATAAAGTTGTCTGGCTATCACCAGGCCAAGCTCAATCTTTTAAGATTGAACATTAGTCTGGGGAGTCTGCTCTGTATTTTCCACTGCACAAATGGCGTGATCAATGGGCATAGTTTAAAGGACTCTACGCAATTGGATAGTCCTTCAACCAATCAGACCAACGATCCGGGTGACATACAGCTGCAGGGCGAATTGCGAAATCAAATCACCAGCAGATCGGGCTGGGTCAGAGTCCTGCACGGGTTCGGGTACCCGCGAATATTGCTGAAACGGGTGAAAAATATCCTAACTGTGTTGGATACGGGTGCGCGTGAGGGAAGGGAGAAACACGGGTCTAAACATGTTTGTGACCCGTCACATGCAAGCGTAAAAATATATGCATGTATATTGTAGATGTGGCCCAAAAAACTATATGCATATTTTTAGGAACACATCTACAAAAATATGCCTTGCCTGTATTTCAAGTTGCTAAAATAATTTCAAATCCATATCAGTTTGTGCGAGCGCGCGCCCTCCCAGGAGAATCACAACCGCGCCCGCGCGATCTGCCTGCACTGCACTTGTCGAGATGGATCCTGAGGGGTTGAAGAAAATAATAGCTAGAGGAGATTGTAAAGTTGTTGACAATAAGTCCAGTGTGTGGGAGAAATTTGGAGTTATCTCAGATGAAGAAAACAATATTGTGAAAGGTATTGCTGCATGCAAGGGTCTGCAGGACTCTGGGCTGGGTTTACCCAGTCTAGTTAAACCCGCCAATAGCATGCCAGGTGGATAAGCCTGAGCTGAGCTGCAGGGTGAAATCAAATTGCCGGCAGATCGGGCTGGGTTTACCCAGGCTACAGTACAAGAATAGTTCACGAACAATTATTTTTCTGTCATTATTAACTAATGTTGTTTCAAACCTGTTTAATATTGTTTTACATGGAACACAAAAGGAGAGTTTTCATGCAGCTCTTTTCTGCATATAATGCTGGTCAATCTGACTGTTGACTAAACACATCATCATTTCCGGGTCCAAGTGCTCTTCAGATCCCAAAAGCAAACAACAAACGGTGCTAATATACACTTTCATGGTGTGCAGTAGAACTATCAAAAATCATGATCCATACCAAAATCTGAGATGGCCAGACAGTGATTCATCTTTTATGAATCATTAAAATATTGGTGTCCAGGGCACCATGAGACCAGAGATTGTAATGGACATTGTGAGTTTTTAAAAGCTTAGCTTGCTTAAATGTGTGCTATAAATAATTAAACAGCGCTCAAATACAGCTGTTGAGATCGTATTCTCACTTGATGAATTAGAGGCTTGGACCTGTAAACAGTATTACAAGGAGATAGTGAACATGTCTGTCAAGAACATGACAGAAATTCAATTATTATTTGTTTATTTCACACTTACATTAAAGCAAACTTACAAATTGAATTAAATGATATTGTTTTCTTTAATTTAATTTGTAATCTTGCTTGTCTGGAATAAAATAATTTATTTAAAAAATGTTAACTTTAATTTAATTTTATTTCACACAAGACTGATCCAGATTTTTTGGAAAAATCGTGAATAATGAAAAAGATTTATAGATCGGGGTTATCCCGCTGAATTGGACTGATGATGATGCATTGATGATGATTGACGATGCATTTAATACATCTTTTCAAAAGACACGCTCGGAGTTGTTAAAAAAGAAGACAAAAAAAAACAATTATTTTACCTTTATCACTTCTCATTCATCCAAGTCTTATTTGATAAGATCTATTTTTAAAATATTCTGATCCTGAATTGAGTGCCATTTTCCAGCATCCTCTGTTGATTGTGTACAAACAGGCTAGGAATTTAAAAAATCACTTAGTACATGCTCGTTTTCAGAATGCGACTCCGAGCCCATCTCAGAGATTACTCAGCCCAATACAGAAGGGTAATTATCAATGTGGTAATTGAGCTCAATGCAATGATACATTTAAAACATCTTTTTTCTGTCATCCAAGAACTGGTAAAAACAATGTAATTAATTCTGTGATCACGTGGGTCTCTACTAGGGATGCAACAATACAGTTAGTCCACAGTTCAATACATACCTCGGTTTTTATCCACGTTTTCGGTTTGGTTTCGGTTTTGATGGCTTGTCACATCAGTTTTTTACTATTCTATTCTTAGGCGACAGGAACAGCAAGAGGTTAAGGAGAAAAAAAATACTATTTTTTTATTGCAATACTCCATAAAATATACATTGATTCTTATTAAAGTTACTGTATTAAAGTTTTTCAGTCAAGAGCATTGAGTGATTTTCTCTTTGTCTTTTGTTGTTGTATTAACATTAAAGGGATAGTTCGCTCAAATGAAAATTCTGTCATCGATTACTCACGCTCAAGTTGTTTTAAACCTGAATAAAGTTCTTTCTTCTGTTGGACATAAAATATATTTTGAAGAATGTTGGAAACCAACCAGTTTCTGGTCCCCTTTGTAGGAAATAATAATATGGAAGTCAATGCCTACCATCAACTGTCTGGTATTCAACTGTCTGTGTTCAACAGGAGAAATGAATACAGGTTTGAAACAATATTAGAGTGAGTAAATAATGACATCATTTTAGAGGTGAACTGTCCCTTTAAGGACAGCATGTTCACTAGGCTGTGCTGCTGTCAATTTAAGACCTGCATGCATCACAGACACACGCCGATTTTATTTTCACTTTAGACATAACCGACTGTGTGTACGTTAACCTTGTGTTTGACAGTATTAGCACAGTAAGACTACTTGGTCCAGTAATCACGTGTTTGAAAGGCGTTTGGTGCGCGCGCTCTGAAAAGCGCATGTTAAAACAGTGCAAATTAAATGTTAAACCGGGAAGGCTTTAAAACGCATGCAAATAGTTAAGTTTCGTGATTGTGAACTATACTGCCCTACAAAGGCTAAGTGCAGTAACTACGCAAACACTGAAACTGAGAAAAATGGCTTTAAAGTTTTTACACCAGCCAGTCAAACATGTTGTGGGTAGATTAGTGGTAATGCATTCATGTATTGCCTTCTTAGGAATAATTTTTTTATAGATAAAAACCATGACCACCGATACTGCACTCTGCCTTTGGATGACCTTAAACAACTAAAACACTATTGCAAAGGCAAAGTGCAGTATCTACAAACTAAATGTGTTCATCCAACTTTTTTAATTAAATTCTTAATACATGTTTATAGTAATAATAAACTTTATATAATACAGAATTTTCATTTTCGGTTGAACTATCCCTTTAATATGGCCATACATCATTTCCTAGAATTAGAGGTTAGATAGTAAGTTAACTTACGTATTTCTTCTCCCTTAAGCCTAACTTCTAAGCTATTCTCAAACATGTACATTTCCTGTTTGTGCTATCTACACCCTTAAAGCTATAATTAATAATTAAAATATAATTATTATGTATTCTTAGCTAGCCTATCTGTGAAATCCAAAAAACTGATTGGCACCTTTTTTTGTATATTAAGTAGCCTACGAAATTAGTGCGTGAAAATAGAGTACTTTCAGTACATTATGCAAGTGTACTTTTTCACCTAGTGTGCTTGCTGTCGGCCGGCTGCGCTTGTCCCGTTGTCCGGTTGTCACCTGCTGACTGGCGCCGCTAACTTTTAGAGTAACTTTGTCTAACAAGATAACTTTACCAGACCCAGCTAACTTTTGAAGGAGTAACCCCTGTCAATACAATTGGATTAGCTGCCTGAAACGGAGAGATGTCCGTATCAACAAACACCAACGTGATTAAATCGGATTATCTTTACGTTATCAGAGGATATTGCCTTTAATAGAGCAGCACAGGTAAGTCAAAATTTGCTAGCGGCTGGCTAGTCAATGTTAACTGATTATAAAGCCGTCAGTTGCCTTATTATGAGTTATTATTTTGCCATCTTCCTTACCAGTCTTTGAATATTTGCGTTTTAACGCGAGTTCAACCATCATATGGCTGGGGGATTGTTTCTGTGTGTTACGATTGGGGCAAACCGCATCCAATCCCCATTGTGACAAGGCTGAAACCGCAGTATCTGCTGTGTCAAGAACGGGGAAACAAAGCTAGAACGCAGTAACATCACTTACTGCGGTTTGCCTTGGTATTGGCTTGGATTTTGTAGTTACTGCAATTTTGACACGCTCGTTTCTCTAAAACTGGACAAAATTGAATCAGCAAACTTTGTCACAAGACAGAACAGATGTCACAAAGCCCATTTCAAATCTTAACTCAATTTTGACCAAATGTGTAGTTACTGCGCTTTGCCTTTGGACGGCAGTATAGTGTTCCGTGAGTATAACTCTACCACTAACGTGTGATGTGAATGTATGTCGCGTTGTTCAGTATTGGGATGGAGGCAAATGATAGAATGTGTAGAAAAATAATTAATTAAATGCAAAACCGAACCGTACTGAACCGTGAATGCCGTACCGAACGGTTCAATATTATATTGAGAATTGTGGCATCCCTAGTCTCTACGCATGTTGTTTATTTGATCCGATGTCCTTGTGGTTTGGGTTATGTCGGAAAAAACGTCACGTCCATTAAAACAAAGAATTAGTGAGCGTTCTATTAGAAGAAAATATGTTAATTATCCGATTGCGGCCCACTTTTGTACATTGAATCATGATGTGTCCTCAACGTTTTTTGGGGGATTGAAAAAGTGAGTGTGCCACCTAGAGGGGGCGATATTGAATTCTTACAGAGAAGCGAGTTGTTTTGGATTTTTACCCTTCAGACTTTATCACCTATGGGTATGAATGATGAATCATTATTTAATGTGATGTAAAAAAAGAAATGTTTTGGTCGTGTTATATTTAATTCAGTCATTGAGTGTGATTACTTATCAATGGTTCTCTGCAGTGATTGGTCATGTTATCTTTGTAAATGTGATGGAGTTTGAGTAATATGTTTATATGCCTGATGGAGGTCATGAGACCTAAATTTCAGATTTTTCTCTAATCCTCTTTCCTACGCACCTATCTATTACCAACAGGTGTGCGATGGTAATTGTCAATTAATTATTTGACACAAGCAAGCGTACAAATTAAATTCTAACCTGACTTGTAATAGTCAAAAAAAATAATAAAATGTATATTCTATTCTGTCAGGCTCATACACTGCTGGGGGTCTCTCTGACCACCTTGTTTTCCAAGACTGCAAAGGTCAAAATATACTATAAGAAACTATAAACATGTTAAAACTAGTGCTGTCAGTTAAACGCGTTATTAACGCCGTTAACGCAAACCTATTTTAACGGCGTTAATTTTTTTATCGCGAGATTAACGTTCTTTTTGGTCTAACAAACTTTGTAGTTTTTTCACATGGTGTTACAACAACTAGTAACGTTAGAAAAACTACAACACCACTCCGGATGCAGCTAGACCGGAAACAAAACATCAGGCACGCTGCGGCTGCCCGCACTCGTTTGGGCCATTAAAAGAGTAGACGTGGATGGCAAGCGTGAGACGCCGAAATGAGAAACGTATTAAGCCATGGTTTAACTCAGGGGTCTTCAACTAAAAGTGCTTGTCTTGAGCGCTGCTTTCTGCTCTGATGGTGCGCTCACACCGGACGCGAATGAAGCGTTTTGCGCGAGTGATTTAAGTCAATGCAAAGACGCAAATAGACATTCTGCGGCGTGAATTAAGCGGCGTGCATGTCGCGTCATTCGCGTCCGGTGTGAGCGCACCATCAGCCTCTTCTTCACTGCATGCTTGACCGCGCGTCTGAGTCTGAACGTAGTAACAATGAGCATTGCAACGTTAACTGTTTCATTACGTCAAAAGGCTTCGCGGTCCAGATGGACGCATCTCGCGGTCCGGATTCGGACCGGAGTCCACTAGTTGGCGACCCCTGGTTTAACTGCACTATAGGCGGAGTCCTAGTTTACCTTGCATGTGCACTTTGTAATTTTATTTTGGATCACCCTGTTTTGATCCCTTAGAAAGGGCTGTTGAAGGGGCTGTTTGTGCAACAAAGTATTTTTTTCACCCTTTTATTGATGGACAGTGTTACATTGTGTGAGCGATTATTTGCTCCAAGAGTGAATGACTGCTTCAAGTGAGAATGTTGGTGTGAAATCGAACACTACAGTATGCCAATGTTGTTTTCAATAAAACAAACATTTGAACAAAGCAAGCCGATCCACTTTTCTATGTTGATAAGAGCATTAAAATAAGAAAAAATAATGGGTCAAAAAGAAATCAAGGGGCATTTAGAATAAATAAAAATGTGCGATTAATTGTGAGTTAACTATGGCATTAATGCGATTAATCGCGATTAAATATTTTAATCGTTTGACAGCACTAGTTAAAACTTAAAAAACCATTAAGTCAGTTTTAGACGATATGATGAAAATACCTCTGAGTGCGCCCTCTTCTCAGCCAGTTTGCCAGAGCCCAACAGCTTCATGACATTCTTGGCCCCCTCGGCCACAGCGTACTCTATCCGTGTGTGATGGCAGAGCTCCTCCACCCGCAGGTCCAGTGGACTGATGATGGGTTTGGCTGCAGCACAACGCCACAAATATATTTATTAGATTGTGTTTTGTTGAACTGTGAATGCTAATGCTGGAGGAACTACATTTGAGTGTTACCAATGACATCATTGTTGTCGAAGCTGAGCTCGCTGGTTTGGCTGGCTTTGAGGATCTGCATTCGGATGAACTCGATCTTTGTTTTGCTGTCTTGAAGCATCTGCTGTGCTGTCGCAAGCAGTTTTCTGTCCTGCGAAGTCAACAGCAAAGTCATAAAAGTCATGCAAATACCAATTTTATGTGATGAAATGTTGTATGAGAGGAAATTCTCTTCCTCATGTTTTTTATTTTCACTTGACTTTATTAGACATTTAGCCATCTATAATAATATTTTTAACGTTGGGAGCACTCTCGTGCAGACTGGTCAAAGGCTAAACATATTCCAGGGACTGCGTCCCGTCTGACAGACTGTGAGAAGGAAAGGCTTCCGTTTACAAGTCATTTCCTGGTTGACATCAGCCCTTGTTTAATTTCCCAAAGGGCTGCACTGTGCTTCAGGCCTCTTAACACCACATCCTGACGGAGTGTGAGTGTAGCCAGAGGGAATAAGCTCACCGTCAGCCCCACTCCTGTGGCCAAAGCTCTCAGGAAAGCTGTACTTTAACATGTCATTAAAAGAAAAGCAGGAGGTTCTGGGGTCCATGTTTCTAACAAAGTGAATTTAGATGTATTTTATGTAGTGCTGTCAGTTAAACGCGTTATTAACAACGTTAACGCAAACCTATTTTAACGGCGTCAATTTTTTTATCGCGAGATTAACGTTCTTTTTGGTCTAACAAACTTTGTAGTTTTTTCACATGCTGTTGCAGCAACTAGTAACGTTAGAAAAACTACAACACCACTCCGGATGTAGCTAGACCGGAAACAAAACATCAGGCACGCTGCGGCTGCCCACACTTGTTTGGGCCATTAAAAGAGTAGACGTGGATGGCAAGCGTGAGACGCCGAAATGAGAAACGTATTATGCCATGGTTTAACTCAGGGGTCTTCAACTAAAAGTGCTTGTCTTGAGCGCTGCTTTCTGCTCTGATGGTGCATTCACACCGGACGCGAATGAAGCGTTTTGCGCGAGTGATTTAAGTCAATGCAAAGACGCAAATAGACATTCTGCGGCGCGGATTAAGCGGCGTGCATGTCGCGTCATTCGCGTCCGGTGTACCTGCATGCTTGACCGCGCGTCTGGGTCTGAACGCAACAGTGAGCATTGCAACGTTAACTGTTTCATTAGCCTACGTCAAAAGGCTTCGCGGTCCGGATTTGGACCGGAGTCCGCTAGTTGGCGACCCCTGGTTTAACTGCACTATAGGCGGAGTCCTAGTTTACCTTGCATGTGCACTTTGTAATTTTATTTTGGATCACCCTGTTTTGATCCCTTAGAAAGGGCTGTTGAAGGGGCTGTTTGTGCAACAAAGTATTTTTTTTCACCCTTTTATTGATGGACAGTGTTACATTGTGTGAGCGATTATTTGCTCCAAGTGTGAATGACTGCTTCAAGTGAGAATGTTGGTGTGAAATCGAACACTACAGTATGCCAATGTTGTTTTCAATAAAACAAACATTTGAACAAAGCAAGCCGATCCACTTTTCTATGTTGATAAGAGCATTAAAATAAGAAAAAATAATGGGACAAAAAGAAATCAAGGGACATTTAGAATAAATAAAAATGTGCGATTAATTGTGATTAATTGTGAGTTAACTATGGCATTAATGCGATTAATCGCGATTAAATATTTTAATCGTTTGACAGCACTAATTTTATGTGTTTACTTTTTTTTTTCTTGATCATACACTACCATTCAAAAGTTTGGAGTCAGTTTTTTTCAGCAAGGATGCAATAAATTGATCAAAAGTGACAGTAAAGACATGTATGACGTTATTAAAGATTTCTATTTCAAATAAATTCTATTCATCAAAGAATCCTGAAAAAAATTAATCACGGTTTCCACAGAAATATTAAGTAGCACAACTGTTTTCAACATTGATAGTAAGCAATGTTTCTTAAGCATGATTTCTGAAGGATCATGTGACACTGAAGACTGGAATAATCATGCTGAAAATTCAGCTTTGCCATCACAGGAATATATAACATTTTAAAATATTAAAATACAAAACAGTTACTTTAAATTGTAATAATATTTCACAATATTACTGTCTTCACTGTATTGTTGAATACAGTAAAAATCTTACCAACCCCAAACTTTTGACCGGTAGTGTGTTTAGGATGAGGGCTAAGATCAGGACTATAGTGTTCTCTCCTGTGCTTTGTGTAAACAACAGAATCCCAGATTCTACATCACCGGTAAAAAAAAAAAAAAAGGGAAAAAAGGTCATTAAATAAAACCAAATGGTACATTACCTTTGAGGAGCCATTTGAATACATCTGGATCATGTTCTCAGCCCCCTGCTTCACCTTCAATTCAATGTCGTTCTGTTTTTTCAGGGCCGCTAGTCTGCTGCTGCTAGTGCATGTTCGTGCTTCACTTTTGGGGCTGTCCACCGTAAGAGGGCAGTCTGGGAAACAGAAAGTTAGTAGGAAAGGGATTGACAAAGTTATTAGGATCTGAAGAGAATGCAAGGAAAGATTTCCTGGAGCAACCTAAAGTTAAAAAGCCCCAAAAATTAAAATCGTTTGTTCACCCTTTGTCGTTCAAACCTGCATGACATAGAAGATATTTTGAGAAATGTCTAAGGTTTTGAAAGTCAATGGCAATGTTGTTTGGTTGCCAACGTTTGGAGGTTGAATGACATTGGGACAAACAAAATCAGGGTGACTAAATTATGTTTTTATTTGAGTGGATTATCTATATAAGTGTCTTGTCCAAGGGCACAATTGTGATGATGGATAACCCCTTTGGGATGCTTGAACCCATTTTGTTTAGCAGACCATATCTTCAACTACTTCACCACACAACCACCACAAGAAAGGACCAATTGAATAATGATACTTTCTTTGGGTCAGGAGTCCGAAGCTGAGTAATATGAGAGCAACAGAAATGAAGTTTATGCTGTTTTCTGTGGCGAGTTCCAGCTTTCTGGCTCAACCACAAATAATAGGAAGGATGTTGGTTGCAACAAAAGTAGCGGATTCTTTATTTGACCTTTAAGAACTATAAAGAGACACATTTAGAAGCTGCACTAATCCAACTAATCCAAGTATGGATATTTATACTTTGAATACATTTGTCATTATTTTTATTGGAGCAGCACATTTTAAAAAGCTGTCTATATGATGCAAGCACTCTTATGAGTGTGACTGCTTAAGTCTTGAAGTTTTACAGGAATGTTTTTGTGTGGTTGTGAAAACTGAAATTATTTCAATGAAGCACAGCACTACTTTACATGTCCGGACTAGAAAAAAAAAAAGACAAAATGAAACCAGTCAGACTTCTGCTAATACCAAACAAAAACATTGGCTCTCACAAAGGCACTTTATGTGACTGCAGAGCTGGGTAATATAAAAATGATGGTAGCAGGCAACACACATACACACAAATATGTTTTTGATAGCATCTCTGATTTAGACATCAACAGAAATAATGGCAAAACAGTTGTAGGGCCCTATGATTTCCGCGATCACCGAATCGCGGACGGAATCGCGGAATTGGCATATTAACGCGGAATCTATTGTTAACGCGGAATTTCCCGGAATTTGACATATTTGGAATGAAACGGTTTTGTGTGGGAGAAGAACGTATGTCTGGGGAAAATGCAGACCGGGGGAAATATGGGCGACTCAACCCCTCCCGTCATTTCAGCTCCGCCTTCAAAACAATGAAAGTATGGTGAAGCGGCTCACCACGGCTCTGCTTTCATCAGCGGAAAAGTTAAGAAACTCAACGCTAAAGCCCCGTTCACACCGCCCTCAGTACAGAGCCGAGCAGTTCCCTCAGGTAGTGCTTGCTGTATTTTGCCTTGTTTTTAATGCACTTCAATGTACTGTATGGAAAATAATGCCTTAAATGAACTTGAGAGAAAATGAGATGCGCGGATCAGCGCGTCTTATGCTGCCTTCACGTGCTCTCGGAATTATCGTAATATACGAGTTTCCTAGGTAAACATTGCACATGAACGCCCTCACATTTTGAAACTTGAATGCAATGCGCTCGTAATCACGACTTCAGAAGTCGGAATCATCAAATTTCCGATAGCACGTGAAGGCAGCATTATCCACATCATGTTCAGAAGCGGCTGTTCTTAAAGTGACAGGAGCACTGATAATGTCTGTCATTAATGTTCAAAGAACAACGGGAACAGAAGATTGTAGCTTTAATGATGATTCATCTATATTTCACTTATTATTTATGCAGTTAAGAAAGGTGTTGATAACTTTATTCAATTTCTGTGTAGACTATGTCTGACAGGGAAGGCCACAGGTAAATATAACATTTATTATAATGGGTTCATGTAAAGATTGTTTTAAGTTCAATTAAATTAAAAGTTATTTTTTAAAGCCTAATAAATGGTGAAATTGGTAGCTTTCAGTTATACTGTAATGTAACGTCATTAATGTTTCATATAGACATTAATATCAGTGATACTGGCCTTCATTCATAAAAAGATGCCATTACAACACACATTTAAAATATGCTGTCTTTAAATTGTTTCTAAATTAATTTGGAGAGTAACTGAAATTATTACAATATCAAAATATTAAAAACTCCAATGTTTTTAATTGCAATTAATCATGATTAATTACAGAAAAAATGCAATTAATTCTGGGGTTTTTTTTATTATCAATTCACAGCACTAATATCTAGTTGTGACTTGAAGTGCTTAGAGTGCAGTGTTATGTTGCAGTATTTGTCCTGAAAAGTAAATGTGATGTTTGTTACCTGTTTGATGTTTGTCATTCCTATTTTATGTTTTATGTTCTATTATATTAACATTAAAAACACTCTTTTTACGACTAAAATAACAGTTAAGGGTAAAAAAAACTGAATTTGCAAAAATTAAAACGGAAAAAAAAGGAATTAGCAAAAATTAAAACGGAAAAAACGGAATTTGGGAAAAAATAAAACGGAATTTGGGAAAAAATAAAACGGATTTCATAGGGCCCTACAGTTGGTAAAGTCAACTCATTTACAAATCACTTTTCCTCCACTTTTCTGTTAAATTAATGGATGGAAGACATTTTATTTTGTTTTAGTTTTATTTTATTAAAGAAATATTATATATATATATATATATATATATTGTTACTTTATGTTCCTCCTTTGAGCCCTTAAAAAGTGTGATAATAAAAAAAAATTATTGAGCAGCATATTAGAATGATTTCTGAAATGAATGACGCTGAAAATTCAGCTTTGCCATCAAATAAATTCAGCCTTGATGATAAGACTTCTTTAAAAAACAAAAAAAACTTGCCAACCATAAAACTTTTGAACAGTAGTGTATATTTTTCATGTCACCAAAAGCCTGAAAAAATATTGAGATATACTTAGTATTATTATAATTGTATTATTACTGCTTATATCACCCAGCCATATTTGTGCCTCTATTTATGGCTCTACAGTCAACCTCAAACAATATCAATGATATTTAAGCCATTTAATCTGTTGTTAAAGGATATGAGAGAACACAACAAACTCAAAATATAGTAAATCTCCAAAAATGCATTGATCGAAACAAAACTGCTTTACAGGCAAGGCAACGCATACAAAATCTGAAGGTTGTTGAGGTTCAGAGAGGAAGCGAGAAGGTTATCTGTTCACAGAGCACCTTATGTATGGGAAGCACATGTCAATGAGGAACAATTGTCTTTTGTTGAGC
This sequence comes from Gobio gobio, assembly GCF_949357685.1. NCBI lineage: Eukaryota > Metazoa > Chordata > Actinopteri > Cypriniformes > Gobionidae > Gobio > Gobio gobio. The sequence continues at coordinate 14,628,467 of NC_137102.1, read as the reverse complement.
ACCTGGAGAATCCTGAGTCACATCATTACACAAGGCATAAATACAGATGCCTCTGTTGTGGTTATTATAAACAGAGTCCGCAGGGTAAGAGAATAACGCGCACACACAGCAGGTATTACTAACCTTTTACAAGGAGACTTAAGAGGTGCTTAAGTAGATTATAGGCCTATAACATACTAGACTAGCAATTTAAGTTGTACTTACACTACAGGTCAAAAGATGTTTTTGCAAGATGTCTCAAGCTTAGCAAGGCTGCGTTTATTTAATGCTGTAAAATGTAGTAAAAACTGTAATATTTTTATGATGATATCATGAAATATGATTACAATTTAAACAACTGTGGCTATTTTAATATATTTCAAATATATTGCTGTGACAGCATTTTCAGCATCATTACTCCAGTCTTCAGTGCCACATGATCCTTCTGAAATCATTCTAATATGCTGCTCAAGACACATTTCTTATTATAAACCATGTATATTATAACAGCGGTGCTGCTTAATACTTTTTAGTCAGCAAGACACATTAAATTAAATAAAAGTGACAATAAAGACATTTATAACTTTTATAAAAGATTTTCTTTTTACACAAAAAATTAAGTGGCAAAAATGTTTTCAACATTGATAAAAATAACCATTATTAATATTTGAGCACCAACAATAATTGATAACAATTGAGCAGTAAATCATCATATTAGAATGATTTCTGAAGAATCATGTGACACTGAAGACTGGAGTAATGGCGCTGAAAATTAAGTTGAGGTTTTGACATCACATGAATAAATAACATTTAAAATATATTCAAATATAAAACAGTTATTTTAATCATAATATTTCACAATATTAGTGTTTTACTGTATTTTTTATGAAATGTGGCCTTGGTGAGCAGCAAAAACATTTAAATCTTAATTATTGCCAACTTTGTGTACATGCTATATGTGTGCCCTTGACTTTTAATGAGGTGCAAAAGGCTTGACCCGGGTCAGCAGCAGCCTCACCCAGTCCACTGTCTGGGCTCCTAAACAAGTGCTGAGCAACAGATAGCACCATGACATCATCGGCGAGGCACTGGCACTGGAGCACTGTTGTCTTGCAGCAGCGTCTGGAAGCAGATCTGCTGATTTCTGCTCAGTGGATACAGACTGAGGAGGTCAACACAGAGGTGTGACACATGGCGACATTCCTCTTGCGCTGAGTCACCAAACAAAAGCCCCTTCACATCAGATAAGGTTTCTATGCCAGGCTAAATCCGGTCCCATATAAGGATGTGGTTAATATGGCAAGAGATTTGATCAAGCTTCTGGCAGATTTCTTCACAACAATATATCATAGTTCAAAGAGGGCTGCTCTGTAATCATTCCGTTTAGATGAACTGCTACACCTGTATTGTGTTACTGTGCTCAAATCTCTCTTGTGTAATAGCTATTTATTATCTTCAAAGCAATCAAAAAGTGCTTTGTGGACACTGTGGAGTAAGACATCTTTTAAAAATAGCAACAATAAGGATGGAAACCAAAGGAAACTACAAGACTGCACCATTTCATAAAAAAGGACATGTTTTTTCTGTATTTCTGATCAAATGAAGGCAGCCTTTGAAACATACTATTAAAAAACATTGAATATCAAAAAATAATATAAAAAAATACTAAATATATATTTTTTAATTACCTGCACGTCCTGGAAACGGGAAGCCTATAATATTGAACTTTGCGCATCCTCCATTGTCACCGCATTTTAATGAACTCTCACGCATAGAAAATGACACCGAGCGTTGGCTACGCACAACATGTTAATCAAACCAATACGTTTGAAAACAGCTGTTGCATTTGCTGGCACCAGCTAAATCTGCAGCTCGCATGGCAGTGCATAATACGGTGCAATAATCATGCAGTCAATACATATATTTCATAGAAAACAAGCAGGGCTATAACATAACCCATTAAAAACTCAAAGTGTCTGCTCTATTACAAATAATTTATATTAAAAAAATACTCAAAAACAGCGGCATTACAAGATGGAAATACAGAAGGATATTTAAACTTGCTCTGCCCTTACGCCCATGACTCACTGCGTTGTCAGTTTTGGCTGTTTTTCCATCTTTTAACGGCGAATGTGCACTTATAGATCAACACATTCTCATGAAATGCGTATATATAACAATTTGTATTTATCGTGCAATTTATACGCCAAAATGACTTTTTATGTGCATATATTAAGGCGCTGACGCTTGCCTACAGAGCCACCACGCGCTCAGCTCCTGCATACTTTGACTCGATACTACAAATCCAGACCCCCACCAGAAGGCATCGCTCAGCTAAAAAGCGACGGCTTGTGGTACCATCACAGAGAGGCAAAAAATCTCTTTCCAGAACATTTTCATTCAACGTTCCCAGCTGGTGGAACGATCTTCCCAACGCCATCCAAAACGCAGAATCATTGACAGCATTCAAAAGTCAACTAAAAACTCAGCTCTTCCGTGACCACTTAACCTCATAAAAATAAATAAATAAATAAATAAACTTTCCTTTCCTCTTTCTTCCCCTTTTTTCCCTCCCTACTCTAGCCTGTGCTACACTGAGCAATGTACACGGTCTCAGTATTTCAGGCACTTGTTGCGCTTACTCGACTCTTCATGATCAATCGCTTCGTGTACCCCCAAGTTGTAAGTCGCTTTGGATAAAAACGTCTGCTAAATGCATAAATGTAAATATATTACACATTGTCAACTAGGTTGAGTGGTGTGGGTTACGTGCCAGCATCATGAGCACAGACAGCGCGCCAGAATCCAGTTCTTTCGCTCTTGAACAAACTATAACACACAGATTTATGCCTAAATGTCCGTTTTGTTGAGTATCCTCAGAAGAACAGTTTTAAATTAGTTAAATAACGTCTTAAATCAACTTAAAGAGTTGTGAGGAAATGGCCGTCATGTTCGGCAGTGGCAGATCTTAAAGTCACAGCAGCACTAACTACTAATGAAGTTTAAAGCCTAATAAATGTTAAAAAGCCTTCAATTACACGGTTATGTTGAATGGCTATAATTAATGTTTAAAATGGGGGAGGGTCTATTTCATAGAGACATCAGCATCAGTATTAGTATCAGTGATACTGGCCTTCATTCATAAAAAGATGCCATTGAACAAATATTTAAAATATACTGTCTTTGTTTTTTTCTACATTAATTTGGTGATTTACTGTGAAATTATAACATTATAAAATATATAAAAATGTGTTTTAAAACTAAAAATGTGTGAATAATCTAGTTTAAAACAGCACTAAAAGAAAGTTTACATAACAAATATATTATGCCTCCCCACTATCTATCTACCTTTTGTATTTATTGCATAGCATATTGTATGTTCAGACTGATTAGCAGACATGCTATTTATGAATGGATGTAACTTTTGAAACTTTGCGGTAAAAGTGGCTCTCCTATTGATTTTGTCCTATCAGTGTGGCTCTCCTGAAAAAAATAGCGAAGACCACTGAATTAGAGTAACAAATACATATTTTTTTTATTTTAAGCAATCAGGAATGTGGGGGGGGGTTCAGACATGTGACACTACGCTACTGCTTCAGTGTCACATGATCCTTCAGAAATCATTGTATAATATGCTGATTTGCTGCTCAAACATTTTTATTATTATTATCAATGTTGAAAACAGTTGCGATGCTTAATGTTTTTGTGGAAACCATGATACATTTACTTTTTGTGGAGTCTTGATGAATAGAAAGTTCAAAAGTATTTTGAACATTTAATTGAAATTTAAATCTTTTTTTTCTCAATTTAATGCATCCTTGCTGAATAAAAGTATTAATTTCTTTAAAAAAAAAAATTATATATATATATATATATATATATATAGTGTGTGTGTGTATGTGTGTTTGTGTGTATATACACATTTACACACACACAAGATGCAACAGATGGTTGAAGTTTACTTATGACAGCTTTGCTCATACCTAAGAGAAGATCCTCTGGATCCTTCACCACGATATGAGCGTTGAGTTCCTGCAACTCTTGATGCAGCTCCTCTAACTTCTTGTTGGACTTCTTGAGCATATTATCAACATATGCCAGTCTTTTTTTTTCTGTGGTGACCTTTCTAAGGTTCTCCACCCCCTCTTTCATCTTCAGCTCTTTGCGGATCTCCCTCTTGATCTGCTCCTTGATTTCATCTAGCTTCTGCTGCACCATGGTATCAGACAGGTCAAGGTTGTGCCCCAGGCCCAGCTGCTCCGAAACCATGTGAGCCTGTACAAAAATAAAACGTATATAGTCATCACAAAATATATTAGCATATTTCGCTGTCGATAGCCTACAACTTTCACATAAAGGTCTTCTTTCCATTCAAAAAACAAAAGAATGAATAAAACATTCTTAGTAAACACATGAAGGATCCTAAGGATTAATTGTTGCTTGCAGTAACATGAATCATTATATTCACATCTCCCAGTGCGCCCTGCACACAAACCCCCCCAAGCATGAACGAAAACACACACAGGTACACCTACACATAAAGAAACACAGTATCACTGACATCAGCAGGGAGGATAACTGGTCTGAGTGGGTGAGCCAAATCCTGCTTAGCCCAGCTCATCATGAGCTCATGACAACATGTAAGAGAACTGACAAGGCTCCTCTAAACTTCCTCCAGGGGAAAGTGGAGCCATAAATAAAGTTTCAAAACAAAGCGCTGAAAACTTTCAGCAGAATGTGCTCATTCAGGTCTAGAGAGGGTGAAGGTGAGGTTTGTCAAATATGCACAGACAATTAGCAAAATATATCTGAATCCATAATGGTCATATTATTCAAATAGATCTAAATCTGAAAATATAGGGATACAGTGATGATAATATTCTGGCCAATACTGATAACTGGTAAATGGCTTATGTTAAAAATGCAATACAAACTAATAAATATATATATACATATATAGCAAAAAACTGATGTGACAAGCCATCAGAATCGAACCGAACCGAAAACCGTGGTTAAAAACCGAGGTATGTATTGAACCCTACTAACTGTATATATATATATATATATATATATATATATATATATATATATATATATATATATATATATATATATATATATATATATAAGGGATGCAACAATACAGTTAGTAGGTTCAATACATACCTCGGTTTTTAACCACGGTTTTCGGTTCGGTTCGATTCTGATGGCTTGTCACATCAGTTTTTTGCTATTCTATTCCTAGGCAACAGGAACAGCAAGAGGTTAAGGAGAAAAAATACTATTTTTATTGCAATACTCTTTCTTTATTTTACTTAAAAGAATTGAAAAACCTTACTTAAAGGGGTCATAAATGGTACATGCACTTTTACAAGTTGATTATACGGAAATGTGTGTTGGCAGTGCCTGTACACAACCATCCTATAATGATAAAAATACATCCAGTGTTTTTTTTTAATCTCCTTATATGTTTTCCCCGGTCTCAAATCGAGCCGTCTGACCGTGTGACGTTACACAGTGTACGCCCCTCCCGCGATTGTTGATTGACAGCAGCGTTTCAACACAGACCCGCCCGGAGCGAGCTGTCATCAGTCCGCCATTGTTGATACTCTGGAGCAGAATGGCGTCTAAGTGATTGTGGTGTTGTGTTGTTGGGTGTAATAACGAACACAGCAGTCATTTTGATGTTCCTAAATCCGAACCGCTGAAGACCCAGAGGCTGCTGAGTTGTTTTAGAAGGGAATATTCCCCCCGATCAACGTCAATGTTTGCGCGAATCATTTCTCAGTAGACTGCTTTATAAAAGAGGGTCAGTATAATGCAGGTTTTGCTAATTTTGCAGGTTTGCGATTTCAAAACACGGCCTCATGAAGCTTCGAAGCGTTATGAATCAGTGAGTCGAATGAGCAGTTTGGATCGCCAAATTTCAGCAGTTTGGATCGCCAAATTTCAGCAGTTTGGCGGTTTGACACGCGATCTGAATCATGATTCGACTCACTGATTCATAATGCTTCGAAGCTTCATGAGGCCGTGTTTTGAAATCGTCATCACTATACAAGTCGTTATTTAGGGGTTTTTTGCGCACAAAAACTATTCTCGCTGATTCATAAAGTCATTGTAGAACCACTGTAGTGAGATGGACTTTGTAACAACGTCTTTAGTACCTTTTATGGGTCTTGAGAGTGAACCGTGCATTGTGCCAATGGAGTGCCAATGTGCCAATGGCCTTTCAAAGCCATCAGATTTCAACTAAAATATCTTAATTTGTGTTCCGAAGACGAACGGAGGTCTTACGGGTGTCGAACGACATGAGGGTAAGTAATTAATGACAGAATTTTCATTTTTGGGTGAACTATCCCTTTAAAAAAAAAAACCTTGTACACATTCCTAGTGTATAGTATAATATAAAATAAATGTATATAAAGATTTACACTGGCAGCTCAGAGCTGTACAGCAGCATTTAAGTATGAAATTGAATGAATAAATGTAAAAATAAAACACTACAGACTTCACTATAAAATATACATTGATTCTTAGCTATTAGTTTTTCAGTCAAGAGCAGTGAGTGATTTTCTCTTTGTCTTTTGTTGTTGTATTAACATTAAAGGGATAGTTCACTCAAAAATGAAAATTCTGTCATCGAGAAATTAATACGGGTTTGGAAAAATATTAGAGTGAGTAAATAATGACATAATTTTAGAGTGAACTGTCCCTTTAAGGACAGCGTGTTCACTAGGCTGCGCTGCAGTCAATTTAAGACCTGCATGCATCTAATATACAGACACACGCCGATTTTACTTTCACTTTAGACAGAACCGACTGTGTGTATGTTAACCTTGTGTGTGACAGTATTAGCGCAGTAAGACTACTTAGTCCAGTAATCACGTGTTTGACAGGCGTTTAGTGCGCGCGCTTGGAAAAAAGCGCATGTTAAAACCGTGAATAAGCACGTGAATGAAATGTTTAACCGGCAAGGCTGTAAAATGCATGAAAATAATGAACATATATACGTTTTTTAACAGTAAAAACTAAAATCAATCATTGTGAATGCTTGAAGTGAATTTAGGCATCACAACATTATAATGTACAGCATTAAAAATTGTTATTTCATTTATTTTGAGATTTGCTAGAGATAATTTACATGTAGCAATGATGACAGTGTTTTGAAAGATTAACTAAAAGTCTAAATAAAAGTAAGTCTAAAAGTAAAAATCAGCATGCGCATTTAAATATCCAATTTCAACCAATACAGATCAATTAAAATATCTCCAATATTGGCAGATTAACGATATGGTACAGTCATTATAGTCATCACAAAATATATTAGCATATTTCGCTGTCGATATTATGCTTCATTAATTTAAAATATATCTGTATTATGCTAAGTTTTTCCAACAAAGCAAAACTGGGCAAAAGCTACTAAAAAAAATGTATTTGGTGACCCACTAGTTTATAGTCTTCATTAGGGATGCACCGAAATTTCGGCACCAAAAATTATTGGCCCAAAAAAATTATCCGGTTTTTGGCAAACAGAGAAAAATGAAAATATATGGCACCCCTCAGTGCTCAGGTTTCACTCTCGCTCTAGCCATTATCATTACACGCTGTGATGATCCGCTCAATATTCCTCTTTATGCTAGGTCCGTGATCGCCCCACGGTTCGGCACACATGTGTTTTGCGGATTAATTGCTCAGTTTCACCATCAATTTGGTACTCGCGCACTGTTATCCGTTACCGCCGCAAACACCCGAAGGAAGCGCACAGATTAGTTTGACGCGCACAAATGATTTCTCTTTTGCATCTTTGCGCGATTGAACGGACATATACACATAAAAATTTTCTAAATACCAGTCAAGTATTCTCGTAAACACAGTCAGTTATGCCTTGTGAACGTAAAGAGTTGAGAAAGAAATCAGATGTGTATCATTATATTGGATCTGTGCATTCGGTCTTAAAGTGACAGCAACCTATAAATACCTGCTTCTAAGTCATTAATGTTAATCAAACAACAACACACAGCTTTAACAAATAATAAAATATATTTAATTTATGCAGTGTGTTATTTTACATTTAGACCTCATTATTACATGTCTGTACCGGAATCAGTTAGACCTTACTTTATTTGTATCTTTGTTATACTGTATTCATTCATGTTTGTAATTATTGTATTTTATCTTAACACCTCCCTGAATAAATTAATTAATAAAATGTGTGTGTGTGTATATATATATATATATATAGGCTTTTTTTTATTCAGTACCATTAAAATGCTTGAATTTCATTAAAACGTCTAATATTAATACAAAAATAAGCTAATTTAAAAATAAGAAACAAATCATTTTTAAAAAGCATTTTCCGTTTTTAAAACAAGGGCATGCAGAATTTTTTTTTCTATGGTGCATCACTAGTCTTTAAGACTTAAATAAATAAATAACTGATACTATGCTTACACGTACAGCACTGACTCATGGGTCAACTGAAGGTCATGGAAAAGCAACTTCTGTACTTCATTTTAGTTCCTATAGGAAAAAGCCAGTTGCACTTATCTCTTCCTCACTTGTACCGCCTGCTGTGCTACACTCAGGACACACACATACAAAATCAATATTAAACAGTCACACACACACACATAAAAAAATCAATATTAAAACAGCATAATCCCCAGGACAAAAAGATGGTTTCATTAATAATGCGCTTTGCTTATTAAAACTCAAACTAATGGGTTGAAAATCTCCCTTCATATGCTGAAGAGAGTCCTGAAGAGCACTTTAACAAACTACAATGTCACCAGACCTCTCATTCACCACAATTATGCAGCAGTCTCTCTTCCACTTTCCATAATACTCTTGGACTTATCAGTTCTGAGAACAATGCTGACAAAACATGTTTTTGTAACAACAGTGTCATTTCCAGTTTAAAATAGCTGAAAAACACTCCACAATTCTGCTCGTAATTTGAATACACTGGCAAAATGATGTCAGCCTGGGCATGGTTTTGCATACCAGACAACTGAATTTTCAAATGCCCAGATATCATGATTATGTCTGTGAACAACATAAAAAGTTATACAACTATTGTATAAGAGTGAAAGTCTATATCTAGAAGTCTTCCACAATAATGCACTTTATAATTCGAGTTATTAATAATGGATGACAGCTCATTGCAGTTATTGAAATGCCAAACATTTGCCAAAAACATGATCTTGACATTTAAGATGTCTCAAAAGCAGATAAACAGTTTATTTTAAAAGATGGACTGGAATAGATCATGTATAAATTGTTTCGTTCGTTAGTTTATATTACCTAACAAACCACTTAGGGTGTTAAAAGACAAGTGTAGCCTACATTATAAACACATTCAGTTTATCTTGATAGAAACAAGACTGCAGTTCAGCACTAAACGAAAAGACAAGCCCCAATAACCAAACAACTACAAAATCTTTTGTAGAAAACATCTCAAAACAAGCATAAACCACCAGAACAGAACTTAATACTACACTTCCCAGTAAACTTTACTACACTTCACCTCATTGCAGGGATGCTGTGGTGATTTTAATGGTAGATGGCGGCAGTGGACTTACTAAACAACTGTTTATTAGCTTTATTTAAATATGTTTTAGATTTTGGCTTCGACCCATTTTGCTGTCTAGTTAGGCAGCTCGCCGAGTTAAGTTGGTTCCAATTCCAATCCATCAAAACTAGTGTTTTCCACTAGGCAACGCCGCATTAAACCAGTCCAAATTTGTATGGATATACTACTATGACTGCACAGGAGAAAATACATGCTCTAAGCTTCTGTCATTAGTGTTTTTCATGACCCGTTCTCCGTTTTCCCGTGACATGAGCTCTTCGGCGGAGGGAGAAGCTCGTCCCAAAGGAAGAGAAGTAGTGATTTGAAAGTCCGCGAGAGAGCTGCGCTTAGGGCGCATAATATGTTTTTAAAGCATAAACGTCGCCGTGCACACTTTACACAATTTAAGATTCTTTACATCAATATTGCACGAGATTAAAAACTTTTCCTACCTGCATGGGATCGGCGGCCATCTTGGTTGTGAACTCTTTTGAATCAAACTCTGGGGAAGGGGAGGTGAGTCACTCCCAAAAAACAAGGCTGTTATGTTTCCGTCTCAAGCGAAAAGCTCTTTATTTGCCGTACGATCCTTATCGTGGCCGGGGGACGGAGGGGGTCCCATGGTTGAGTTGATGGTTTGTTGTAAATGTAGGGGTTTAAACCCGTGCTCAGAGCGGAGATCCGTGCATTTGGGGTGAACGTAGAGCTCTGCTGCTAATATCGGAACAAGGGGAGGCGGGTGGCAGAACGACCCAAGTGCAAGTTTCTGTTCCCGCACCCAGTTCAGCCACGGCTAGTCCACCCTCAATCATGTGATCAATAACAGCTTCACAAACACAGAGGCTTCAACACAACAGTCTGGTTCAACAAGAACTTAAGAAATGACAACTTATTTTACTATGATTTTTTTCTGTAGGAGCAGCACAACAAAATTGTGTTGGGGCTTATTTTATTGGAGCCGTATATCCATTCTAAATAAACTTTTTCTGTAGAAGTAACAAAAATTTGTTCTATCGCAGTAACACATTATATATTATTATTTCTGTTTTAAGTTATTCTATACAGTAGTATGAAGTATAGAACTTTCTATAATGACTGATTTCATAACAGTGGTTCTCAACTAGGAGGCACCCATCACAGGATGACTTAAAATGGTTTAAATTATATTAAAATGCTAACAAAAATTCAAGCAAGATGTAAATTCAAATCATATTTCTTTTTCAAAGTTTTTCACCCTCAATAACGATTGTTATTATTCAAGGACGTACAGTTTTTGGGACTGGAATTACTAAATGTATGGGGGTGTCTTATAGTGTTAGACTGAGGATCCTTCAAGTAGCCTATTTATTTGACATAATTCATTTTATTGTATTTTTTTCTGTAGGAGTAGCAACACATTATATCATTTTATTGGGATTTATTCTATAGGATTAGCAATATTTATTGCCTCTCATTCTATAAGTAGCACAACCGTCATTCTATTGTGATTCTTTAGGCAAGACCACATTCTTTTATTAGGACTTATTCTTTAGGGACTTCCTTTGTGATTTATTTTATAGGTGCATGCAACATTCTGTATTATTATTATTTTATTTTTAAAGGTAAATTAATGCTGATTTATTTAGATTTACTATGCAGGAGCAGCAACTTCCATTCAATATGGAATGTTTTAATAGGCAATAGGGAATGTATAGAAGCACCCAATGTATTTTAGCTTATAGGCATTAATATTTACGCCTGGTTTCACAGACAGGGCTTAGATTAAACCAGGATTAGGCCTTAGTTCAATTAGGACATTTAAGTAGCTTTTGTAAACGTGCCCTAGAAAGAAAAAGAAAAACATTACTGGTCTGGTGTGTATCTTGAGATAAAAAACAATGTCAGTGACATATTTTTAAGATATGTCACTGCAAGTTGCTTTCAGTTTAACCCTATAACTGGCTACATATCCTGGGGGATACAAACATTTGAGAGGCTGTGGGGAGAGGCAGGGAACGTGTAGGTTGCGATTAGATCTGGTGATTTTGTTTATACATTCTTTGTTTAGCTCACGGGTAACATTTAAAAACAACATGACCACCTATAGTGGCAAATCTACTCACCTTCAGATAAAAGTAGATATATTTTCACAAATATTTCTACAATATTTGGAGGGGACTTAGATGTTTAAAAAGTTGTTGTTAAGCATTAACTTAATACATTTATGTTGAAATTTTTGGAAATACATTTTACACTTTTCATAATCTATCTGTAAATGTTTGTGTCCTACAGTATATACGTTGCCATTTTGGGGGTATAAATTCATTGAAAAAAGAAAGCCAGTTTGGCAATGCGTTACAACATTTTAGCCACATTTTTAAAACATTTATTCTCTCATAACTACAACTAAACATTCTTTGTAAAATGATGTTGAACAATAAGCATGATGCCTATTTATGAATATATTATAGCATACTGTATCATATTTAATACACACAATTAAATATGGGCCTATAAATTATCAATATGACCAAAACTTTGCTGAAAAACCTGTTGTACACAATCTACTTCATGCTTTCTGTCTTTTGTTTGATAGTTCAGCCATTTTTTCATGAAGGTGTTGACTTGGCCTCCAAATTCCCCAGATCTCAATCCAATCAAGCATCTGTGGGATGTGCTGAACAAACAAGTCTGATCCATGGAGGTCCCACCTCGCAACTTACAGGACTTAAAGGATCTGCTGTTTTGGCAGCAAAAGGGGGACCAACACAATATTAAGTCATAATGTTTTGCCTGATCAGTGTGTGTGTGTGTGTGTGTGTGTGTGTGTGTGTGTGTGTGTGTGTGTGTGTGTGTGTGTGTGTGTGTGTGTGTGTGTGTGTGTGTGTGTGTGTGTGTGTGTGTGTGTGTGTGTGTGTGTGTGTGTGTGTGTGTGTGTGTGTGTGTGTGTGTATGTATGTAATATGATACTCAACAAAAAAAACATTTGCAATATGTTATATACTGTATATATACAGTATATGCATGTGTTTTTTGTTGAGTATCATATTTATACATCAGGCTTTTATGGCTCATACACTGTAAAATCGAATTAGTTAGACTTACTTGAAAAAAGCATGCAAACCGATTGCCTTAAAAAAACCAAGTAAAGTGAAATAGGAATATTATGTTGTGCTAACAAATGCTTAATTAGTATAGTTCACTTACACAAGAGTTCTAGTGGCTAAAAAAGAACTGTAGAGAGTACTTGATCTTTTAATTTAGGTTTACTCTTGACTTAGTTTAGCTACCATAGATGTTACCATTGTTGTGTTTTGCATGCTGAATGTTGAAGTCTGTGTGTGACTCAAGCATGATCAGCTGCAAGATATTTTGTTACAAATATAGAGGGATTATATCAACTCATTTAAAAGTTCCACAGGTGTTTATGACGTAAGTGTTAGCAATACAATTGTAAATGATCATTATATGACAAAGGAAAATATTACATAGGTTAATTTTAAAAGATGATCTTAATTTCTGACTCATTAACTATAGTTAATTATTCAGTCAGAAGCTAGGTCAACTTTTAAAAGCAACCTATTTATTACTTCTCTTCCTTTGAAACCAAATAACTGTGATTTCTTGTTGCATCGCTGCATCAGAAAGAGAGTTTTCATAATATAAATGTTCCAAGTGCTCAACCAAAGTGAACACTTATCACCATAATGGTAATTTTTTTTTTTTTTTTGCTTAACAAAATGGCACTCAAACCAATCAATTAATCTTAACTTGTTTTTTCTGAGTAAACAAGGAATAGTATGTGAATAGTACATATTACTAGATTTTTTCAATTGAGTTAAGACACTAAGTATAGTTAACTAAAAAGTGTTAGTTAGAATCACTGTTGGATTTTACAGTGTATATGCAATTCATTGCAAATCAATGATAACTGACAAATAAATGTTCTCCAAAAGCCTGTCATATTTGACATTTTCATTAACATGAAAAATGGCTGAACTATCAATCAGAAGACATTAAGTTGTTTGTGTACAACAGGTTTTTCAGCAAAGTTTTGGTCATATTGATAATTTATAGGCCCTAGAAATTAGCGTATTAAATAATGTATTCATAAATAGGCATTATGCTTATTGTTCAAAAGAATTTCACAAAGAATGTTTAGTTGAGAGAATACATTTTTAAAAATGTGGCTAAAATGTTGTAACACGCATTGCCAAACAAGCTTTCTTTTTTCAATGAATGTATACCCCCAAACCGGCGACGTATACTGGGGGATACAAAATAAAAATATTAAAATAAAAACTAAAAGTCATGTTTTTAAAAAAAATCTTGAAATTGTATTATTTGTCCTAAGAAGATGGAAAATAGCAATAAATTAATTTTCTGATGTCTCTTTATGGTCTTGGAGGGTCAAACAGCTCAAACATGCATTTTAGTCTGAGACTAGTTTAAGCCTTGTCTGTGAAACCGGGAGATAAACTCTGGGAGATAAATATAAAGGACAAATCCTTCAAATTAATCAATAATACTCTGACTGATAGTCAGACTGGCTAAGGCAGAAGCATAGAGAAGAACATTAATCAGGTAACACTTTACAATAAGGTTTCATTAGTTAACATGTGTTAACTACATCAGTTAACATGAACTAATAATGAACTGCACGTCTACAGCATTTATAAATCTTTGTTAATGTTAATTTCAACATTTACTAATGCATTATTAAAATCAAAAGTTGTATTTGGTAACTTTAGTTAATGCACTGTGAACTAACCATGAACAGCTGTGTTTTTTATTAACAAATATTAACAAAGATGAACAAATACGGTAACAAATGTATTACTCATGGTTAGTTAATGTTAGTTAATGCATTGTTAACAAATGAAACCTTATTGTAAAGTGTTACCATTTATCATTCTTTATGGCGGAGTTACAAGAAAAATATTCATATAACAATAATTACAGCTAAGGATATGATGGAATGATCCTAATGACACACCAAGCCTTTAATAATTTATAGTGTTTTATTTATTCTGTAAACATTAATACAAATATTCTTAATACTCTCCCAGTATTTTTTATGAATGCATAATTTAATAAATTAATCCTGCACATAGCTATCATGCACTAAAGATACTGAAACTCTAATTAATGCTTTAATAACCTCTCATCTCGACTACTGTAATTCACTTCTACAGGCTAGAACAATCACTAGACTACAATATGTACAAAATTCTGCTGTCAGAGTCATCAATCAAGTCAACATACCCCTTTGCTCTATAATCTTTGGCTACCTGTTTCTGTCCACATTCAGTATTCTATTGTTAACTTTTAAATGTCTTCCTCCCCATTATTTATCCGAACTTCTGCACTATTATTCTCCTCGTTCTCTCCGGTCATCTGACTTAAAACTGCTTACTGTACCTCGTTTTCATCTTTCAACTATGGGTGGTAGATCATTCAGTGCTGTGGCTCCGAAACTTCCGAAAAATCTCACTGCTGCTATATCCTCATTCAAATCTCAACTAAAAACATATCTTTTCTTACAGTATTTCCAACCTCCTCTGTTTAGTGTTCTGCTGTTTATTTCTCACTGTATATTTGTATATGTGTATCCATGTTCTATATTGATGCTGTGTATGTGTTATTTTCTTGTACAGCAACCTTGAGCTTGGGAAAGGCGCTATATTATGATGTTAAAGGGTTAGTTCATCCAAAAATGAAAATAATGTCATTTATTACTCACCCTCCAGCCGTTCCATACCCGTAAGACCTCCGTTCATCTTATATTTGAGATATTTGAGATTGAAATCTGAAGGCTCAGTGAGGCCTCCATAGGGAGCAAAGCAATTTACACTCTCAAGATCCATGAATGTACTAAAAACATATTTAAATCGATCCATGTGAGTACAGTGGTTCAATATTAATATTATAAAGTGACGATAATATTTTTGGTGCTCAAAAAAAACTAAATAACAACTTATATAGTGATAACCGATTTCAAAACAATGCTTCATGAAGCTTCAGAGTGTATCGAATCAGCGAGTCGAATCATGATTCAGATCGCGTGTCAAACCGCCAAACAGCTGAAATCAAGTAAATTTGGCGATCCAAACCACTGAATCGACTTGCTTGAATTTGAATTCGATACACTCCAAAGCTTCATGAAGCAGTGTTTTGAAATCGGTTATCCCTATATAATAGGGTGACCAAACGTCCTGTTTTCCCAGGACATGTCCTGTTTTAAAGTCCTGTCCCTAATATAACAATTTTCTATCCATACAGAGGGGGCATACTTTAAATGTATTGAAATTAATAAAGAATCTTTGAGTAAACGTTGAGTATCATTTGAGTATCTCATTGCCGGGTCGAGTGTCCTGGTTTTCGGTCATCAAAATATGTTCACCCTACTATATTCGTTATTTAGGGTTTTTTTGGCGCACCAAAAATATAATCGTCGTTTTATAATATTAATATTGAACCACTGTACTCACACGGACTGATTTAAATATGTTTTTAGTACATTAAAGGGTTAGTTCACCCAAAAATGAAAATTCTGTCATTAATTACTTACCCTCATGTCGTTCGACAACCGTAAGACCTCCGTTCATCTTCGGAACACAAATGAAGATATTTTAGTTGAAATCTGATGGCTCTGAAAGGCCTCCATTGGCACAATGCACTTTACACTCTCAAGACCCTTAAAAGGTACTAAAGACGTCGTTACAAAGTCCATCTCACTACAGTGGTTCTACAATAACTTTATGGAGTGACGAGAATAGTTTTTGTGCGCAAAAAAAACCCCTAAATAACGACTTATATAGTGATGACGATTTCAAAACACGGCATCATGAAACTTCGAAGCGTTATGAATCAGTGAGTCGATTCAGCAGTTTGGATCGCCAAATTTCAGCAGTTTGGCGGTTTGACACGCGATCCGAATCATGATTCGACTCACTGATTCATAACGCTTCGAAGCTTCATGATGCCGTGTTTTGAAATCGTCATCACTATATAAGTCGTTATTTAGGGGTTTTCTGCGCACAAAAACTATTCTCGTCACTCCATAAAGTTATTGTAGAACCACTGTAGTGAGATGGACTTTGTAACGACATCTTTAGTACCTTTTAAGGGTCTTGAGAGTGAACCGTGCATTGTGCCAATGGAGGCCTTTCAGAGCCATCAGATTTCAACTAAAATATCTTCATTTGTGTTCTGAAGATGAACGGAGGTCTTACGGGTGTCGAACGACATGAGGGTAAGCAATTAATGACAGAATTTTCATTTTTGGGTGAACTAACCCTTTAATGGATCTTGAGAGTGTAAATTGCTTTGCTCCCTCAGTGAGCCTTCAGATTTCAACAAAAATATCTTCTTTTCTTACGGGTGTGGAACAGCATGAGGGTGAGTAATAAATTACATTATTTTCATTTTTCGGTGAACTAACCCTTTAATGGTTGCTTTTACTGGAAAAATGCTCTTATCAGGCTTATTTACAGGCATTTTTAAAGAGTTACTGAATGACAGAATTATTTTCAGCCAACAGAGGGTGGTGTTCTCCATGTATTCTGTCAATATATTATATAGAAACCATTTTAAATGTATCTGAAAGTTACTGAAAAGACATCTCATATCAGTGAAGATATCCTTAATGGAGTTTTTTTTTAGGGTTTTAATTACTCTGAACAAAGCAAATATTACTTCATAGACAACACACTTTTGATTGGTCCTTTATAACAAGCTTAAAATCTATTTAACAAACAAACAAAAAAAAACATTATGCTCTTCAAGAGATCATCTGGAGTGCTGCTTCAAAGGATACAGAGAACCTGGGCTCTCTGGATGCTGCTAGGGTTGATTTATGGACAGGTTAATTGCAGTGATACTGTAATTGCAGACCCGAAAGAATATCCATATCATTACCAAAAGATAAATGTCACTCACACACACCAGTGGAAGATGGTGCTTTCACTGCCTGAAAGTGAAGTACATATCACCATTTCAAAAATAACAGACACCAAAACTAAATTGCAGGTCCACAACATATAAGAAAGGTCATTCTGTGCAAAAACCAATTCATAATTGATTATGATACGCAAGGATGCTCGCCGATATTGCTTTTCAGCTCCAATGGTTAACCTCATTTAAACTGCCAGATATTACCATATACGTTGAATTTCCACAATATTAGACCTTCACAAAATGGACTGTAGCTGACAAAGCAAGTACTGGGTTATATGAGGTCTTGAATATGAAACTAGGTGCTCCATTAGTGTCTCTTTCTCGGAGCTCAGCAAAAAAACGAGCTCAGGACTTCTGTTCGGATATGTTGTGCTCCCTGAGTGAATCCAAGTGGTCGCTTCTGTGCACACAAGCTGTTGGCCTGTCCCGTTCACAGTAGAGTTTTCCATTGGTGTAGTGAAAGCGGTCACCAGGTACTAGCTGGTTATGGCAGATGGAGCACACAAAACACTACAAGAGAAAAATCCAATTACTGTGAAGAAAACATATTACAAAGGCACCTTGCCCCCCAAAAACAAACTTTATCAGCCAATAAACTAAGAGTAAAAATGTAGATAACTTATGAAATGTATTTAAATAGGTCAGTTTAATAGATTAAATTACCTTGACATGGAAAACATTGCCCTGTGCTCGCATAACCATTTCATTTGCTGGGATAGACTTGCTGCAAGCCCCGCAGGCTCCGCTGTTACCAAATAATCTGTAGTGAATATCATAAAATCACAGATATTTTTTTAATAAGCAAATCATTCGTTTTTCTTCTTTCACAAATACAGAAAGCCATTTACAGTTTTTATGCCTACTTATTTTATTGCTGTTTGAACTTTTGCCCATTTGGTTTCCTCATTTAAAGTTCACCCCAAAATTTACCAAATTAAAGATATTTTAAAAAAAATGTTGTATCATAAAATGAAAGTCAGTAGGGTCCAATGTGGTTTTGGACCCCATTAACTTCAATTGTATTGACAAAAACAATTGAAACATATATACAGTATTTTCAAAATATTTGTGTGTTACCCTTAAAGGAATAGTCCCTTTAAAAATTCTGTAATTTACATTCTGTCAAGAATTTCATTCTTCTGTGGAACACAAAAGATTATATTTTGAAGAATGATGATAACCAAACAGTTTCAGTTCCCATTGACTTTCATTGCATTTATTGTCAATACAATGAAAATGAATGTTAACCAAAACGGTGTGGTTATCATCACTCTTCAAAATTTCTTCTTTTGTTCCACAGAAGAATGAAAGTCATACAAGTTTGGAACGACACGAGGGTGACTAAATGACAGAATTTTCATTTTTGGGTGGACTATCCCTTTAGTCTAACCTCATATTTTATTTATTACAGTGATAGACGACTATAATAGGTATACACAATAACTGCTTTCATTTGATCTAGTACATTTGTTAGCTCAGGATGTGAATGATAGTAAATTATTAAGGATGATTGTTCCTGTAGTCTGACCTTATATAGTCACTTTTGCAGAGGATCAAGCCACGCTTTGTGAAACACGATGAGCCAATTTCTGCCAACTGGGCTTGGCAGCAGGAGCACTTGAGACAGTGGCAGTGCCAGTATCCATCCAAAGCAAACAGGAGAAAGCGGTCCAAAATCTTGCATCCACATCCAACACATCGCTTCCATGCCAGGGCCCCCATTCTGACATGAGGCGGTTGAGTATTACAAGTGTTTACCATAATAAATGGGTCACTACCTAGAACAGAGTAAACTGAACAGATGTTTCAATTATAAAACTGCACAAGAAACAAAGACCGTATTCAGTGTGTAACGTTAGGCGATACATTTATTTAGCGAACCAATGGGTCTGTATGACACTGACAGATAAACAATCTTGCTAAAGTAAACAAGTTCACACACTTATACATGTTTGGCATAAGCATGAGCACTTACCTGCTTCAAAACTTCCAGGTCATTTCACAGGCTCATAAATACAGAACAAATGTTCGCATTCAGTCTGTGAGTTCGGGCAGACGCAGACGCCGGACCATATCTTGTGTTTAGGCGAAAAAATAAATAAATAAAACTTCCTTTACCTACATTTAAATTACGTCTCGTTGGCATACCATCATGAGGTCTGCGCATTATAAGTTAACGGCGGTGCTCTGTTACCAGACTTCAATCCCCTTTAAACATCCGTGAGCTGACGTCAGGCGCGCTTCAGCCAATCAGCAGTCACTTAAGTTTTGGTCTCGTGCTGATGCAGTATTTAGATGCTGCGTTTTTGATGCTCTCTGAATGGCGCAATCGTCATATGACTATATTTAATGTACTACTTACATTTTAATTGTAAATCACAAAATTATCTCGCAGAAATTGAATTGTCAAATAAGTGACTTGAAGTTTAGAAGAACTGTCTGCCTCACATTTCTCACTCGGAGTCATTTACAATGGAGCCTTAATCACCCATATTAAAGACCTAATTACACCGGCACACACAGCGTCACGGCCAAATCACTATGAAAAGAAACCTTGACAGCAGTCTGATTGGGTGGTAATAGAAAATCATCCGTGAGAAAAGGATCCTGCCTTTCTTATCATCTGTCTGTCATTTAGCCATGATTACCATCAGATTAAATACAATCAAAGCAGTTTGGTTGAAAAGTGGTAGTCATGGGAACCAAGGAAAACTGTTTATCTTAATTCAAACATGCACACTCTAGATTACAGAGATGTAGGAGCTGAGATGGAGGAAAGAGGGTTGTGTTTGTGTTGGCTTCTGTCACTCATTATGGTGTATTATGTCACTATTCAATGCAGAAAATTAGTCTCTGATGACATGACAAAGCCATGTGTGTTAGTGTTGATATATGTGCTGTTTGCTTTGAGGAACTAAAACCTTCTAACTTCAGGTTTGCTGATAATATCTGTTGTAAGCGAAAAGTGCATTATAGCCTACTACCGTTAAAAAAATCCTGTTTAATTTACATTTTAAAAAAGAAATTCACAGTCAAAAGTACAATGACAATGTTTCAGGTATGACAGGATGGCATATTGGTGCCTGTACATTTTACAATTTACAACCATACTTTTCATTGAGATATAATGTTAATATGGGAATATTGATCTGCTTTTTACATTAAAATGTGTTAAAACAGGTGGCACAATAGAAAGCCACACGCTGAATCCGAGTTCATCGTACGTGGCATGTCCAAAAACATGGCCAATACTCATATTTAGACGGTGCATATTGTCATATACAGTCAGTGTTGCCACAGTTACTTTGAAAAAGTAATCTGATTACTGATTACTCCTTTAAAAAGTAACTTAGTTACTTTACAGATTACTTGATTTTAAAAGTAACTAAGTTAGATTACAAGTTACTTTATTAGTTACATTCAGCAGTTGCCGACAACACCCCTGCCGCCTCAACATAAAAATGACAACCGTTTTTGCCAACACTCACTTTATTGGAAGTGCATTTTTAACAGTAACGTTCAAAAATGTATCTCCTGACATTTTAAATAGAAATTAAAAAATATTTACTGAAAAAAAAAAAACATGTTTTAATAAAAAATGTAATAAAGACAGTCTTTTTTGACTTCCCATGGGATGAAATTTTCATTTTATGAGGTTTTTCAACATTAATATGAGTTCCCCTAGCCTGAATATTGTCCCCAAGTGGATAGAAATGTTGATCGGTGTAAAACCGAGTTCTGGCTGTCTTTCTCTGCCTTTGAGAAAATGACAGGCCAGACTAGCCAATCCTGAAGTCTCCTGTTTTGACGTCCACACAGGAAAGGTTACCTCCCTTTCCTCCACCCAGAGAATCTGGCACGCCCATGCAAGCGCTATATTTGTCCTCGAGAGATCATGGCTTGTGAACGAGTGAATGCTGGCAGTTTCTCAGTGTTTGGATGTACAAATGAAAACAGAAGTCTTTTTTCAGTTCCTTCTGATCTGTGATCAGTGATTTCTTATGTGTAGCTAATTATTTATTATTCGTGCACACACTGCGGCTTCTCTCTCTCCCGACAGAACGGTGTTTTCGTGTTTTCTATCTTGTGAGTCAGTGTTTTTGTACGTCCTCGTCGCGTCTATCTGTTCTACAATGTGCATACAGTCATGAGTTTCTGCTCAACATCGGCAGACTCACATCTCTTTAGAAATAAACCTCACGCACGCCGAGGCTCGGGCTGCACTGACCGGTCGGCCTTCAACATCCCCGACCCCCAGTACTGCATCTGGCCCACAGTGGAGGCACCAAACGCGGCGCGAGATTAAGCAGAAGGGGGGTAAGCGTGAGGGTATCCGGCTAGGCTAGCCAGCTAGTCCCACAATAAACTGGATTACATTCGATTACTGCTGTTGTGTCTTTGTTTGCGCTGTGTACTCAATGCGCGTCACTGACGCTTTTCATATGATTGGAACATATCTAAAAATAATGCTATAATCAACACTTACTAACTCGTTCATCTCGACAGCTGTAATGGTACTTTGCATGTGTTACAAAGCTGGTAGAATAATGATGAAGACGGACTCGGCGTGACTGGGACTCGTGTTTATTCAGAACTCTCAGATACAAACACAATAAACTCGCGCTGACAGACAGCGCTCTCACAACTCAGTAGTTACTATAAATAACTTTGTTAGCAATCGCTCCGTCTCCGTGATGTCCGGTTCGCGAACAAATCATTCTTTTGAATCGGTTCTTTTTAGTGAACCGAACCAGTTCACCAAATCGGACTGAATCGTTCTAAACGGTTCGCGTCTCGAGTCAGCGCTGATCCATAATTTACTAAAGTTACTAACTTTCTGACATGAGTGACAGCCCCGCCGACTAGAAATAGACTAATAACCTGAAGTATATTCTAGTAACTACAACAGTTTTTTTACTGAAGTCTCACAGCAGACACGCCTCTTGAAACAGGGCATTCAGCCACAGGGCAAACAGCAGTATAGAAAAAATGCCTTTTATTTCTAAATTATGACATTTTATGATGTAAAAATCATACTAACAATATAAGTACACCTCAGGAAACATTATAAAATAATAGAAAAATGCCATGTCATGGGACCTTTAACCAAAATACTCTCCCCGAGACGTAAGAAGAAAGCAAAAATATATATTTTTTACTAAGGAAAATGACAAAAATAGTAACTCACAATGACGTGGATAAATTACTTTAATCCGATTACTGGTTTGAAAATAGTAATGCGTTAGATTACTCGTTACTGGTAAAAAGTAGTCAGATTAGAGTAACGCGTTACTGGCATCACTGTATACAGTACACACAAACGACAAAACACCATCAGGGCAACACCCAACACAAATAAACTATAACTAAATAACTGAAAATGTAACACAAATACACCTTATTTACAGTACTGATATCAAAAATAAGAACAAAACGTATCATATGCAATATAATGTCATGCAGGGACTTCTTGAAATGTCTTTTTACTGTTTTCACTGTAAATGAAATAGTAATTCATATAGTTTTTAAAACCTTCACTGTGATTACTATTTCATTTACAGTGAAAACAGTAAAAAGACATTTCAAGAAGTCCCTGCATTTTACAGTATTTTACAGCATTACTGCATTTTATTTTATTTTACAGTAAAATGACTTGCAGTGCACGTTAAATAAAGAGACATTGAAGGACACATGAATGTGCATGAAGCCAGACTAACCTCAGCACAAATGTGATTATCAATGTTCTACATGAGCTATTACTTTTTTTCAGGCCCTATTGTTGGTTTTGCCCGTCTAGATTTCCTGTAAATGAGACTAGCAACCCCCCATCTCCTGGATCATTATGTTTATGTAATGAGGTCACAGTCGTTGATCTAATGGCGGAGCGCAAAGTTTGAAATGTGTGTGGGAAGGGGGGGCGTAATGGAAAATAAGTCATTTTCTCCACCACAGCTCCATTACTTTAATTGTTTACTGAGCAGAGGCATGTTGTGATGTTTCAGGTAAAGCACAGGAGTCACATTAACAAAGAGCATGAGCTGTCTGAACATATACAGCTAGATAAACATCAGATGGAAACCGTGAGACAGGGGCCTCATTATTTAGAGCCGGAACCAGCCGATGTCTTTTTAGCACAAGATTTGCATTATTGCTCAATCTGCGAAACGTTCGACAATTATGTGCATTTCTGTCGCGGTAATTAGAACATTTCCAAACAAATCTACCAAATTACTTTAGCTGGTTATTTTAACGAAACAATTTCCTCTAATTAATGTATCCTTTCCCCACTGACTATAGCCAACAATTATGATGTTCATTAAAAATGAAGGGAAGCTCGACTGTCGATCAAACACAGAAAGGGATTGTTTGAAAGGCCCTTTATTTGTTGCTGTGACAGCTCAATCACCCATCATGATCTATCCGGGGGGAGGTAAAAACCGCCGACAATGACCATCAGAGGCTACAGACAGCCCTTCATTTGAGTGCTAATTAGAAAAATTGTATCTCTGAAAGGCAGCCTGGTATCTGTTCCCAGTGTGTTGAGAGAGACAAGCTGAAGAGACAACAATGAGTTAATAGAAAAATTAATTATTTACACTATTATCTAGGCCATGCCATTGAAAGAATGATTCAATAATGCTTTAATTGTGTCGCTGATTACATTTCCACTGAGATGGACTCAAAAGCGTATCACCCCTCTGATGTTTATTAAATGTATGTGCTCTGATGTGATAACATGGATATTGCGTGGTGCACATCACTTCTTGAGCACATCTCGTGTGTTAATCTCAGCGCTGAGATCCTCTGTGGAATAAGAGAGGTTACACACCCAGTTATTCCAGATCAAAGTTTGTGGTGGTTGAACAATTAAAAAAACAAAACATGCATACACCACCATTCAAAAGTTTGAGATCAGTACTTTTAAAAAACAAAAAACGAAATTAATACTTTTATTCAGCAAGGATGCATTCAATATATTGGCTTTTGAATCTAAAGATGATCTATGATTGATATTGATGTCCCTTTCACACTTAAAGGGTTAGTTCACCCCAAAATGAAAATTCTGTTATTATTTAGTTTTTGTGCGCAAAAAAACCCCTAAATAACGACTTATATAGTGATGACGATTTCAAAACAATGCATCATGAAGCTTCGAAGCATTATGAATCAGCGAGTCGAATCATGATTCGGATCGCTTGTCAAACCGCCAAACTGTTGAAATCACCTGACTTTGGCGATCCAAACCGCTGAATCGACTCACTGATTCATAACGCTTCGAAGCTTCATGATGCATTGTTTTGAAATCGGTTATCATCACTATACAAGTCGTTATTTAGGTTTTTTTTGCACACAGAAACTATTCTCGTCGCTTTATAAAGTTATTGTAGAACCACTGTGAGATGGACTTTGTAACGACGTCTTTAGTACCTTTTAAGGGTCTTGAGAGTGTAAAGTACATTGTGCCAATGGAGGCCTTTCAGAGCCATCGGATTTCAACTAAAATATCTTCATTTGTGTTACGAAGATGAACGGAGGTCTTACGGGTGTCGAAAGACATGAGGGCAAGTAATTAATGACAGAATTTTCATTTTTGGGTGAACTAACCCTTTAATACATTTGCTTGAGTGTGAACATGAATATGATTGTCTTTGTTTGTTTTCATATGTATTAAGTAGCGTCACAACATCATACGCCTGGTTATGAGTACACTACTGTTCAAAAGTTTGGGGTCAGTAACATTTGATTTAGTCAGAAAAGGACATTTATTCAGGTGGGATGCATTAAATTGATCAATAGTGACAGAGTAAAGACATCTATAATGTTCCAAAAGATTTATATTTGATGTTCTTTTGAATTTTCTAGTTTTAAAAGAAACCTAAAAAAAAATTGTATTACGTTTTTCACAAAAATATTAAGCAGCACAACTGTTTTCAACATTAATAATGTTTCTTGAGCAGAAATCATCATATTAGAATGATTTCTGAAGGATCATGTGAGACTGAAGTATGATGCTGAACATTCAGCTTTGCCAAAACAGTAATATTTTAAAATATACAGTATATAAAAGTTATTTTAAATTGTAATATTTCACGATAATACTTCTTTCAGCATATTTTTAATCACATAAATATGAGACTTCTAAATACTGACCCCAATCTTTTGAACAGTTTTAATTTGCGTTGTTAGAGACAAAAAAGTCAAAGAATATTAAAAAATAAACAAATGAAGTCTTTATATACAATGTTCTCATATAATGAATGTAGCCTACATGATGGCCCTCCTCCATCTATTTTATCTTCTCCTTTGTTTTTTTTATAGAGAGAAACAGACTGTGCCATTTTAACAAAATTATAATGATAAGGGAATAACAGAGAAGAAGAAAATCTAAACAAATCAAGCTCTTTTTATTATGGCTGACATATCCAAAAATCAATCGGTTTTCAAATCTACCTCAGCACTGTCAGCAGAAAAGAGCAAAGCTCCTGGAGTCTCATTTATTTAAAATGAAAAAAAGAAGAAACAAACACAATAAAAAAAACAAAGAATTGAGCGAATACCAGAGGCCCATTGCACAAAAGTAGAATTAAGACATCCAGGATAAATGACTGAGCTGAGCTCAATGAAGCCAAAACAAGTGCATCCAGGCTTAATTGGTTGCACAAAGACCAAGCCAGGATGAGCAGACACGGATTCATCAAGCCAGGTTAAACCAATCTTGGATAGGTGCGCGCTCACGGCTCACTCAAATAGACCCGCCGCCGATCACAGATTCACTGATTCACCATGGCAACTAGAGCGGCGTACTTTTCCCCGTTGGAGGCACAAATCCTCATGGAGGCATACGAGGAGGTAAAATACATAATTAAGAAGAAAGGCAACACCGACACAGTGATAAAGCAAAGAGAAAAAGCATGGCAAAGTATTGCAGACCTCCAGAATGCGAAAGTAGTGCACAATTACACACTCACCGCTCCGCTGAAACATCACAATTACAATCCAAATAGTTAATTCACATCTCCAAAAATGCAGTTGTACACTGATTATGAAACAGTTTAACTTTTAATTGAAATGGACAACAGATATGAGTGAAATTGTGTAAAGTAACCCCATCACACTGTATAAGGCTTTGATAAATTATTATCAAAGGCTTACATAATTACTACGCTTAGTAGTAGGCTACAGTTTAATCTTAGCCGTTGTACTCTGCTTCTTATGCTATCCACTGATTTTTTATTTTTTTTTTGGCCTCTTATGATGTTTGTGCTGTATACTGTGTGTAATACAAGCTTGCAGGGAGGCTACTGCATCCATTCATTTGTCTGTTCAGTTGATGTGTATGGATTTGTCCTGCATTTATTTCAGTGTGCAGACAAGCGGGGTGTGTTATATAATCTCTATATATTATATAATCTCTATCTTTGAATGTGTATTTATCCTTTTGTTGTATAATCCTTTTGTTGTATTGTTGAGTCACTGTGTGACTTCAGTTTCGAAAGGAGCTGATGGTTTACCTGCTTTGTTTTATCCTTATTCAATAAAGGAACCTAATGTTACACTTTGTGTTTTTATATTTATATGGAATGTGTATTTTATACGACCGAGTATTAGGGCCACACTGAGGAAGAAGGAAAAAGTCATACATTTATGAGGCTGGTTCTTTCTGCGGAAAAGATACATATTCTTTTTACAGTCCTGATACTTATGGGTTGTACTTATGACAATGTGACGCTGATGTGCCAAAAGATTAAGTATGTCCTTGTTTGTGAAACCATACTGAAGAACAATTCCACGAAATGCCCCACAGCTGTCATTTTAACAACCGTCCTCCTCTAAAACAACGGGTTACAATATTATGACTTAATTTATCGAAGTCTGTGACTTTTCTTTTTTTTCCTCTGTGGCCCTAATATTCTATCATGTTTATATATAGCCTTATAGTCTATAGGAAACCGTAAATTATCCAATGATAGCAACATCATCTAAAAATCATAATTTATCCAAAATGATTTTGAAATTATGATCACAAACGTTTAAATAATGACAGTGGGTCTAGTTATATGTGATAACAATGTATAGTGGGCAGTAGAATAACTATTGGATTCCGTTTGTGGTGACTGCTGACTGACATAAGGGATGAGATTAAATAGATCCTGGAATTTAGCCTGGTCTGGAGCAGGCTAGCTCCACAGAATAAATCTCCATGGTAATTTATACCATAACATCCAACTGCCACCCTATCTAGCTTTAGTGCAACCGGATCACGGATAAATTGAGCCAGGATCACCAAGATATCCCGGCTTAATCCCTTATCCTAGTTTTGTGCAATAGGCCTCAGCTCACATGGTGGCACTGTGAAAGAAAAACTGATAGGCTCCTCTAGTGTTTCATATACAGATTGGTTTGTTTCTCTAAAAACATTCAAAAGAACCTGTAAAACCTCAAAATATATATATATTTTTTTAAGTAGCAAGTGATAGTGTGTCACAAAGACCATACTATTCTACTCATATTTTGTCTTGGAGATTTTAGGGGCAAATGTGCAATCCAGCACCCATTTCATGCACTAATGTGTAAAGATCATGTACATATAAAAACTGAAATTGTATAATGTACTGAGGAGACAAATTTCCATTTTCAAAAAGACATCCACTCTTAGTAGCATCATTAACAAGGCAAGCAATTTCATATGATGGTTGCCTATTTCCACATTGATGTTGATAATGGCAATCTATGCAACTGTACCAACGTTTCACCTTGTAAAACAATTCCTCACCTTTTTACATGCCTAGATGTCAAGTCATATTTACACTGGCTGTAATAACAGCTCCGTGTCATAGGAAAAAAAGGCACTGTCTCAATGAATCAGTCCCAGGTTGTTTCAATGAACTCATTAAAAGTCTGTGATCTCTAAATCATAAAGCAGAAAACTAAATGGTATGTTGCCAGCCACGAGAGGCTTGAGAAGTCCTTGAAATAAAGTATGTTTGAACATTATGTAAAAAACAACATGATAATTCAGTCCAAAATATATATAAAATCAAATTTAAAGAAACTAAATTGCTGCTTACCAAGAACCAGTAACAGTACGATGATCCACATGCAGATTGAGTCATGTTTGTTTTTGTTTTTATCTTCAGTTCTTTATCCTCCCACATTTACATTTTTGGTCCAACTGTAACTGTAATGACCGGTATTTACATACATATTAGATAAAAATATATCTTCTGAAATTGCTGAAAAACTGCAGGGATGAACCCCAGGCAGAAGGTTCTGATTTAAAAATGGCAAACAGCAATTGCGGATACATTTTAAACAAAACAAAACAATCTGGTATATCAAAGACAAGATATATGTTGACAACGTAAAATACATACATTCACATCACATCTGTGTATTTCCAATAAATTCCACAAACAGTATTTTAAAAGTCCAAGAGAAAGTACTCATTTTACTATACTGAAAAAATACGATACTTGCTCAGCTTGATAAAGAATTTCAAGAATGTTTAGTAGTCATCTTTACTCTTTTTACACTTTAGAATAAGATGTAAAAAGTCCCAAAACATCAATCAGTCAAAAATATGTAAAACAACTCAAAACAATAAACACTAATGTATTAAATAAGGATCAAAGAAAGAAATGTGACAGCACCTGTATAAAACCCATATGGCAGAAAGGCGGTGGTTGTCTTGAATAATGACATGAACAAGATCTTAGTCACTTTTAATCCTTCATTGAATGATATGTATTGGGGGGTAATGCTCATGACAGCTGTTTGGCCCCAAGACTCTTGCCAGTGGCGCATACTAGTTTCAGCTGCTTGAAATGTACATACCCAGATGGAGAAGATCCAGGCAGAATGCGCATATCAATGTAATGTGTCCTCCTCCAGTGTTTCCGACAGCAGCAAACAGCGTTATGGAGCAGCGCTGAGTCTCAGGTAGTTTTGGGGTAGATTTTCTCATAGAAAAAGTTCTGTGCTAGTAGGTACAGCTCTCCATCTTTTTCTCTCACTGCATGAGCCCGAACGTACTGGAACTGCTCTAGTGCAAACTCATAAAACTCATTCTCCATTTTCCAGATGTCTGACTGCTGCAGTCTGGCTATAGACTCTTTAGTAGGTGGCTTCTTCTCACTCGTTTTCCTTAGGTGCGATTTCTTCCCTTTAGAAGTAGACAGATAAAAGTTGATCATTTTCACTTTAATGTTTTACATATTCACTTTAAAGGTGCACTATGTAAAATTTTTCAGTAAAATATTCAAAAACCACCAGGCCAGTGTTATATATTTTGTTCAGTTGAGTAATTACAATATCCAGAATGTTTCCAACTATTTGTAAACCGTGAGAAAATTGCTATTTTAACCATGGAACCGGGACGTGTGAGGGAGTCGCCTGCCAATTGACCTATCGGTAAGCCCCACCCCCCTTAGTTACTGTTGCTAACTCGGACAAACAAACGGAGTTGCTATATCTTACAATGTACAGCTGTCAGTGTGAAAACCTTATCCCAAGATGTTTTTGGACACAGATTGTAGCGTATATCGCGTCCGAATGATGGCCAAACTTAACTGATGGTTTATCAAGTTTATTGCATCGTTATTCACTCCAAAAAATCATCGTAAAAGCTGAACAAATAAAGCATAATAAGTGCGCATTAACGTCTCATTCACAAACTATCTCTCTCCGTTGCATTATCATTAACATACACAGCAAATTACACAAAAACACTCAAACAACTAACAGTAAACAAACATATACAGACCGTATGACTTTTCGGGGGTGCAGTTAATAACTGGTACACTTTGTATCTGCAAAACAACTCCGATAAACTGCGTGCGAGCTCTTCCTTTCGTTACCCGGAGACTATAATACCCATCAAAATAGGAGTCCTCCTTAGTAGGACAGATAATGTAGACCTTAAACATATCTAAAATGAAATTAATTTACATAAAACCAGTTTAATATGGAGAGGCACTGAAATGTAGACCTTCGTGTTTTTGACATAAGTTACAGTGTTACATGACGTGAGAACAGTTAGTTAGTAGGTTTGTATGTCAGAAGGGACTTTAATCGTAACTTAACGAGAGTATGACAAACACAAAATCCTCTCAGGATACCTGGAATCAGTGTTACAGTACTCCAGGCACGACGTTTTAGCATTTTTGTAGCATAAACACCATCAAACCGATGACAGCTTCGGATTTTCCAATGCATCTCTATGGCGCTGACACCTAAAGATGTCCGAGTTCCGGTCCCAGCGCAAATGATACTCAGCTGCTATTGGCGTCAGCGTATGAGGGGAGGGGCTTACCGATAGCTCAATTGCGTCATATCTGCGTTCCCCTCGGTTTCCGGTTTTATTTTGCAGAAACGCTTTACTCTCACTGCAGTGTAAACAAGTGTCATAGCAGCCGCCGAGTGAACATCATAACATAATTTTCAACACACTTAGATGTATCTAATATGATAAATAGAGCTGCGTTACCTCATACTCATGACCGGAAAAGCGGAAGTGGCGCCGGCTAGGGCTGCACAATATATCGAAATATCGCAAATGTACATTTCGCAATATGCACATCGCAAGGGCACGCAATATCTGAATGATTTTAATAGGCTACTTCAACATTCTGAAAATTGTCTGTTTTAGGTCAACGCATATAGCAGAAAATAGACTGGGCACACGACTGTTACTTATGTGACTTGCTTGACGTTAAAAAGAGTTATTAAACACAATAACTTGCGAAAAACAACTCCTTGCAGTCTCGTGCTGTCTGCGGTCTGACACATACTGTACACCGAAACGTGCGCACAAGCCATTCTTTTTTCGTGTCTTGTTACACACTCAAACTGTCAATGCTTTCTTTTCCCAGAACCGATGCTTTCTTTTCCCAGAAAGAATGTGAAACACATAAATGGTATCATCCTCAGTTTTAAAAATATATAATTTAAATAGATTTTACACACTTAAAGCATTATCGTATCGCTTATTGAATATAGGGTATCGCATTATTCATATATTGAATAAGGATATCGCATTTTTCGTCAATATCGCACAGCCCTAGCACCGGCGACTGTGGCATAATAAAAGTCCCGCTGCTCGCGAGGCGTGTGTTGCGTTCATGTTATTAACAATCGCTCCTGAGGCCTTGCTCAGCTCCAACAACACTCGGTCCAGCTCTGCTTCTTACTACAGTAATGTTAATATTCGCGTCCTATCCCGATTCTTTTCCACCGGCTGTGAGGTGAAGACCACATGTCCCAAGATTCTGCGCTCAAAAGTGGCGTCATCAAATTACGCCTTTGTTTTGAATAGGCGACCTCCAGTGGACGGAAAAGTTACATAGTGCACCTTTAAGAACTTATATTGCATCATACCTGTCCGATAGAGCTCTGTGGCCCCCTTAAAAAAGCGAGGAAGTGCCGCCTCCAACATCATAACAAAGTCTTCCAACTCCTCTGTCACCCCAACTAACATATATTCATTCACCAGGTTGTATTTGGCTTGCTCCAAAGCCCATTTGCTGCCAATGTTCCTGTGAAAAAATGATTAAGAAAATGTAACAAGAGTCCTAAAAGTGGTATACCCGAAATACGCATAAAGACACTGAACAGCCTACCAGCACTCGGAATAATGACCACAGAAGAAGGGAATCTGAAGCCACAGTTTCTCTGGAGCACAGTCAGATCCTCCAGCAGCTACACACTCATCAAAAGTCTGAAACACACACAGATCTTACAGTTTACGAATAGACTTTAAAAGGAATGTACTGGCTCCAATATTTGATAAGATTATAAGTTAAGCTCAATTGACAGCTGTGCCATGAGTGCTAATGAGCACTACACTGGTTGAGTCCCACGGAGGAGCTCCAGAAGGATAAAAGGAGTGACCAGAGGCCTGTTCCATAGAGTGCACTAAGAAAATTGGGGTTTACAGGTCCAAAACCTGACTTGAATTAACCTAACAAATCAGTTGGAGCTAAAGCGGTTCCATGAAGGACAATTTAAGATTACAAAATCCCATTAATTTGACCCAGGTTCAATGAGTCAAGATCATTTGATGTGCACGCTATTCTTAAGGTCGATCATGGATCAAATCAATCCACCATGGCAAACAGGTTATTATATTTTGTGCTGTTTGATGTGTTTGAGACATGGTGTTTTCCTCAGTGCATAACTTACATTTTCACAGGTATATTCTCCATCTGTAAATGTTAGAAAGTCATGCAATATTTCCATTTTGCTGTCATGAGTGGACGAGGCTTATGTAAGCGTGATTAATCACATCCAAAATAAAGGTTTGTGTTTACATAATATATGTGTGTGTACGGTGTATGATTATTATGTATATATAAATACACACACATGCATGTATATATTTAAGAAAAATAAGTTATATATATATATATATATATATATATATATATATATATATATATATAATATTTAGACACAGTACACACACATATATTATGTAAACTCAAACTTTTATTTTGGATGCGATTACTCGATTGCCCAGCACTAATATATATTATTATAATGAAGTGGAAGCAATTGGGAACAACAGCAACTCAGCCACGAAGTGGTAGCCAACGTAGAATCACAGAGCGTGGTCAGCTCATGCTGAGGCGCACAGTGCACAGAAGTCACCTACTTTCTGCAGAGTCAATAGCTACAGACCTCAAAACTTCATGTGGCCTTCAGATTAGCTCAAGAACAGTGCATAGAGAGCTTCATGGAATGGGTTTCCATTGCCGAGCAGTTGTATCCAAGCCTTACATCACCAAGTGCAATGCAAAGCGTGGGATGCAGTGGTGTAAAGCACACCGCCACTGGACTCTAGAGCAGGGGAGACGTGTTCTCTGGAGTGAGCAATTACACTTCTCTGTCTGGCAATGGACGAGTCTGGGTTTGGCCATTTCCAGGAGAACGGTACTTGCCTGACTGCATTGTGCCAAGTGTAAAGTTTGGTGGAGGGGGGATTATGGTGTGGGTTGTTTTTCAGGGGTTGGGCTTGGTCCCTTAGTTCCAGTGAAAGGAACTCTTAATGCTTCAGCATACCAAGACATTTTAGTCAATTTCATGCTCCCAACTTTGTGGGAACAGTTAGGGGATGACCCCTTCCTTTTCCAACATGACTGTGCACCAGTGCACAAAGCAAGATCCATAAAGACATGGATGAGTGAGTTTGGTGTGGAGGAACTTGACTGGCCTGCACAGAGTCCTGACCTCAACCCAATAGAACACCTTTGGGATGAATTAGAGCGGAGACTACAAGCCAGGCCTTCTCGTCCAACATCAGTGTCTGACCTCACAAAAGCGCTTCTAGAAGAATGGTCAAACATTCCCATAAACACACTCCTTAAACCTTGTGGAAAGCCTTACCAAAAGAGTTGAAGCTGTATAGCATTTGATATTACACAATATAATTGAATATGTTTATAGGTCTATATTGTATAATTTACCAATGTAGCTCATTTAGTTATCTATCTATCTATTTATTTTATTAATTAGATTTTCTGTATACTGTTTATTTATTTTTGAAATGATAGTGGTTAATAAAGTCAGATAATGGTATGTGAGAGAGTCAGTGGTAATATCATTGTGTTCCTGTCGGTCAGTGTTGGAGGAACTCTGCAACAACTCAGGCTTAACCTGTCAGTTAGCCTGCCATGGACCAGGTTAGTTACACAGCAAACGTTGCCAGAGTGATTGCGCTTGAGCCATGTTAAATTTGCTTTATGGAATCAAATCAACTGACAATGAGTCAGACTACCTGACAAAAAATCTTGGCTTATTTGGTAAACTTTATTTTATGGAACAGGTCTCGGGCCTGGACTTTATGTTGTTTTATTATGTTTATATGCGGCAGTCATCCGTGAGGGGCTGCCGTTTTACTTTCGTCCTTTCGTTTTGTTTTTTATTTATTTTTGGGATTAAAGTTTATTTTAAACGTTCGCCAGTTCCCACCTCCTTCTTCCATGAACACGGTACAAAAAAATAAAATAAAAACAATTGTGGAACAAATCATGGTTTCAGTAATGCACTTAATATAGTAAATCCTATATAATATCTAAATATTAATCATTTAAAAATGTAATGTTATTTTATAATATAATTAACACCATAATTTAAAAAAATAATCTATAATTTTACAATTCAATGATATTTTAAATTTTACTTATAAATATTATAGAATATAAATAACACATTTTATATATAAATATAAAATTATATTTTAAAATGTATTTATTAACAATAATTATATTATTTATTAATAATGTATTAATAATATTACTATTCATTTATCATATTTTTTACTAACACCATAACTTGTTTTGTGAACTTAAACTTCAGTACCTTATAGTCGTGAAATTCAGAATAATTAAAAATAGAATAATAAAAATAGACAAAACAACTTTAACACTTGAACTCCCAAACCAAAAACACCAGACCTTTTTGTCTCCTTGCTTTCTGCGTCGTAGGCCGGGTCTGTAGTCATCACCAAAGCGCAAGAAATAGTAGTAAGACACCAGACGCTCAATGGGATCCCGGATAACATTTATGTAAACAGGCTTTTTCTTCACTCCAAATCTGATGAAGAGATGAGAAAGGAACTGTCAAAC
The DNA here is from genome assembly GCF_949357685.1 of Gobio gobio. Taxonomy (NCBI): domain Eukaryota; kingdom Metazoa; phylum Chordata; class Actinopteri; order Cypriniformes; family Gobionidae; genus Gobio; species Gobio gobio. The sequence continues at coordinate 14,593,355 of NC_137102.1, read as the reverse complement.
TCAGTATTTCATGTATCATTCCTTGTAAATACCTACTGGAACAGATGTTTTTGTCATTAAGACCTGATTAAATATTTACTTTATGCATGTAGGTGCATATAGGCATGTGAATTTCATAACATTTGTAAGATTATAGGGAGTCCCAGAAAACTGGAAACTAACAATGTTTTGTTCAAAACCAGCAACCAGAAGCTTGCTGCAATTCTTTTCAAAGCCACCAGGAGTCAGCAGGATCATTTTTTGTAAAAAAACATTCTGTACTTTGGTTGTTGAGAATGTAAAGAAACCTTCCTTTCAATCACAGTGCCTATGAAGAATGTTGGCAAATCACTCTTCAGTAATTTTGGCACTGAATGAAATACCTGAAACCACTCCAAAAGACAATTTTTCATCCAAATACATTGACCACAACAGACTGAGGTGATTTGCACAGGGAACGACAAGAGCAAATAATAATACACACTTGGTGAAATCCAGGAAGGAAACATGTCCGTGGTAGAACGCAGGCTTCATCTCCTTCCATAACGTCACATTCTTTACAAACCGTACCTGAAACATCGATAAATAATTAAATCACTTAAGAATTTGCTCTGAAAAAAAAAAAAAAAGAACCTTCTTAGAGATTCATGATAGAAATGTATCCATTTCATGTCTCCTCAAGCCTCAGGATAACAAAGACACAATACCATGACATCTGCTGTTTTGCACTATTAAGGAAATGCTGTCATTTAGAAGCTGTTTACAGCATTTCAGTAAACATTTGGATTCTTCTAGCATTATAATCTGTTGTTTGGATGGGCACTAACAGTGAACATGCACAAATGATAATAAAACTGACCTGATCCTGAAGGGACATGACAGGATTGTTTTTGCTGGTATTGATGTGCAGCACATGGTAGTGGTTCTTGTTGCAGAGGTCATAGGCGATGTTGGTGAAGGAGGTACTGGCTGTTTTGGGCACTCGGTTGTAGATGACCACCAAATCGTCCTCCTCTACCAGGGCCTCCTTCGCCCCCTCTTGAATGTGCCGTTGCTCAATCTCTCGTACCTCATGTCTGGCAATGGCTCGTTCTGCAAAGGAGGGGGAGAGATGTTCGAAATAATGTGTTAAGCCTTCAAGATAAGAAGATTTTTTTTTGGTTGCATAATTCATTTCAATAACTTTCCAGCAAAATACTTCCCTAGCCTACTGCCATATAGCAGATTCATACAGGAATAGTCCAAGTACTGCATGTTGAGGGAACAATTATAAATATTCTTATGTATTTAATTATGTATTGTTATGTGTGTGTGTGTGTGTGTGTGTGTGTGTGTGTGTGTGTGTGTGTGTGTGTGTGTGGTACCTGTCAAAAGTTTGGAAACATTACACATTTATGTTTTGAAAGAAGTCTCTTATGCTCACCAAGGCTGCATATTTTATCATAAAAACAGTAATATTGAGAAATATTATTACAAATTAAAATAATCTATTTAAATAGAAATCTTTTGTAACATTATAAATGTCTTTACTGTCACCTTTGATCAATTTATTTTAATTTCTCTCTTTTTAAATCTTACCACAAATGTTTAAATGGTATCAAAATATATTAAGAAGAAAAAACGATTTACAGCACTGATAATAATAACCAGAAATGTTTCTTGCTCACCAAATCATCATATTAGAATGAATTCTGAAGGACCATGTGACCATAAAGAGTAAAGACTGGAGTAGTGATGCTGAAAATTCACAGGAATAAAATAAAATATTGAATATATTTTCTATATATTTTAAGTCTCTCTCGCTCTTTCTATATATATATATATATATATATATATATATATATATATATATATATATATATATATATTAATTATATTTATAATTATAAATTGCATTAATGTCTGAAAGGGAGCCAGGCCTTAAACTCAGAATTTTGGCCAAATAAATCCAGTGAGTTTGAGAACAAAATGTAGAGGTTGAAACAGAAAAGGTCATATGGCCTTGTAATACCCATGAGATCAGGAGATGGAAATTTGACAGCGTACACAATGTGGTGACAGTGGTGTGTGAATGTGAGCTGGAGACCGGGCAGCTGCTACTGTGAGGTGATGATGTCAAGACAACCACAGCACATTCCCACTCCACTCCGACTGCTCTTGAGTCAAAGAACCCAGTCTCTAACCATCACATGTGGACAACTGGGATCGCCCATGACAACAACTGCTGATATGCCACATTATAATGTCACGACAGCATCATACAGAGAATATCTTCTATACTTTAACATTGTGAGAGAAAAAAAACACTCCTGGAAACAAAGACTAAACCTAGAGAATTAAAAGCTTGCCTCTGACCTAAACAACCTACGTGTTTTTGTGTGTGATGAGCTGTAATTGAAAATGTTTTACTCTGAGGTAAAAGAGGAGTCAGGGTTCTTCAAGCATGTTGCAGACTGTTTCACCATCTCATTACTGGTGCAATACCAAGCCTAATGTAATAATATAATTGCAAGTTAATGAGAAAAACACTGTGAACCATTGCCTATTTCCTACATGATGGACACACAACTGCTGCTTTATGCTGAGTGAAAGCGCTCATTTAAAAACAGACAGGCGGCAAGAAGGCCCTCAGGCTGACTGTGTGTAACTGATGCTATGAATGACCACAGATATTCACTTCTTGGCCTTCACACACTGCGTTCTCTGATAAGCAGATCTTCAAGTACAATGACTTATTAAATCGTACTGTTTTCTTGTACCCTGAAAACGTTACATAAAATAATTTTTTGCGGGTGCTGTAGTGTTTTTCAAGCAATTGACATCTACACTTTCCCTTGAGAACAGTAACATGTATGAAACAAAAACTAGTCAAATATTAATAATTTATAAAAAACTGGACCAATGATACTTATTTTTTGGTCCAGATCTATCATCTTATTCAAAAACAAATATGCAATACAATGTCTTGAATACATCTCTATGATGACAAATATTTTATTGGGGACATAATTATTCATGGTATTTGTGGAAAAAAATTATTACTTTGAAACTTTATTCATTAAAATAGAAACTTTTGTCAACAGTTAAAAAAAAAAGAAAGAAAATCGGTAACATTTTATTTTACAGTGTCCTTGTTACACGTTACATGTACTTATTATTAGTTATGCATAATCACATACAACTAACCCTCAACCAAACCCTAATCCTACCCTGACCCTATAGTAAGTACATGTAGTTAATTATTATTAAGCAGTGCTTAAATATATAAATTACATGACATCTTAAAATAAAGTGTAACCAAAAAATATCATATAAAAATATTACATGAACATGCAATTTTTTACAACTTTTTTTTTTTTAATCAAAAAGGTTTTTGTTTTCACTAGCTATGTTTCCATCCAAAGTTGCGAAGGTAACTTATGCGCAAAATTGCAATATCGCATAAAACATTTGCGACTAAAGCCCCGTTTCCATCCAGTGAGTCGAAAATAACATAATTGTCACTTCCTGATAAACTACCGCTAAAAAAAAATCTCTAAGAAACATAGGAGAAGCCACCATATATAATCATTTTTTTATTTATAATTTATTATTTGCGTCTCAGAGAAACTTGTGAGTCTCAATAAACTTCTTGTCTTGCTCAGGGGCGTCAGACGGGGGGTAAAACCAGTACTAAATACCAGGGACCCAAGGGAAGAGAGGGCCCTTGAAAAGTCTGTAATATATTTTAACATAGAACATGGGGGCCCATCAGGACTGCCTATGCATAGTAGGGCTGGGCAAAAAAAAATTTGATTTTTCAATTAATCGTTTTTTAAAATGTAGTTGATTCAAAATCGATTCTCAAAGGCCACAAATCGATTTTTTTTCCATATTTGTTTCCGCAAACATTGAACATAAGATTAACGTATATCTAATTACTAGTCTTCTCCATTAGATGTCAACCTCTTATTTGCCTTGCGCGATGTTACAAAGGAGTGAGAGGCACGTCTGTCATTCATTCATTCAGTGCTTAAAGGGTTAGTTCACCCAAAAATGAAAATTCTGTCATTAATTACTTACCCTCATGTCGTTCGACACCCGTAAGACCTCCGTTCATCTTCAGAACATAAATGAAGATATTTTAGTTGAAATCTGATGGCTCTGAAAGGCCTCCATTGGCACAATGCACGGTTCACTCTCAAGACCCTTAAAAGGTACTAAAGACGTCGTTACAAAGTCCATCTCACTACAGTGGTTCTACAATAACTTTATGGAGTGACGAGAATAGTTTTTGTGCGCAAAAAACCCCTAAATAACGACTTACATAGTGATGACGATTTCAAAACACGGCATCATGAAACTTCGAAGCGTTATGAATCAGTGAGTCGAATCATGATTCGGATCGCGTGTCAAACCGCCAAACTGCTGAAATCGCGTGACTTTGGCGATCCAAACTGCTGAATCGACTCACTGATTCATAACGCTTCGAAGCTTCATGATGCCGTGTTTTGAATTCGTCATCACTATATAAGTCGTTATTTAGGGGTTTTTTGCGCACAAAAACTATTCTCGTCACTCCATAAAGTTATTTTAGAACCACTGTAGTGAGATGGACTTTGTAGTGTACCGTGCATTGTGCCAATGGAGGCCTTTCAGAGCCATCAGATTTCAACTAAAATATCTTCATTTGTGCTCCGAAGATGAACGGAGGTCTGACGGGTGTCGAACGACATGAGGGTAAGTAATTAATGACAGAATTTTCATTTTTGGGTGAACTAACCCTTTAAATGGTGGCTTCCGGTGCGTTGTCGACGTTTGTAATGCTGAGGTGAAATGCTAAAAATCTGCAGAACCATTTGATGAGACATCACCCAGACGTTGCAACACCCCCTCAGCCGAGCACACAACCGCTAAAAATAGATCACATACATGCAAATGCTTGCCTTGCAAAATATCAATAAAAACAAAATTGTATAAAATACTTCTCAGATACATTTTTTAGAATAAAGTTGCATCAAAATTGTATTGTATTTAACATAATTGTGTTAATTTGAAATATAGAGATGGGTTCTGTTTAATGTACCCAAGTGTACCTAAAATAAAAAGGAGTTTAATATACAGTTTTGTGGCTCTTAATTTCTTTTTAATTACCTACTTGTAAACTTATGTTCACTGTTGTTTTTTATAAATATAGTATTTGTATTAAATCTATATTCATTGAGTTGAATCTCGAATCGAATCGCGAATCGAAATCTCGAATCGATTTGAGAGCTTGCGAATCGAAATCAAATCGAATCGGAACATCTGAATCGATACCCAGCCCTAATGCATATCTGTCTTACTGCGTCACATCCTGGTCACAAACCTCCCCGTCTACACTCAAGCCAGCTATTTCAGTGTACAAGCAGGCAGTCAAGGTATTTGCCAGAAAACCTATGAGATCGCATCAGTGTGACATCATTCATAGACATAATCTTTTTACTTTTGAAAACTTTATACATTTTAGTACTCTGAAATTGGTTTTTAAATGTTTGAACAGTCATGTGTCGCCGCTGTTTTCTGCTCTTATTATTAGGCGTCAGGGCTCACTTAGACCCTCCACCAGAGCCTCAGTCAGTGGGGGACTGTGTTCTTCCAAGATTTACAAAATCTTTTGGTCAGTCCAGTTTCTCTTTTAAGGGATCGAGACTATGGAACACTCTGCCCACTGACTTAAAACTGCAGACAGACATGATCAGCTTTAACAGAGGTCTCAAACAATGGCTGAAGTCAAGTCAAAGCTGCACACATGGTAATGCTGTATGAAATGTATATTGATGATGTGTATTGTTTATCTTCTTAAATATTGTATTGTGTACTGTTCTGCATTGTGTTTTGTATACTGTATTGTGTTGTGTTTTGTGAAATGTGTAGCCTCCTATGGACAAGTGTTGTAAATTAGCAGTTTTGCTATAACACTAGAAACAATGTATCTGGTTTGCCCAATGCTGTTGTTATGTCCATATCAAATAAATAAATAAATAAATAAATAGGGCCCGGTATCTTGTGCTATGCCCCTGGTTTTGCTTTCAGAGGCAGACACTGATGTTTGGGAACACAGTCATGTAAGACAGTTCTAGGAGGGAAATATACCAAGCATCTTTGACAATAGACTTCTGAATGACCAAAACAGCATTTCAGATGCTTTGCAAACAAGATTCTTCCGCTGGTCAGTACAGTTATGCTGTTACATTGCGAAAGTCACATGATTTTTTTTATGCGCATCAAGGAATTTATTCGGTAAATGCATTTCCATTGGTTTATGCAGATGTTTTCGTATCGGATAGAAAATGTATCCGACTCAAACGAGCGCATTCGTTTTTTTATGCGCATCTTGGCGTTTCCATTCTGCATTTTTTGATGCGATATCCCAAAATGCGCATAAAAATAGGTGGATGGAAACATAGCTATTGACAATTATACATTTAGACAATACAAAGATATTAAACAATTCATGATGTGAAATGACAGTGCAAAAAAAAATTGTAAATGGTAAAGGTGAGTGTCTTGTTCCAGTAAGGACCAAAAATAATAAGATGAGCGAAGGAAATTGAATATCTACAAGTGACAAGCTTCTCAGGAGGAGAGGAGGATTTATTGCAGTCAGCTGCCAAACCTGACGAGTTATACTCTGACTGATGTCTTTTCAATGATTCAAATCAGGTTACAGTCTTTCCTTAGATATAAATAAATCCAGTCAGATTTCCCTCTGAGAGACTCTACAACATGGAGGTTACTGTGGGGTCATTTTTATGTTCACGCTTGAAGAAAGTGACATTATCATGCCACAAAAACATTTACAGCCTTGGCAGAGTGAAGGCTGAGTGAGAGGTGCTTTAACACTTGGCTCGATTGCCTGCAAACCGAAGTTCGATTGCTCTCCCTCCCCCACTGGATTGTGTTCACAATATATTATCTGGGTCTGAACCATAGGTCTGAACCGTGGTACGCTTGCTTCATCAAAGCAGCAGCTGTTTACCCCAGTTGCATGGTAATGACGACGCAGGAGAAGGAGTCAAAATGCATAGCGTCGATCACCTTACTTTTATATTTTGTTTTTTTGAACCTTTGGATTTGTTTTCAAATTGTTGGCACATAACGGCACTTGTCCATCTCCAAGAAGGGCTAGTATGAAAGTATGTCCTGTGTACAAAGAGGCCATAAAAATCGACTAAGAAATGCAGGCAGATGTACGCCTCTGGTATTAAAGGGGGCTTTGAAGTTTTAATAAATAGTTAGTAAAGCATTAAGTTTATAATCTGCCCCAGGTTATGTACCATCTGGTTGCACTTAGTGTGATATTTGCTATGCATAAGTAAGATTAGCATGCAAAAAGGGTTAGCACGTTACTTCTAATTTTGTTTGTTTGATCATTAATCATCACATGAAGACTAAACTGTATTGATTTGTCTTTCAGTTTATTTACAATTTACATCTAGAGGTATAAGAAAGATTTATGCAGCAACTTGTAACCCTGAATAAACTCACTGTCACACATAGTATTTACTACTGTAAAATAATGTTTTGGCGAAATAAATATTTTACATTTTGAAAGAAATTAATATATTTGTTCAGAAGGATGCATTAAATTGATCAAAAGTGACAATACAGACATTTATAATAATACAAAAATCACGGTTTCCACAAAGATAGCAGCACAACTGTTTTCAACATTAGTAAGAATAAGAAATGTTTCTTGAGCAGCAAATCATCATATTAGAATGACTTCTGAAGGATCATGTGACACTGAAGACTGGAGTAATGATGCTGAAAATCCAGCTTTGCCATCACAGAAATTAATTACATTTTAACATACAGTCAAACCGAAATTTATTCAGACACCTTCAACATTTTCTCACATTATCACAGTTTATTCACTATAGTTAGAAAATGGTAATAAAATATGACAAGAACTCACAATAAACTGTCAGAACGAATTCATCTTGATAATGTCAGATAACTTTGATAGAAAGGTATGTAATGGATTACAATCAACCAATCAGCTGTTCAATTTAAGTACACAATTAGATAATATAAATTTAGGTCAACCAATTGCCAAGCAATGGTACCTTCCGTATTCAACTTACGCAAAAAGTGTAACACCTCTCGCAGTTCAAAATGCTTACGCTACGTCTGACGACATTGCACATCAGTTACGCTTTTTCCGATCTAGCGGAAAAATATTTTACTTTATAAAGTTTTAAATATGAATATTTTTCTTACACAAAAGGAGTCAGTTACTTTTATATTTGGGTTTTTGAACCTTTGGATTTGTTTTCAAATTGTTGGCACATAACGGCACTTGCGTCCATCTCCAAAAGTGCTAGTGTGAAAGCACCCTGAAGTATGTCCTGTGTACAAAGAGGCCATAAAAATCATAGGGATGCACCAAATGTTCGGCGGCCGAATAAGTGAAAAGACAGAATAAATGTTATAGAACAATGAGGTTTTTGATGACGCGATCAAATAAAGCAACCAGCGCGTGTGAGAGAGAGGCGCGCACGCTTCTAAATGCAGCAAACATGTAAGAAGAGTGGAAATAGTAAAAAAGCTAATTTATACAATGGTGAAAAAATGTGGAAAAAATAGAAAAACCACGTTCAGTATTCGGCTAAATGTTTTATTATTATTCGGCTTCGGCCAAGAATTTTAATTTCGGTGCATCCCTAAAAAATCATCTTACACTTTGCTTCAGAAGGCCTTTATTAACCCCCCGGAGCCGTGTGGAGCAGTTATATGATGGATAGATGCACAATTCACTGCCATTGTAAAGCTTGGAAGAGCCAGGATATTTTTTATATAATATATACGTATAATTTTTTATTATACGATATGGTCATATACACCTAGGATGACTTGAGGGTGAGTAAATCATGGCCTAATTTTAATTTCTGTTAATTATAGTGTTAATTAAATAGCAGTCTATGTTAATTAAATAGCAGTCCGATTTCATCAAAAAGATCTTAATTTGTGTTCCGAAGGTCTTACGGTTTTAGAACGACATGAGGGTGAGTAATTAATGAAGGAATTTTCATTTTTGGGTGAACTAACCCTTTAAGCTTCATAAACACATGGCTATTTTGGATCTAAAATGTACAAAAGTCAATGCATTGGTGCCAAGCCATAACACATTATGTTCTTTCACAGCCTAATCAGGGCTAAAAACAGAACCAATTTGAAGCGTATTTAAAGGGAATCCAAGAACTTCCATTAGCAAATGAGACAAACTACTATCAGGTTAACTTTTCCGATGCTGATGAACCGTGAAAGTGTATGTCAGCTGCCATCATTAGAGCAATATGGAAAGATAATAAATCAACATTTCAAATCGATTCACCACTACAGAACACTCCTGAAATATTGAGTCACAATTGATAAAACAGTTTACACAAGATATATACTAAAGACCCCATTTGTTCACAGTCAAACAAGATGTGCAACAGAATGACAGTTTCAAAAACATCATCAATTTATACAGTGCTAAGACTGACAGCTCTCTCCAGGTCGAACCAGATGGAAAACCTTCCTCTCGCCATTCTGTCTGTTAACGGGTCTCTCATATTCCTCTGCAGTTGTGCAACTATTCATAGATTTAGTTGATGTAACTCAGCATGGATGGTGGGAACCAGCTAACCTAAACAACAGCTTGCCAATTTTTAGTGGAAAGAACGTTGCTTATTCAAACAAACAAAGCATTATAATAACTTGACTATGGTACAGATATATCTCTGAGTCTGCGAAGGTGCTGTGAAACAGATATGATGCAGAAGTGATGTGTTACAGTCAAACTGGTGAAGAATTCAGAATAGCCTGTACGGGACATGAAATAGCCCATATCCGATCGCTGTATAGGCATGTGGGTTTGACAGGTCTCACTAATTAGACATGTGGCCTATGTTTGAAATAACAGCACTCAACCAAAATACAAAAGCCCTGCTGATGTGTGTATACTGATCTTGTTCTTTTCAATGTATTATAAAGGGGGGGGGGGGGGGTGTCCAATGTCATTTCATGCATTCTGGCTTATTTACACTGCTAAAGAGCCTTCAGGATTCAAATAAGTTCCGGAAAGTTTTTTTTTCAAGTATGGCCCTGTATGACGTCATAAAGGGCGGAATTCCTTATATGGGCACTTTTCCCGGATGAGCACATCAACCAGAGCAAGAGCGCGCCCATCAACGAGCTTGGTTTGGTTTACAAAAGCCATTTGGCAATGCTGTCATTTTGTTTTTACATCACAAAATCAACAAAGTAAAGAAGTGTGTTTTTGGTTGTGAGGGAAAGATAATATTGTTCAGCTTCCCAAATAACCCAGCGTTAAGGAAACAGTGGATGCAGTTTGCATCTTTTAATTTCACAGACAGAATCGCAACAGGGTTAAGAATACCAGGCTGAATGTATGCTTAACTTCCCTAGATAATTCTGTACAACATCATCAGATATTTATAAATACATTTATAATAAAAAAAATATATAAATTACAAAGTCAGTCTTCATCCTGAAGATCCTGGTTCTAAATTTCACCTGCTTCACCAGCTCTTGTGCGTTTTACAGTTTAAAAAATAATAATTAGGTAACTATATTCTTATTAGCACTAAGGTCTATATTTTCTCTGACACAGCCATGGTATGCAAGCTCTGTCACATACGCTTCCATTCAAAATTGAGGTTGTTAAGAGGTTTTAAAATAAGTATATGCTCACTAAGGCTGCATTTATTTAAATAGCAATATTGTGAAATATTATTACATTTTTAAATAACTGTTTTCTAATTGAGTAGGTTTTAAAATGTAATTTATTGCTGTGATGGAAAAGCTGAATTTTAGGCATCATCACTACTCCAGTCTTCAGTGTCACGTGATCCTTCAGAAATCATTAATATGCTGATATGATACTCAAGCTACATTTCTTTTTATCATCCAAAGAACCAGGGGAAATTTTTTTTTAATTTAGTATTTTTTCATGTCATTACATTGTTTAGAGTATTAGAAACAAATGGGGGGGGGGGGGACATTTTGAAAAATTATATTTTATTCATATGTTGTGCCATGTCCTCATTAGTGGACACAAGGTGAACACTCAGTTAAAAAATAAAACGACATGCAATGACATGTATAGGCAAAAACAATGGGATTTTTTTTTTTCATCCACCAATCCATTTTTTGGTTTCAGGGGGTTTTTAACCAAACTTTTTTTAAAGATGATTCTCAACTATTTTATACAAGATATAATGGAATGAATTGATACACCATTTTACTTTATGCAATATGTGGGTACAATGGCTATATATGGGTTTTCCCATTCAATGCAATGCATCTAAACACTGTCTCTAATTTGCATATAAATGTGTCCTTGGAGCAACATGTAATGAAAAAATAAGTGTAATAATGGGAGTAATAGTTGGCAACATTTTCATAATAATATTTAATATTTTATAGGAATATTGATATGTAATTTCTTTCCCTATTCACTTGTTGTGCCTCATAAAATGCCCGATAAACATGATTTATTATAAATGTTGAAAATAGCTGTGTTGTACATTTTATAAAACATTTGTAACATGCTTTTTTTATTGTCAATTTTGATTAATTAGAAAAATCTTACTGACACAAAACATTTGAATGGTAATGGGCTTTTTTTTTTTAGGTAATTACACTTGTTAATAACGACTAATAAGGGCAGTAAATAACAAAACTAAAGGGCTATTGGATTTAAAGTGTATATAGTGATTTTGTCAAAACTGTAAGGTTTTCTGACTGTTGTAACAAGATGGTGAAAATCAGTGTGAAAGCACCATGTACTGTAGTCTCTCTCAATTCATTCATTCACCACTATAATAATTAAATAGTACTGACATGTTGTTATATCTGACAACGTTGACGTTGAGTGATGGGCAAGGAAAAAGCAAACAGTAACCCTTGCATTAGAACACTGCCAAACATGTGGAATAGATCAATCCAAAATAACGTTGCTTTTATGTGCTTCAGTTGAGTAGCAGCCCTCCCTTTTGTGTCCCAGTCCTATCAGTTCTGTAGCAGTAGTTCTGTAGTGCAAGTCAAGAGATACATGCTTCATACTGACGTAAGAAAATATCCATTGCACAACAAGGGGAGTCAAAACTGATATTGGATCTTGCTTGAATGAAAATGCAGCTGCTGACTGAGATTTGATAGACCATGTAGTCCAAACATACACAATGCCCATTACCTCCCTCAAAACAGTAATGAGGACACAAATCACACTTAATACAAATATGCTTAATGACCATGTTTACAAACTGGAGCAATACGACAGACTATGCTGATTTCTAGTCTAGAAATTATTTCAAAATATTTCATGGAAAGACTCTTACCCAGCTTCCCCCGCGACTCATCAAGCTTCTGAATTTGGTTTTCCAAAAAGATCATCGCAATGGCGAAGGCCAGCAAAGCCAGGAGCTGAAACTTCGGCGGCATCTTTAACCTTAAAAGCCCCATCAAAAAATCCAGCACAGGGAGGACATACCGCGACAGAGAACTTTATGACACAGTTCTATGGATGCAACGAGCAGTGCTGTTATTTTATGATCCCCATAATCAGCCCTCGAATATAAACACAGCGAACTACACTACAATGGACGCTTACTACACAAACGAAAACGGTTACGCTTAAAATATTGTATACGTTGTTGTATAAATCAGAACAGCTCAGACTCTCCCGTACTTGAGTAGCAGCTGTAGTAAACGTTCAGTTGTTGTTAAATCCTGGGAAGTATAGGCACGTTGTGTCAGTGCGCATGCGCATTCGCCGGGTTTGACGTCAGTCGGTCAGCTGTCGCTCTATGACTGGAGAATCTCACTTCACTCTTCTACATTCACTGTTAAAACAACAACACGTATATTTGCATTTATCCGACCGTGTTTACATGCATATATTTACAATGAAATATTTTCATATTTATTGCATATAAATAAGCAAAATCTCACCAATAAAAAAAAATCCCCAGCATTTGTACTTTGTAGTTCAAAATTCAAATAAAAAAAGGATCAACTGTTCTAATCTTCCTTAATTTTTTAGTCCCAAAATATTTTCATTCTCATTTCCTTCTTGTTCATTCTTTTTCTTTAATATAAATGTAACAATTATTATTATTAAATTGATATTCCTTCAAATAGTTATTTTGTTATGCTAAGACTTTTATTAATGAGCTCGGCGTAGCGGATGTGTTTGACGCACTTCCTGCTGAACCCAGCAAGAGGAAGAGAAATAGTCATGGCGGGGGAAGTGTACCTTCTGTGGTTACTGCCGTTATTACAAACGGTAGGTGAATAAAACAAATCTGCGCACTTTCATCTTTGAAAGTAGATAACGGTGACAAGGAATCCACATGTCTTTGTAAAATCTGGACTACTTAAGTTACGTTCAAGGCGATGGTTAGCCGGCTCGCTAATGTTAGCTACTGACGTGGCTCAACTGGCTTATTATGTAAATAACGTATGGGGAATCTTCATAATATCGCATATTTAATTTCTGGGCCCTGACATTGACTAACTTAGCACCTACTGCAATAAAATTGAGTCAATGTTTTTTCGCATGATCTCCAATGATTCAATTCTAAAGCTGTTAACTACGGTAGTTTAACTTGCCTGAAAAAAAACGAACGAGTACATTACATAGCATGGTTACTTGGCTTTTAAAATTAATATTACAGCAATGTAAAATATGTATTCCTTTAAGTTTGCACAATTCTTCCCTCTCTTGGGGATTTTCCGAGAGTAGCTGGGCTGGCATTCGTAACTAGGAAGCAAGTTCACTATTCCGCAGAGTAATCTTGTGTGGAGGAAAATGCCACAAGGGCTCGTTGATTAATTTTAGAAAGGACAAGATTATGGGGTATTACATTTAATTCAATCACGTTCCAGGTCCAAACCATTCTTAAGCCTTTTCAAATACAAATGCCAAAATAATTTAATTCCTTGATTGGTTGTGCATATTCTCCAATAACTTAACAAAGATATAGTTATGTATTTATTTTTTGTATTGTTCATAACTAGGAAGCAAGTTCACCAAGTGTAGAGGCGAGATGTCAATCACCAGTTATAAACAGGAGACTCTTGTTATCATAGCTGTAGCCAAAGCTTGCAAATTCATGCACCTGTGCTTTACGCCCCATTTGCCTGTTTCTTTGACATTACATTTGAGGGTCATTTAAAATCAAAGTGAACAGCTGAGAATTTCCAACAGGTTTGAGGTGTTGACTTAAAGGTCAACTGGTGTTAGTGCTTCGAGACTAGAGTGGTGCAGGTTTGACATCACGGTGTAGGCCAACGGGCAGTTAGCATCACACTGGTTCCCTTAAGAAAAACCCAATAGGATTTTCCCATAGGCTTTTGGATTAGCGTGAAAATAATTTTTTGTCCATCAAGATAATTATCACAGATAAACACAACTTTTATGAATTTTGAAGCCTACATGCAGTCACAGCCAGAAGTAAAAGGTTAATGGTAGGCTATAAACGAACTACACCACGGTCGTTCGACTTCACTGTCACGTCACCAAGCTTCCGAAATGCTTTCAGTTTTTATCTCTAAACATTTTCCCAGAACGTTTGAGTTCGAATAGTTTATAAGAGCACAATTATGAGCATAACGAGGCAAAATGGCATTTAATCTCCTTGACAGCCAGTTTTTAGCAACTGCCGTTTTCAAAACACCTAACCGCTTCAAAAAATCATGAGTGGGTATTTTATGTCGTAGAATAAAACATGAAAGTGTCTTAAGTTTGGTTCACCACAGGCCTTATTTCAGCCATTTAAACAAAACCCCATTAAAAAAACCCATTGACTTTGGGACGAGGGAACCGGAAGTGCTAAAATGATAATTCACGTCTGCGTTTTGGCCTACAAAGTCATGTCATACCTGGACCACTCGATTACATCTACTGCTTGTTTTCATTGTAAAGTATCTAAAATTTTGGTCTCATTTTCCCGGCTCAGCTGGCGTCTTATGGAGCAGAGCTCTCCTCCGAGGCGTGCAGGGAGGTAGGCTTCTCCAGCAATCTCCTGTGTAGCTCCTGTGACCTCCTGGGTCAGTTCAGCCTGAACCAGTTAGACCTTCCATGCAAGCAGTGCTGCCAAGAGGAGGCTCAGCTGGAGTCTAGGAAGGTGAGTTCTGCTTCTGTGCCAATCGGCAAGGTCATTTCCAACAGTGAACACCCCCTCCCCAAACAATGGAGAAATGGCTGAAACCTTTTGTCACAGCACAAACATTTAGATACAACAAGCCAAAGGCCACGGTTTGCTCTCATATCACTTGACAAGTCATTATGATGAAGACCCATGTTTTTATCTCTGGTTCTGTCAACCTTTTTGTTTAAACCCATATTAATGTGCATTTGTGATTGATTTCTTTGACAGCTCTACCCAGGAGCCATCCTCGAGGTCTGTGGATGAAAATTGGGGAGGTTCCCTCAAGTCCAAGGTAACTGCTACTTCATAATTCTTGTTGATGATTATACAAAAATGGCGCATGTATGTAGCAAAATAAACAATGTCGCTTCAAAGGGTGTTTTTTTTATTTTTCTTTCTTTTGTAGCAGCTGTTACAACAATTCAGCTGTTGTTGTGTAGCTCAGAGTGTTTGCTTTTGCACACTTGTTACAAAGCAGTAATTTTTGTGACTGTTTCCCTTCAGCTTTTGTCAGGAGTGACAAGCCAAAAATGTTCAGGGGTCTTCAAATCAAGGTAATTATTTATGTGCAAAATATTTTAGTTATTAAACTTGGCCCTTTATATTACCGCTCAAAAGGATGGGCTCAGTAAGTTTAAGGAAAGAAGTGAATGCTTTTATTCAGCATATATGCATTACATAGATTAAAAGTGACAGTAAATGTATATAAAATAAATTAAATAAATGCTGCTCTTTCATTCTATTCATCAAAGAATCCTGAATATAAAAAAAAAATATTAAGCAGCACAACTGTTTTCAATATTTATAATAATAAATGTTTCATGAGCATCAAATGAGCATATTGTAATGATCTCTGAAGTCATTTCTCATGTGACACTGATGCTGAAAATGCAGCTTTGCCATCACAGGAATAAATTACATTTTAAAATGTATTAAAAAAAGAAATGTTTTTTAATGTGTAATAGTATTTCACAATATTACTGTTAACTGTATTTTTTTCAGTAAATGCAGCCTTTCGTGAACATAAGAGACTTCTTTCAAAAACATAAAAAAATAAAATAAAAATAAAAAATCTTACAGGCCCCAAACTTTTGAACAGTACTGTGTGTCTGTATTATTTGGTGCAAAAATAATAATTGTCAGAAAAAAAAGAATATTGCTATTATACACTGGTTAATTCTAGATGCCTTTTTTTGCATTTCTTCCAGTATGTGAGAGGCTCGGACCCTGTACTAAAGCTGCTGGACGATAACGGGAACATTGCTGAGGAGCTCAGCATCCTCAAGTGGAACACAGACAGCGTTGAAGAATTTCTTAGTGAGAAGTTAGAACGAATTTAGAGTCACAGTTTCATATTTAAAGTCAGAATTTCACATTTTGCTTTTTTTTGTCATGAATCTGATTCGAAGGACCACTATTCATTTTTGTGCTCAAGAATGGATGTTAAAAAGATACATTTTTGAATTTGTTTTTTAAAAGTAAAAGCAGTAGCGTTTGGGTTGAGTTTAAGTGACCAGGACATACTGTACTTATTTTGAGTTGATATTTCTGCCACATTTTGTTTTTGAATGTGCTGTTTTTGATATGCTGAGGGCTTTTATACATCTTGTGTCCGAGTGAAGTGTGTTGAATGTGCTGGTTTAGTAAAGCTTGTCTGACTTCCCCCTAGCTCATGTTCTTGTAGATTTGCACATTAGTGAAGGCCTGACAGTAAACCAGTCCCTGGAATGTGAGGCCTGAAGACCCTGTGTAACTCTCATAGCATGCTGTTATGGTGGAAATCTTCAAGATCTACCCCAGTATGAGAAGGTGGAATCTGTTCATTGTTGAAAAAAATATAATTGAAACTCAATTTCATTAGTGCACACGCAAATAAACCTGTTTTTCATATGAATGATTTTGTTTGACTTTGTTTTATTTTTTTACATAAGTAGATGTGTGAATGTGTTTAAGTGATATGGGTGTTCAAGACAAACAACTAGATTTAATCAATTCAAGTGTTTTCATTTCGGGGAGGTGTTTATGTATATCTAATGTGCACTGATAAATGCAAAAATGTTAGTTTACTAGAATTTATTTCGGTGTGAGAGTCAATTAGTATAATTCTTTGCCAAACCTTCCACATATACCCCCGGTTTCACAGACAATGCTTAAGCTAGTCCTAGACTAAAATGCATGTTTGAGCTGAAAGAATCTTGCACTGACAAATCTTAAAATATGTCAGTGGCATTGTTTTGTCTCAAGATGCACACCAACAATGTTTTTTTTCTTGGGCACGTTTATAAAAGTTACTTAAATGTCCTAATTGAACTAAGGCCTAATCCTGGCTTAGTCTAAGCCCTGTCTGTAAAACCGGGCCATAATGTTCTTGGCTCCAATGTACAGACATCTTGAGCAGTAACATTTATCCTGTGATGTTTGCGTTTTCACCACTAGATGTCAGCAGACATTTTGATTATTTTCACTTGTTGGACAAATGTTGGATGAGATGCTAACCCTTGGTTTCACAGACAAGGCTTAAAGTGTTAGTTCACCCAAAATGAAAAATTGGCCCATGATTTACTCACCCTCAAGTCATCCTAGGTGTATATGACATTTTTCGTTTAGACGAATACAATTGGAGTTCCATTCAAAAATGTCCTTGCTCTTCCAAGCTTTATAATGGGAGTGAATGTTTCTGTTTTGAAGTCCATAAAGTGCCTACACAAGTCGACTTACGGCAAAAGAATAACCTCTGATGCGATATATGATAGGATATAGGAGTATCGCAAGCTTTGATGCCTCTCGCGGTTCAAAAAAATAGGGCTGGGCAAGAAACTCAAACCCCTCTTATATCAAAATCCTCTGGTATTTCTCTTTATAAATATCCTCGTTTGAGACCTATAATTCATGACCGGTGTTTTGCTCTATCATCTGCCCTTCCGCGTTTGTCAATACATCATGTGTCAGGTCAGGGGTTACTCTTTCGCCGTAAATCAATGCGTACGGCTGTCTGTCGGAAGCTAGTTATTTTAGTTTATAAAGTGTTAAATAATATGGATATTTTTCTCACACAAACGCATTGCTTTGCTTCAGCAGGCCTTTATTAACCTTTGAGCCATGTGGATATCTTTTATGATGGATAGATGCACTTTTATGGACTTCAAAACAGATCATTCACTGCTATTATAAAGCTTGGAAGAGCCAGGACTTTTTTAAATACAACTCTGATTGTATTCATCTGAGAGAAGAATGTCATATACACCTAGGATGACTTGAGGGTGAGTAAATCTTTGACTAATCTAAATATTTGTGTGAACTTACGCTTTAAGCCTTGTCCCAGTCTGAAATTGTTTTGGTAGTTTAGGCCATAGTGAGCATACGACCGCACGGGGCTCGCGAGCACCCTAATGGGACACCCTATGGCCTCACGGACAAATAAAGGCCCACTGAAGTGCTTTGAAACTCAGCACTTCAGTGCAAAACATTATTCAATGTTTTGATGTAATTAATTTCCATAAAACAGGAAGACTGGTGGGACATATCAAACAGCTCCACCCCTTTTTTTAAATGGCCAATAGCATTTAGTTTATATGACAGCTCTGCCGGAGCCATTGAGCTTGGTAAAGCCGCAGTTTCCTCCTAATCTCTAACCCTTTCTCCTCTAATACTCTCCATATCGCTTTTAAAAATAGCATTCTATATAGCAATTCAAAGGATCCAATGAGTTTTGTGGTCTGTGCCAACTTGTGACATATGATCCACTCTGTGCTATCGTGTCTTTGAACTGGAGCAGACTGTGTGCGGCTGCATATAACATTAATGTGAAACCAGACTTCATTCGCTTCAACTGAAAGCATATTTACTCTGTCTGAACCATTCCCTATCCCCTATACTGTACTATGTGCCATTCACCATGTAGAAAATAGTAAATAAGTGACCGATTTTATCCGCAGCTTCAGCGTCTATTTATAAGTTACTGGATGAAGTGAGAGACTGTAAGTTTTAAATGCTTATATATTCTAAATGCAAATTTTGTCCTTGTTTTGGAGCACACTAGCTTACAGATAACAGTAAGGCTAACATATTCATACTAAAAGCCAAATATATATGATATATGTAATATGTATATGTAATAATATATAGTGCATATGATATGAAGTGTGCCATTTCGGACAGGGCCTAAGAGTCTAAATATCTAATGATAATTTAACAGTAATTTCATTTCACATTCAACGTTAGAGAAATGTCAGCCTAATCTAACAGCCAGCATTAATTTAGACACATAACAGAAAGAATTACAACCTTTTCACAGTGGATAAAGTTTCTTTGTCTTAGTATCAGATAGAAAGACTAAAAGATTGGGCCTAGTTCAATTAGAACATTTATGTAGCTTTTATAAATGTGCCCTAGAAACATTACTGATGTGCATCCTAAGACAAAACAATGGCACTGACATATTAAAGATCTGTCAGTTCAAGTTGCTTTCAGCTAAAACAGCTCAAACATGCATTTTATTCTGGGACTATAGGTGTAAGCCTTGACTGTAAAACTAGGGGGATAGAGTTTATATATAATTAATAGATAAATAGTAGCTACCTAGTTCAAATTGAAGTGTTTTGATTTAGTAAATTGATAACTTAGGCAATCAATCCTTATTTGTGACATGACATTCTCATGAATCAAGAAATTAAGTGATATTCAGTAGGCCCAGATTAGATGCATATATACTACTGTTGGGGGTCGGACCTCTGAAAGCACTGTTTTCATATATAGCCTATATATATACAGTGAGGAAAATAAGTATTTGAACACCCTGCTATTTTGCAAGTTCTCCCACTTAGAAATCATGGAGGGGTCTGAAATTGTCATCGTAGGTACATGTCCACTGTGAGATACATAATCTTAAAAAAAAAATCCAGAAATCACAATGTATGATTTTTTAACTATGTATTTGTATGATACAGCTGCAAATAAGTATTTGAGCACCTGAGAAAATCAATGTTAATATTTGGTACAGTAGCCTTTGTTTGCAATTACAGAGGTCAAACGTTTCCTGTAGTTTTTCACCAGGGTTGCACACACTGCAGGAGGGATTTTGGCCCAATCCTCCACACAGATCTTCTCTAGATCAGTCAGGTTTCTGGCCTGTCGCTGAGAAACACAGAGTTTGAGCTCCCTCCAAAGATTCTCTATTGGGTTAAGGTCTGAAGACTGGCTAGGCCACGCCAGAACCTTGATATGCTTCTTACAGAGCCACTCCTTGGTTATCCTGGCTGTGTGCTTCGGGTCATTGTCATGCTGGAAGACCCAGCCTCGACCCATCTTCAATGCTCTAACTGAGGGAAGGAGGTTGTTCCCCAAAATCTCGCAATACATGGCCCGGTCATCCTCTCCTTAATACAGTGCAGTCGCCCTGTCCCAAGTGCAGAAAAACACCCCCAAAGCATGATGCTACCACTCCCATGCTTCACAGTAGGGATGGTGTTCTTGGGATGGTACTCATCATTCTTCTTCCTCCAAACACGTTTAGTGGAATTATGACCAAAAAGTTCTATTTTGGTCTCATCTGACCACATGACTTTCTCCCATGACTCCTCTGGATCATCCAAATGGTCATTGGCAAACTTAAGACTGGCCTGGACATGTGCTGGTTTAAGCAGGGGAACCTTCTGTGCCATGCATGATTTCAAACCATGACGTCTTAGTGTATTACCAACAGTAACCTTGGAAATGGTGGTCCCAGCTCTTTTCAGGTCATTGACCAGCTCCTCCCGTGTAGTTCTGGGCTGATTTCTCACATTTCTTAGGATCATTGAGACCCCACGAGGTGAGATCTTGCATGGAGCCCCAGTCCGAGGGAGATTGACAGTCATGTTTAGCTTCTTCCATTTTCTAATGATTGCTCCAACAGTGGACCTTTTTTCACCAAGCTGCTTGGCAATTTCCCCGTAGCCCTTTCCAGCCTTGCGGAGGTGTACAATTTTGTCTCTAGTGTCTTTGGACAGCTCTTTGGTCTTGGCCATGTTAGTAGTTGGATTCTTACTGATTGTATGGGGTGGACAGGTGTCTTCATGCAGCTAACGACCTCAAACAGGTGCATCTAATTTAGGATAATAAATGGAGTGGTGGTGGACATTTTAAAGGCAGACTAACAGGTCTTTGAGGGTCAGAATTCTAGCTGATAGACAGGTGTTCAAATACTTATTTGCAGCTGTATCATACAAATAAATAGTTAAAAAAATCATACATTGTGATTTCTGGATTTTTTTTTAAGATTATGTCTCTCACAGTGGACATGCACCTACGATGACAATTTCAGACCCCTCCATGATTTCTAAGTGGGAGAACTTGTGAAATAGCAGGGTGTTCAAATACTTATTTTCCTCACTGTATATAAATGAAATGTTATTCATGTGATGGCAAATCTGAATTTTCAGCATCATTACTCCAGTCTTCAGTGTCACATGAATCATGATCCTTCAGAAATCATTCTATGATGATTTGCTATAAGAAATGTTTCTTATTATTATCAATGTTGTGCTGCTAAACAGTTGTGCTGCTTAATATTTTTGTGGAAATTCTTTGATGAATAGAAAGTTAAAAAGAACAGCATTTATTTAATAGAACTATTTTGTAACATTATAGGCCTATAAATGTTTTACTCTCACTTTTGATCACTTTAATGCATCCTTGCTGAATAAAATGTTTTCTTTCAGAAAATACAATTTCACTGACCCCAAACTTTCGAACAGTAGTGTACATTTCTTGTAAATATTTAAAGCAAATTTCAATAGTCTGCAGATGTCTGCAAAAAGAAAGCTCTGAATCACAGATTAATGCCGCATGTTTGGCACATCATGCTGTTCACAGATTTACACAATGTGTTTAGAGTCATTCTTTTTTAAATTGATCCTAACAGTGTTAGTCATCAGTTAGTCACCAGTTAACAATGACAGTACAAGCACATTTTGATAGCCTGGTCTTGGACAAATTGCTGTGCCATAATTCATCTATTTCCAGAATGTGCCATGACATCTTTGTTTTTCTAAATCTGAATTTAAATGACTCAACAACATCACAGTTCACAGTGTAACAAACAGCACACCCTTGTGGAGTGTACTGATGGCGAGTGCTCCTGATCTAGGCCTACATTTTCCTGTCACACCATGCTTTGTCCATGCCAACTGTGTACACACAATCTTACTGCATATGTAAAATGATTCTAAATGTTAAGGTAAACAGAGTTAGTTAAACCATCAGGAATCTCATACAAAATCCATTCTAAAACTAACTAAATGCACAGTAACATCTGGATCAGTCTTGGTAACACATTACTATAAGGTTTCATTAGTTTACATTTAGTTAACAAGAATGAACAATACTTCTACAGCATTTATTAATTTTAGTTAATTTCAACATTTACTAACATATTATTAAAATCAGCAGTTTTTATTTGTTAACGTTAATGCACTGTGAACATGAACTGTTTAAACAAAGATTAATAGGCCTAAATAGCCTACATTGATAAAAGTAGGTATTGCTCATTGTTAGTTCATGTTAGCTAACAAATGAGACCTTATTGTAAATTGTTACCGACTTGTAGCTTCCCTTAATTCAACAATAATTTTGAAAGTTTAGTATTGTCGAGTCCCACAAACAGGTATAGCCATAAACACTTGAACGTCATCGACGCCGGTAGGATGTTGCTAGCTCCAAAAGCATGCACAAAACCAATACGCTGTCTGTCACGAATTATCATTGTGCATGGGAAAATTGAACTTATTTTCACTTTTTCTCTCTCTCACAGGATGAGTAAGAACATACTAGCCCTCCCGGGGTCCAGGGGCAGTAGTTGTGGCAGATCCCTTGCCAAGCACAGGACTGCAGACACTCCTCATCTCTGATGAATTCCATATGCGCTCTGCCTGCAGTTACTGCTTCTCTTGAACATCATAGCACATTTCTTCCATTACACCTCATTATCTATCCCCCTTTCATCCAAAATAATAACATATGCAAGCGCACACACACAGAGACACACACTTGTAGATGTAGATATATCTGTAAACATTCACAGAACGTTTTGTGAGAAATCCTGTAGCCTATTTTAATTATCGTAGGCTAATATAGCCTAATCACTTTTGCTCCAAACGTAGGCTAGACTTTTTTGGTATTTAACGATTTTACTCCAAAAACATGAATACACAGGCTATAGCCTATTAATAGGCTACACATATTTTTGGATTTAATATTTGTATTGTGTGTAACCAGTTCATAAAAGCAATAGGCCTAAGGGATGCGTGCTGTATTGTAAATAAAGCGATCATGACAATGCGGTGTGAAACCAGACATGGCGCAGGTTTCTATTACAGCACAGTTTTGGTCTGATATACAAACACAACTAGCGCTATCTAGAGTCTCTGTTATCCGGGCTATTAATAGTACTGTAATGTTGTTGCAGCGTTTGTCTGGTTGGCCAGATTGTTGTACATTGTAACAGGTAGTGTTGTAGTCAAGACCACCTAATGACCAAGACCAATGTGTGTTGAAAATGACTAAATGTGTTGAGACCAAGACAAGACCATGGCAGGGCAAGACCGAGTCAAGACCAAGCCCAGACCAGACCAGCACTCCTTAAATTCATAAAGATCCACATTACTGCCTGCTTATTTTTAATCAATAAACATAATTAGAATAAGACATAGACCTGTTACCAATCAAATGAAATTACCAATTATTAATGTTAATAAATAAATCAGACAATGGACTGGCAATTTATTAATATCCCTTACAGAAAAAACTCATGAACTTCACATGTGCAAAAAACACGTGGTCACATGTGATCACACGCCATGTGAAATTTAACATGTTAAAAGCACATGTGAAATATGTGGATCACATGTGAGCACATGTACATGTGAAATATAACATGTTAAAAGCACATGTGAAATATGTGGATCACATGTGAAAAACATGGGAAATGTGTGCTTTTGGAACATTTGCACAAGTGAAACATGTGATGCACATGTTATCACATGTAAAACTCATAAATTCCTATGTGAAACCCATGTAAACACGTGTGTATTCCCATGTGAAACACGAGATCACATGTGAAACACGTATACAATTCCCAGCAGTTGTGGTCTTGACTGGTCAAAACAAAATCCAAGTCTGAGTCAGAGACAAGATCGAGTACAAAAAGTGGTCTCGAGTACTACAACACTAGTAACAGGCTAAACTAGCCTATTTGAAATAGAGAAAAATTACAAATAAATTATAGGTAAGATTATAAAATAATTTTAACTCAAATATTTTGTCCACTTTGTGCAGTCGAGCAAATTCTGCGATAATGACTGCATGCGCTACCGCTTAGTGTTAGCAAGATATTGTTTGAAAGAAATTAATGCTTTTATGCATTCAAATGATTGAAAATCACAGTAAATACTTTTAAGAATCCTGAAAAAAATGTATCACTGTTTCCACACAAAAAAAAACATTAAGCAGCACAACTGTTTTCAACTGTGATAATATGAAATGTTTCTTGATATGATTTCTGAAGGATCATGTGACACTGAAGACTGGAGTAATGCTGAAACTTCGGTTTTGCTATCACAGGAATAAATGACATTTTAAAATATAAGACGGTTATTTTAAATTGTAATAATATTTAACATTAACTAAATGAGACTCCTTCCTAAAAACATTTTACAGACTAGTTTTAAACAGTAAATAATTTTGATAGGCCTACCTGGAAAATGTTTGTGCTTTATATACACATTGAATGGATTATTCATATATAAAAAAGAGCTCTTTCCACCCCCTCATTGCACTTTTGTCCAACATGTGGAACACGCACATCGCAGCCAATACTCGGAGGGGGTTTCTCTCAGAGGAACATATTGTAGGATTAAGCTACACAAAAACAGCAAGTCCCTCCAACTGATATTGGCAAAATATCAACACCCCTTTTGACCTCTTTGCACTGCGCTGTGAGCATAACCCGAAAACGACCTTTGTTCAAAACATCAAGTGGGGCTGACTATATTCACTGATTCTGATTTTTCCTGACAAAGCCTCGCTTGTGTCGACCAGTGTCCATCGAAGTGATGCAGATGCACAGGATAAAAGCTTTTTTGTACTCAGTATTGCTGAATAAGAAATTCTGACTCTCTCATCCCTCACTTTTCCTGTTTCTCTGTACATCTATTTCATTGGACTGTTTCAGTCTCCTGACAGGGCTGCTGTTTCAGAAGACGCTTCCTTCCTGCATGAAGGCTTGTCAGTGTTGTATGATCAGTGTGGCTGCTTGTGGAATGGAGCAAAGCATAAACAGTCAAAACGAGGGCTTTCTGTCTCTAGAATCCTCTATAATTCTTCCCATTCTCCGTTTATACTTCAGTTCAGGTCTTGGTTTCCTTTCCCTCCTGATCTTGACCTCATGCACATTTATTTCTTGTTATGTCCTCAGATTTGAGGTCCTATTTTTTCATTCCAGTTGTGGGAACGGTTCGACATTGAGCTCTAGCTGCAATCCCTTTGTGTAATGAGAGCAAGAGATTTTGTGGATGTGCCAGTGCTCAACCAGTCTTTATGGAGGGTGGTGGGAACTTGACCTACATAGTGTTTTGGATTGGTTGCAGATGCTGCCTGTTGAAAAGGGAACCTGCAATTGATTCAGCAAATGTTGAAGATCCACCAAGCTTTATCTGTCAGACCTTTTAATGAATCCCAGAAGTTTCAGAAGCAAATGACCCAAAAGCATTTCACTGAACACTACATATAAACAATTAAGATGAATCATATTTTATATTTTTAAGGTTTTTTATTGGTGAAGAGAATCAAACTGTGTGTAGTTCTGGGTCATTCTGTTTTGAAAATCACTGATATTTGCTGAACTTCACCGTACCCTGTGGCCCAGAAAGTGAAATAAAAATTAAGTAAAGGAAAGCATGGCTCCTTATGGATGAAAACATTGTTCTTTTCTCCAAATGCATGACTCAGTGAGAAACTACACTTTTCCACTTTTGCGGTTTTCCAGCGGATTTGCCACTCAGACCTTCTTGCATGAAAAGATTTTCCATGGACTGAAATCACATGAGCATGACTGTAGTTGTGGTATGTACTTCAAAGTAATTTGTAACTAATCTTATTAATCAGATAAATTGCCTTCTTGGACTATTCTTTAAACAAATTTTCTGTGCATTCAATTTCCCTGATAAACATAAAATGTTTTATATTCTGTTTTCATTTTATTATTGTAGAAATATATTTTTTTATTTTATAATTTTTTCACTCTGTGATATATATATATATATACACACCGAGCAGGCATAACATTATGACCACCTTCCTATTGTGTTAGTCTCCTTTTTGCTGCCAAAACAGCCCTGACCCGTCGAGGCATGGACTCCTCTAGAGTCTGGTATCTGGCACTAAGATGTTAGCAGCAGATCCTTTAAGTCCTTTAAGCTGCAAGGTGGGGCCTCCATGGATCGGATTTGTTTGTTCAGCACATACCACAGATGCTCGATTGGATTGTGATCTGGGGAATTTGGAGGCCAAGTCAACACATCAAACTGGTGCTCCTCAAACCATTCCTGAACCATTTTTGCTTTGTGGCAGGGCGCATTATCCTGCTGAAAGAGGTCACAGCCATCAGGGAGTACCGTTTCAAGGGTGTACATGGTCTGCAACAATGCTTAGGTAGGTGGTACATGTCAAAGTAACATCCACATGGATGGCAAGACCCAAGGTTTCCCAGCAGAACATTGCCCAAAGCATCACATTGCCTCCGCTGGCTTGCCTTCTTCCCATAGTGCATCCTGGTGCCATGAGTTCCCCAGGTAAGCGACGCACACGCACCCGTCCATCCACGTGATGTAAAATCCATGACCCTGTCGCCGGTTCACCACTGTTCCTTTTTTGGACCCCTTACTGACCACTGCAGACTGGGAACACCCCACAAGAGCTGCAGTTTTGGAGATGCTCTGATCCAGTTGTCTAGCCATCACAATTTGGCCCTTGTCAAACTCGCTCATATACTTACGCTTGCCCATTTTTCCTGCTTCTAACACATCAACTTTAAGGACAAAATGTTCACTTGCTGCCTAATATATCCCACCCACTAACAGGTAATGTGATGAAGAGATAATCAGTGTTATTCATGCCCGATCGGTGTATATATATATATATATATATATATAT
Organism: Gobio gobio; assembly: GCF_949357685.1. Taxonomy (NCBI): domain Eukaryota; kingdom Metazoa; phylum Chordata; class Actinopteri; order Cypriniformes; family Gobionidae; genus Gobio; species Gobio gobio. The sequence continues at coordinate 14,566,005 of NC_137102.1, read as the reverse complement.
ATATATATATATAGCCTTTATATATATATATAGCCTTTATATATATATATAGCCTTTATATATATATATATAGCCTTTATATATATATATATATATATATATATATATATATATATATATAGCCTATATATATATATATATATATATATATAGCAATAAACTGATACTGGGTTAGATCAAATCACAACATTTTTCAAAAATCACACTGCATTTCAGGAGCTTGAAGTCAAGCATGCAATAGAACTGGCGGCTGGTTCAAGAGTGGGTCATCTAGGGCTTTGCCTCATGGGACTAGAGGCTGAATGTCACATGTAATCTGCTCTCTCAGTGTCAACACAATGTCTGGCGGCTCCTTCAGCGCAGCGTGTACTTCTCTTGGAACAACAAACCCACATACGGAGAGCATATGCTAATGCCTCACTCAGCATTTCCAATGAGCTTATTGATGATTCAAAGCCTGGATAAGAAAGAAAACATTAAGGGAGTAAATGAAGATACATGTGGCATCATCATTACATATCAGTTCTGATGTAAATTTTAGGAACACAGACAATTTCTCTTGTAACACGCAGAATCAGATACTCATAGAGTCACTGTTTAGTGGCAAAAATGTAAGGCAACTCATACAGTGGCACTTTTGAGATGAAGTTATTTTTTTGGTTTAATTAAGCATACATTATTTCTTATAAATAAAAATGAATGCAGCAAAAGGATTTCACTCTGTATATGATGAACTCAGATCTGCAAATATGCAACAATTGTTAATATGTCTTGAATTTAGTGATGTAAAATGATGTTGAGTCTGCCTCTGCCTGACAACAAGAATTCCAATTTTCAGCTCAGTTTAGCTGTTGCTTGGTAACAGGAAGGTCTGTGAAGTGAAACCCCTCAGAAGCCTGTGCCGCGAACAGTCCCCCTTTGAGAGTGAAATATCACTAATATCTCTTAATGTCGAATGTTTTTTCTCTATGAACATGATAAGGGAAAGATAAACGATTAATTAGTTAAAGAGATTTTTTTTTAATGGCGGTCAAATGATACATGTATTGATGACTGAATGACGAATAACCACAATTTCATGGACTTTATTGAGCAGTTCTTCAAATTAGCCAGTAAAAGCATGCGTTTGGAACAATAGCAGCAAATGCTATATGACAACATTACAGATTTTTACAGATACCATCCCTCTTTTTCTTCTTAGTAAATAGGCCTAGCTTCTTTGTTTAGTAGTATGAAGAGATATGAGTAGATGAAAAAGATGCTCAGTTTTTTAACAAGTTCCATTATTCAGACATGTGAGCAGAAATGTTGGAGTACTTTATATTCCAAAATCAAGCTTTACTTGAACTTAAAGTGTTCATTACATTCAAACCTATAGGTGGCATGACTCGTGCAATGTGTCTTATAAGGTTTATACCAGACACATTACAGAAATTAATGCTGACTCTACATAGACTCTGTAAAATACTACTGTCTACTACTACTACTACTACTACTACTACTACTACTACTAGTAGCATTGTCCTTTTTTTCAATTTCATGCAGATTTTGGCAATTAAACCAGGCATAAGTTAATGAATGAATAAATAAATAAAAGTAGTATATAGGCATAATCATTGAATAGCCTTAGTTAGTAGCACTAGTGATCTATTAAATTAATAACTCTCATACCTTTTTTTCTTTTCTATTTTCTTAAAAATATCAAAATACAGTTGACAGAAAACAAACGTCCAAAACATCAGGCTTAACCCTAATAATTTTACCCAGAGGTCAAGTTCATTATTTATGTTTGACATTTCATGTAACGGACCACAAACTGCGCTCATCAGCTGAATGTGGTAATAGTAGCGGTCCCTTTAAGAAAATTGGACAGCAGTATTTTGAAAACAGGGGGGGACTGTTCATTTAAAACTGAAAAGTCACCGTACAAAGAGTGTATTTATCGCATATATAATCTATGTATTATTAAAATAGACTACTGTTTCCTATACTGTACAACTGGATATTAAATAATTATGTTACGGGGGAATGATATAGTCTGTTTGACTCTCCCCCCTCTTTCGCACAACGGTCTATTCTGGCTCCGAGGCTCATGATGCAGTGGGATTCAATAAGCTGGTAGGTGCTGCCCAACGCAAGGTTTTCAGCTCCAGTCGACTGCGAATGAGCAAGGAAATATACTGCAGCATCCTCATTCATTTGAAGTCGTCACGCGCAGATCCTAAAGGTAAGTTCTTTGTATTCAGTATCATTTTATTTCACGCTGTATTTAGGATGCGTCAGTGTCTCTTTAGACCTCATAAGAGCCCATTCAATAACAGTTAAGCATCCCTCACCTATTGTTCAACTCCAGACGTCCAAATTCCATGGATATGAACACTGCCAATGACATGTTGCATGTGATTTTGCTTTTATCTTCAGGGATTGTAATATATGTGCAGTATATCTAAAGAACCATTCGCTCAATAGCTAGTGTTTGCATTATAATCTTCCTCCTAACTGCATTTTGCAGCAAAAGGTGGAAATCTTGCTGTTGTCATGAAACCGTATGGATTACAGAACAGACAGACAATAGCTTCAAGTAATAGCAGGCTTTCCCCCCCATATATGACATTCTTTTCTCCATTGCAACTGTCTGATAATGTATACGCATGAGTCTGGCTTCTTGTAGTGTGTTGACTTGAGTGGGCTATTGATTGTCTATATCAGGACTGTTACTAATGTAGTTCCACTCCAGCATGCCAAGCACATAGACTCATAAATGCCTTGTTCTTTGGTCCCTCTTCTTGTGCTTGTCCCTTAAATGTTGTACTGTTAAGATGCTGCTTATGTCTCGGATCATTCCAAGCTTCTAATGGAGGTTTGAAGGGAATCAGACAAGCCGTAATGACAGCTTGCTTAAGTCATTCAGATATCCAAGGTTTGACAGGGGGCCTGTCGTTGCAGTGCAAAATGTGGCACTGGTGACCTGTTGTGTTTATAAGTACTTGTATAACATACAGCAGCTCCAGATTTAAAGTCTGGTTGACTGGAGTCTGCTGTCTGTTTGGATTAGGATAGCTTCTTAAGGGGATGGTCATAAGGTTGGCTCACACATGTATCTCAACATTCTTGTTTTGAGCATTAGTCATTAGCCAAAATATCACTATATTAGGTCATTCGATTTGAGCAACCGCAGACTAATGCTTGTTTTGAGCACTTTTAAATGCCATCTCTGTTGGCTCCCTCAGTAAAAATAGTCAGTTTAAACTCAACTGGTGGGTCTCAGGTCGTGGATAGCAGGGAAACAATGTTGGCATAGTAAGGATGAAAACATAAATAGGCTTATTTACCTTTAAAGTCTGCATGAAATCATGAAATGGAAATTTACTCTCTATACATACGTTAATATTTTTTTTCCATTTTTTTCATTCTTAATTAAAATATCGATCTTCCGGTGAAAGGCAGACTTCTCTCTGTTAAAGTATGACTTTTCCAACATTTAGTCTGCTTAAACCCACCTCTTTCTTACAATCAACTCGAGCTCCATCCAATAAACAAGATTTTTCTTTTTCGATAAGCCATTTTAATCAGATGTACATCACAATATGGAAGAAACAATCTGTCAGTATTTCCATTACATTGCAACTTTAAAAGGGAAGATTTTTTGAATGGGTCTTATCTTAAAGAATGTGTGTCCAAGCAGACTCTGGTATTTTGGCACATATATATGTCATATTAATATTTTTTACATAAAACATTTATGTTTAATTTATTAAACAATTTTGAAGTGAGTTGGGTGCCCAATTCTTGATTAACTTTATGCCTTTAGTTAGGCCGTTTGCTCTTTTTGTATTTTGATTTAGCTTACATTGCATCAATCCTACAGAATTCGGTAATAACACAACAGGAATGTAGCACACACTTCTTCAGCGGCGTAAGAAGGGATGTGGAATGAAAAGCTCAGAGCTGGAACAGTGTCATGGGATTGTAAAGCCATGATTATATGAGGAATGCCATGATGGCTTCAGCAGAGATGCGGAAATGAACTGCGTTTAGAGGTAACAGATGAAAATGCAGTTAGAGTTTTTGTCAGCACTCCTCTCAGGACTTGAGGAAATAAAGGGCTTTAGTACGGTCTCATCTTTGGCTGAGGAATTGTCTTAAAAACAGCAGAGCAGTCTATGAATAGCTAACAGATTTTGACATCATATTGGCACCTCGCATTACATGGTCGAGCCAGCTGCGATTGGATCATAATTTAAGCAGATGATCTAGCGGGTCATTCAGGGCGAGTTTTGTTGTTCATGTGGAAAGTCTTGTGTATTTTCAGTCTCCTCACAGTATGAACGGTGAGTCACAGGATAAATCATGAGAGTAATTAAATCCAGTAGGTATATCAGCTTTTCAAATGCCTCCCTCTTTTTGCCATTGCAAAAGCTGAGGGAATTCGACCAAGTTTTCTTTTAGACTACTCCCTTCATGCAGCCCAGTTCATTTGTGTCTGTCATGAAGTCCCTTAAATACCGTATGTATTTTTTAAAAAATATAAAAGCTTAATAACTGTTTGCTATAAATCTATAACGATCTAAATAACAATTATTCCTTTGTACAAAAGGAAAACCCTTTCATCCAAAGCTGCTGAAACTCATAGTCAGTCCCTTATAAAGATTAAAATCTTAAACGCACTGAGCCATGTCCATGAAGACCCGTTATGATGTTGTGTCAGGTTGATCTGAAGAGCAGAAGGTGGGAAGGAAGTGGACATACCCATGCGGTCATGTCTCAAAACATAATGATGTGTCTCAGGTTAGATTCATAACACTGGGTAATGGATATGGTAAAAACATTCAAGCTCTCAGCAAGATATTATCAACATTAAGTTTTGAGAAAAATCGAATAATTGGGGCTATCGAATGGGATCTATAATAATATCAAATTATTTACTTGATATGGCAATTAATTAATCACAATAAAATCAGTTGATTGCATACCTTTGTATTAATATTTCCTATAGTAAAAGCCACAAAAATAAGAAAATTAAATGGTTACTTTATTGCGACCACAAAAGCACTGAAAATACATTATAAAAAGTCAATATATTGCTTGTTTTATTTACATATCATTGAAAATAACACATCATTGGCCTGCAGTCAACACCAGTCCATTTTGCCAATCTGTAGAACAAAGGGTTGTGTTTGTTATTTTTTTTTAATTGAGTAATTTTCAGCAAGTTAGTGTACAACTCGCTTGTTCTCATATGTGTTCTCAAGTGCTGCTGACGGTTCCCAGATCTATATTGAAACAGGTGATATCATTGAAATTTCATAATTCTTGTTACCAATTTCAATATCACAAACAAAAACTAATAGGTAACACTTTACAATAAGGTTGTATTAGTTAACATTAGTTAACATGAACTAACAATGAACAACACCTTATTAGGTAATCTTTGTTAACGTTAGTTAATAAAAATACAGCTGTTCATGGTTTGTTCATGTTAGTTCACGGTGCATTAACTAATGTTAACAAGATTTTAATAATGCATTAGTAAATGTTGAAATTAACATTATCAAAGATAAATAAATGCTTTATAAGTGCAGTTCTTTATTAGTTCATGTAATATATGTATAAAAAACCTCAAGCCTACTGAAGTAAACGGTGATAAAATAAGAACAAATAACTAATTACAAGCAATAGGACAACAAACTGCAATAGAACAAAGAAGTAGACCTTGCTGAAAAACTTCAAGCACTAGAAATAAGAAATACTAGACTAAATGTATTGTATAAAGTAATCAAATGTATTACAAAACACTGCATATCTTCACTGTGTAAATGAAATATATTTTATTTGTATTAAAGTGAGATAAAAGTGATTAAGTCAAGAGCATTGAGAGATTTTCTCTTTTTTGTGGTTTGATTAACATTAATGACAGATGACAACAGGTTTGTTAGGCTGCTTTCACTTTAAGATCGAATGCACGGTTTCTGTTACACATGCATTTTCTTTCCCAGCTGTTTATGTTCATTTATGAGGATACTTGCAAAGATGGGCATTTTGACACATCAGAGTATTTGTGACACGTGTATTTAACCGTTGAACCACGATAGAGACTGAGACGATAGTCCAAAATCTTTACCGGTTGTTCGTGCAGCAGCGGCCGATCTTAAAGTGACAGCAGCACTGATGATGTCTGTCATTAATGTTCATCAAAGACAAAAAGGGAACAGAGAAAATTGTAGCTCTAATCTATTATTTATGCCGTTAAGAAAGGTATATTACATTTCTGTATAGGCTATGCCTAACAGGGAAGGCCATGGGTAAATATTACATTTATTATAATGGGTTTATGTAAAGATTGTTTTAAGTTCACTTAAATTAAAAGTTGTTATTTTTTAAAGCCTAATAAATGTTGAAATTGGGAGCTTTCAGTTATACTGTAATGTAATGTCATTGATGTTTCAAAGAGACATTAGTATCAGTGATACTGGCCTATATTCATAAAAAGATGCCATTACAACAAATATTTAAAATATTTTTCTGTCTTTAAATTGTTATTTAATTAATTTGTAGAGTAACTGAAATTTTAACAATATCAAAATATGAAAAACTCCAATGTTTTTAATTGCGTTTAATCATGATTAATTACAGAAACAATTAGATTAAATAGTAAAAAAAATGTTAAATCGATTCTCAGCACTAGTTTTGATATAATAGACATTGTTTTGTGAGATTTTTAATTAAGACAAATCGATATCTATTTAACATGGCCAGTAGCTTGACCGATTTCACAACAAAACAAACTAGTTTGGATGCCCCCTAACCGAGTAGTTATTAGTGGTGATGAAACACTTTTGTGCCCAGGTTGCGTTATTGTGGTTTAATGTTGCCTTTGTATTGTTTATTCTCCAGGGGCGGTTTAGGCCCATCTGTCTGGTTCTTCACATCAATAGGGGCCGCAGATGCATAGCCTGACCCCCAGCAGGCCTTTGTAATGTGCCCAGGCGTGGCGTGTGTTTGTCTCTGTGTGCATGCACGTGGGTACGTGGGCTTCATACTCGCTGTTTTGTTCAGGACGTGCCACTGGTCTGCTTTAAAGGGTCCTTAGAGTAGGTTGTGTGTTTGTCACAACGGACAGGTGTCCTGTCAGCAGAACAAGCACTCTTTTGCCTACATGCATTACTATCATGCTCTAATTTTTTAGTCTTCAGGGCTCAACAATAATGTTTTTTTTCTGCTGATCAACTCAGGTCAGTAGTTCAGATTTGTACTTGACTTGATGATATTTTCACTAGCCTCACTGCAATTTATTTTTAGCAACATATTTGATGTTAGAAAGAAATGTATTTAGTTTTTCTTTAAATATTACGTTTAATTTATAAATCAAATAGGGATACACACTTATATTGGTTATTTGCTAATTTGATCTAGTTTGGCTAATTTGTATTAAAGGGGCATGCTATTATGCTCATTAACAGGTTCATCATTTTGTTAATGGGGTCTACAAGAATACATTTACAAAATGTAATGATCAAAAAACTCATAATTTTCCTTATAATTTACATTGTTGCAGCACCTGTTTTCTCCTTCTGTTTTCTCCTTCAGCTCTGTTTTAGTTTAGATTTATTTAAAACCCGCCTTCTGAAAATTGCAGTCTGTTAGTTTGTCAGCCGGTTATGATTGTCTACCACTTACAAAATGTATCAGAAATGGAACGCCCTTTAGAAAAACCAGCGAGTATCAGCTGCAGATGATTCCTGAGGTGCTGCAAACCCTACTGTAACTACACTAACTATGGTACACTAACTAATACGTCAGTTTTGCAGTATCAGTTCGAGCCCGAGCTCGATAATGACAGTCAAGAAGAACAAGTTGATCAACCCAAACCACTTGTGCAGGACATTTCTCAGTGGTAATTCTTTATTGTGTTATATTTTAGATGCGATGTTATAATTGTCTTTTATAACATCTGACCTGCATCCAGTGGCACGGGAAGTAGGGGTGCTGTTTTCACAGGTTTATAAATGCAACACAATTTTTTATAAATAAATCAATACATTTTACATCAGTAAACCTTTAGTAAGGAATTTAACTGTAAGTTGTGAGTGGGCTACAAACCTTTTCTCTTATTAAACCGCTTTAATCTTTAATCTAAATGTCATCAAAATGATTACGCATAACTCCAAAAATTAAGTCATGTGGGAAAAACAGCCCAATAATGAGTTCATGATTTTTATATTTATAAAGATAGCTATGAGCAAGAGCGCGTTTTTCCCTGAATAGCGTATTGCAAATGTTATATTGCATTTTAGACACACTTTGTTTGTTTTGTTTTTTTTTGCTCAAACAAGCCACATCAGACCCATCTCTGAGCAACATGTTTGTTTAGTTCCTGAAAGAATCAACGTTTCTGAATGAATGATTCAATGCTGCCACCTTTGTTTTTTTTTCTTTGTACCACATTGTAATACCTCAATAGACCTTTTTTGAAATGGCGTATTACAAATACATTCCTTTTTGAATTATGATTGCAGGTATCACTATGTTCTGTCAAAAAATTGTCCCGTGCCCCAGCCAAACAGCATGGTTCAGAATGCAGTTGTTAGAAAATTGGTGAGAAATGTTAAAAATACATTTTAACTACTGTAAGTTCGTCTGCCTTAGGAAGCCCGAAAAAAGGTGTTTTTTGATCCGGGTGGAAAATACAGCATCTCTTGGACAACACACTACTAATGCAACTCAACCAGGCCTTGCACAATCCTGAAAATAATGTGGCTACAACCCCTAATTCCATTAATCCATAACTATGGTTTTATTGCTTTTCTAATGTCCTGTTTTGGGCTGATAGATTTAGCGGGCCTGTTCTTACATAACTACTGCAGACATTTTACAGGGCCTGTTACTAAATATTGCTTTGATATTTACAGAATGCATTGACAAATAAAATCCTTCACAAGCACAGCAGATCAAGCCTTTATTGAATCTCTCAGCACTTATTCCAGCTCAGGCTTTGCCGGCGTATATCATAGAGAAATGTGATTGCAACTTGTTTACAGGCTCTTGAGAAATATTTTTGCAATTAAAGTGGCCCAACGCTGGGTCAGCGAAGGAGGATTAAGGCCACACTGCTGCGAGTGTGAACGGCTCAACAGAAGGTGTTGATGAAAGCAGCCCTATGGAGGTGCTCCACAGCAGATGGCACACACACAGGGAACTGATGTTAGGTGCCAGGTCACATTCCTTCTCTCACTTTCCGGAGAATTATTAGAGATCATTCAATATGTCTCTGCCTGGGTGATTATCTTTATTTGAGGCAGAGTTATAATATCCTGATTTTATTGGCTAAGAGGTGTTGGATATGGACACCGAGCAGGGAATAGCTGTCACTGTTATGCTCTCAATAATCAGTGTGTAATGAATGTTTGTATTGCCATCCACACCAAACCAATATTTTGCTTGTAAACACTTCCCTCGTAACTCATTTCACAGCAGTTGCTTACATATTGGAATTCTTTCTAATATACAACAATCACATAAGGGTTTTTCTTCAAGTATTGCCATTTTCTGCCTTTGTGGACTCAAGCTAAACTTATTCAGATGTCAACTAACAATGTTTAAAAATATCTGTATTTTGTTCATTGCAATTCAGGTAGAAAATATAATTTCCACCATCTCAAATCATATGCAGAGGAAATGACACTGGTGGAAATTATTTTACTTTGATTATCCCAAAGAATAATTTCATAGCTGACATTTTGCACACAATTAAATCTTATTTCCTCACCTTTTGCATAATTTGACAAAAGTGAAGCTTGATTGGAAATGATATGCAATAAAAATGTGAAAGTGAAATAACTTTTCTTTATTTTTTTTTCTTGGCTCATATTTAATTGTAGGCATATATTATAGTTTTATTGGTGTAATTGGAGTTTAATTCACCCTTTGTTTAGGTTATCATAGTTTAAAAATGTTAATATTTGTATCATGTAATTTAGCATCTATATAAAGCCATTTGAAAAGTAGCAAAAATAAATAAATGCGTGGCATAAAGTTTCCTAGGCAGTTTTAATTTGACCCGCATACTACAAAATGAAAAAGAGTGGATAACAAAAGTTTTAATATAAATCAACCCCTGGGACATTTTTAGTGTCTGTATTAAAAAAAAGCTCTTAAATGTTCAATCAACAGTGAAATATGAAATGTTTCATTTATCATTATCCATTTTAATGTGAATTATGTAAATAAGCGGAGTACATTATAAAAGTAATGTTAAGTTAAAGTAATTAACTGCTGGACTCTGTTTGTCTGACTGCAGGATTAAAATGTGACCCAAATCCTCTGGACAGGATGAAAAGCCTGCATGAACCTGTGATTTGTGTTCGTATTTAGGGAATGGGCTCTTAATTATGCAGTTAAACATGCCATGGTGGTGTTTCATCCATTTGAACTCTTTCCTTATGAAGGAAAACATTTGATCTTGTGAGGATTTTGAATACATTATTTCCCATATTCTTTCATCGTTCAGTCTCCAGACATTTTCAACAATAATAGGATTAGCCTTACACGTGTGAGAGAAGCACAATCGCCCTCCATTTTAGGAATACTTAAATTCTCAAGGGTTCATCCTAAAATGAAAAATCTCCGATCACTCATTTATTAGTGCTGCATGTCTAGCTGAATGAATAAAATGTCTGCAGTCTACATCATCTGCCATCTTGCGTTCACATGACTGCTTTGACAGATCAACAATAAAGGAATTTAAAAAAAGAGAAGAGGATCGGCGAATAGTTGGGAGCATTGGCGGAGGGCCAAGCACAACGCTCAAATGGTGACCTATTTTATGTCGTCCAGAGTGTGCTAGACTAGAGGAGGATGAATTACTGTCTCTGTTGGCATCTCATTTCAGGTGCTTATTTACTTGGCACTGTTTGTGCTACATTTTGGAATATTTCTCTTTCAGCAATGGCTACGTCAGCTAGTTGCTAACAGCTGCTGTACTTTATATGCAATGTGCAGAATCCTTTTGATGACCCTCATGCTATGGGCTGTTATGTGATGGGGCGAGACTGTTAAAGTGACTACTAGCTTGTCCGCTAGGCATCTAGTAGCAAATTCATGGTGGTGTGTCCAGATAATGCACCCTGGAGGTTGTGTATAGGCTCAAATCATTTAGTTGGCCTGAGTCAATCCTGGCCAGGGTAAAATTGTGCCCAACCCCCAGGGTCACTTCAAGTGGCAGTGCATTAGCACTCAATCCAAATGTCAATTCTCATGGTGGCACATCCAGTTCTCTCTGGTGGCACAGTATTGGCAGGAAAAAATGCAGACATTTTGCCTGTGAACAAACACTCGTAAGTGTTTGTTTTTCTATACATTTGGGAACTTTCCTTTGCATTTGTTTTTATTTTGAAATAATTCAATATTCTATCCCCAATCCTTTGAATAGAACTTGAATAGTCCCCCCTAAAATGAAAATGGTCATAATTTCCTTCCCCTAGATGTTGTTTCAAATCTGTATGACTTTCTTTTATCAGTAGAACTCAAAAGGAGATCATTTAAAGGTACACTATATAATTTTTGGACCTATAGTGGTTAAAAAACAAAACCGCATGCATTTTGTGGAAGAACATTGTTTTGGTTGTGATTTGGCTCTGCTTGACTGTGCAGATTAGTTTGGTTGCCCTACTGCTTGTAAAACATTCACTACTAGGCATAAGAGATATAACCAATTTGGATGGAAAGGATCTCAAGCTGACTAGCTGAAGATCTTACTGTAGCTATACCCCTTCACAATTGATAAGACTTTACAATAAACTCTGTTAGAAAGCTACATATGGTCATTTATCTGTTCAAATTCATCAGTTCTAGCCTTCTCCGAAAAGCCAAGCCAATGTTGATTCTCGTTTTATTATGAGCTCTGTCGCATTCTCTTTTTGACAGCAGACTCAGTTCGCCTTTTCTTTTTCTTTTTTTTTAAATGGATGATTCCCCAGTTCGATATTTGGTGTGCTCCATGTCAACCTTTCTCCCTCGTTGTGACAACTAACCTATGCTGCTTGCACACCTTAGACACAACTTTTCTCTATTTATGGATATGAAAAAGACATGTACGGGTGAGTGACACTAGCCTGGTCCTACCAGACTCTCGTACATTTAATTTGTACAGAGAGTCTGGCCACTCTCCATTGACAAGCGTTTATTTCCTCGAAGTCGGGTACTCTGTTGAAGTTTAAAACTATTGGATCTGCCAAGATTCACTCTGGATCTGCCATAACCAATCGCTAACGTCTGGTTGTGAGGTATGTCATGTGCTGTTTGTTTCTCACATGGAAGTCCGTAAAAATAAACGTGCAGCCACCTCAGTGATAAAACCTCGATTCGGATTGTGATTTATTCACGGTGGAGGGGAGAGTTTTGTGATCGGGAATGCGTTGCTCACGTGGTTCATAACATGATTGTATGCTGTAAATAAAATATAATATGCTTGGTATGATAAGAATAAATGCTGCCGTAAATAACGGCCCAATTCAAATGTTTACGTGCCTTTCTTCCTTTTATTTTTTGAGCGTGATGAAATATATTGCTCTTGTAAATACTTAAAGCTTAACGAAGCTTAACCGTACGGTGCCCTGCAGTGGACAAAAAGGATATAAACAGTGAATTTTGAAGTGATATATTATTGAAAACTCAGAGATGTAGATTCGGACAGCAATAAAATTACCACACAACCTTAGTGTTTGTCTAAAACAGTAGGTAATTCGTAGGCCTGGGATTTTTACGCGGGTGGTGGGAGGCGGACGCCAATAAAATCACTGACTAGCCCCTGTAAATGATAATACCTTCCAACCGCACAAGAAACAATTACCGGGGCTTCAGCCAACTCCTTCACCACTAACGGAGCGAGCTGGAAAATCAAACTTTTCCCGGGACACAACATCATGGCCACCAACAAAACTCAGCAAAGATTGTTCTTGCTCCGGCTTTAACTTCTGAATATTTGTCAGCGGTGCCACAACGGACCGAATGGCCTCGCTCGCATCTTTCTCCGCCGCCATTACTGAACTACAACTCAAACTAGCACACGACATCAACGTCATCGTTCTCAGACACTCCCTCTGTTCGCTGATTGGACCGGTAAAAATTTGTTCGGAGAAAACCTAAGACCATACCGCAGTCCCAGATGAAGTACTGAAGGAAAATGAAAATTGAGCAGAAGTACATAGGATGGCGGAGCCAGGCTAGAGTGACACATCATGTACACAATTTCGCACAAAAACCATCCTGCAAGGTCTCAAATTTAAACACTTATAATAGGCTTACCATGGTGAACCATAGTCAAAACCACTTTATGGAAGAAGGATTGATGAAGAATTGACTATAATAGCTTTGAACAAAAAATGGATAATTCAAAACAAATTAATTACATTTTGACTCCAAATATGACTAACACTTAAGAAATCAGTCAAGTGTGTCAGATACAAAAAAGTACACATAGCTTGCTGATCATTTTCCAATTGGTTTTGGTGGAAAAGTAATCCAACCCAACCCAGGCAACTGCATACTTCTGTCATCCATCTGTGCGTGTTGGTTATTTTTGTAAATAAAGACATCAGGCTACTACTATATACAGTGGAAGGTGTCGTAGTAGCTTGAAGCCACAACAAACCTCAAATTGAAAAGAGTTTGCAAGCAAAAAAAGCGACAGTACCTTAAATAATCATGAATTCACATAGTTTGCATAGCATCACATTTGTGCATTGATAAGGTTAAAAACATTTTTATGTTGGTAACAATGCCAAATATCTTAACCAGTTACTGCTGTGGTCTAGTTGGCTATAGTAAATATAAGCTGCATATAAGCTGCTTACCTGCTCATGAGACATATTTTTAGAATATCCAAATTTCTCATGGTATTGAGAGCGTTTTGACATTTGCATCGATAAGACAATCATCTATAGCCATGGGCACAGTGCATCAGATTTATCTGTGCAGAATAGTGGCGCCAAAGCACAACTTAGTTACCAAAACAACGCAAGTAACTTGTACACTGTACACCCCAATAAGTTTGCAAAAAAATAAATAATTTGAGGCACCAACTGATCAGTTGCACCAATTTTTAAGTTAAAATAATTTCAAAGTTTAAGTAAGCAGAACTGACAGATTTGCGCAACTTGAAATATATGAGTTAGCTAACCTACTTTTCACTTAAAATGATCATGTAATATACACTTAATAATTTTTAGTAGTAGAGACTTATCTAGCTTTATTTAGCTAATTCAGTAAATGTTAACTTGCTAATTAAGCCGCGTTTCCACCGAAATTACCCAGAACAATTTGTACCAGGAACTTTTTTTACAGGAACTTTTTTTCCCCCAGATCTGCTACTGTCTGCATTTCCACAGCGGTCTAAAGTACCGGGAGGATTAGGCAAATTAGTCCGGTGATGTAGGACTGCGCGCGGCTGCTCCTCCCAGTCAGCGACGGACAGGAATCATTTTTGCGCGATACTGTCTGCAACAATAACGAGGAGCAGCGCTGCTTTTGGTAGTTATGTATTGGTTTAATAAAGAGGTCATTAACAAAACGGCGGAAAAGAGGAGAAGAGACGAGCACTTAACAAATACTTAAGCGTATTCTGAAAGCTCGTAAAGCTAGATTTAATGTTATTATCAGGTATTATGGACATTGACCGTGAGATGGCTGAGACGAACGCGCGCCATCGGACAGAAAAAGCAAGACCGATATTTACTGAACGCCGAACGAACCTCGCAAGACTTTTAAAAATGCCGGTTGAAACAAAATGCTGCGTGAGCTCAACCAATCAGCATGTTCATTGCCCAAGTCCCACCCTCGAAAGTTTCCGAACTTTGAAAAAGTACCACCTCGGGAGCAGGGCCGTTTGGAGGGGGAAATATTTACCCGGAACTTCATTTAGACCCTGGTTCCTGCGGTCGAAACACACCGAGTACCACCCCAAAGTTCCTAGTTCCTGGGGAAAGTTCCTGCGGTGGAAACGCGGCTTTAGTAACACAGTTCTGTGAAAACAGTAGCATAATATAGCAATTTCTGAATGAATACGGCAATGTAGAACATTTAACATACCTGTTCTCAAACTAAGCTCATGCTCCACTCGTCACCATGTTGGTAACCCTACAAAAAACCCAACATAACAGAAACTGAGCTAAACATTAAACACTACTAAATCTCTCACCTAACATTAATCTTGTACAAAAAACATTATATAACACTTAATTTTAGCATTTAGGCTACTATCCCTTTTCAAGTGTCCGGTTTGTTAAATTTAAGTTTTTCTAAATTAAAAGAAATAAGTTCATAAAACTAAAAACAACTAAACAATTCAGTTTACTTAAAATGTGCCAGTTTTGGGAACTCTAATGAAAAAGTTCTATATACTTATAAAAGTTAATTTGATTTGAATTCATTTGTTTCATTTAAGTTTACCTATTCAAACCAAGTAATTATTTTGAGCAGTAGGGTTTAAATTTTTCTGCTTTAACAGCTAGAGGTCCAAAAACGACATTGTGTAGCTTTAAGCAATTTTAATAATAAAAAACGTAGCAGACGCCAGTGCTCTTCGGTGCCCCATCATGTATGCAGATTTCAATATGATGGTGAGTAAATTATGAAATTAAGTGTCATTTTTGGGTGAACTATCCCTTTAAACAAACTATTTTGCATTTCCATTAATACATTTATCATTTCTTTTTTTATATCTATTAGTCAGTTTGTTGGACGACTAGTTCACCATAGTCACCCATCCTTGATTATTTGGTATATTTATGAAGTCGTTTTTTCTTGTTGGTTGGTCATTAAGATGGTTGTGATTTGTAGACCCAGCTCCAAGGGAATCACTAGATGTTGTTAAACATTTCATGTGAATCACTGTCTCTGATGCCAAACATTTTTTTACTCTTTACCAACTTACTCCTTTCAGTGCATTTCCCTATATAATATCATAAATCTAGAGATGAAATTGCCTAACGATTCATCTCAGCCTGATGTTGGCGTATCTTTTCTCTCATTGGTCAGTTGTCGTTACAGTCTGGCCCAAGGTCATTAAAAAGTGTCCCTGTGTGTCTGTTTTTTTTATCTGAACTTTCTGTGGCAGTGAGATTGGTGATGACACTGTAATCCCATTGAAATCTGGCCAATCTCCACTGATGCGATTATGATGTTTCTCAACTCTATGTGTTAGCCTAATTGCTGCTCATAAGCAGTGCCTATGTTTCTGTGGGCCTATATTTGACCTATACATGGTCCTGCAACAACATATTGTATTTCATAAAGTGTTTGTTATGACAAGAATGTTTTTTAAACTGAAGATTAGGGTCTTCCCACTTAAGGAAAGAGGTTAAGCAGTTCAATGTTGACCTGTAATTAAGTAAGGCAGTCAGACTGTATTAGACTAATAGAAGTTGATCGAGGACTAACTGCCACCCTGGATAGTCTATCCAGTCAGTTGTAAGATTTCGTTTAGTTTGAAGGACACTGTCATTCTGCTGCCACCGTTACAGGACTAAACCCGGCTATGAATTATGTCGAAAGATGTGTACCGTGATTCTGTGCTTCCTTGTACGCCAACTTTGGAAATGTGTCATCTCTGTGTGGATTTCACAGGGAAATTCATCACGTGAGTATCTTGTGGTGGTTTTCTGTAGCTTTGACGATGATACTCCAGTACTATAGAAGTATTATTACAAATGAACGCAGAGTTCCCAAATGTGTGATTATTATAATTTTTTTTTTATATATATATTTTTTATTTCATAACTGTTTGAGCGAGACTGCTTTCTCCTTGTCATTACCTACATTTGTAGTTCAGCCTTACTAAATATGAAAGACTTTGTGATTCAGGGGTGGGGAGCAGAGATACCTGTATTATTGTCTGTCTGGATGGATGACTGCCAGAATTAATCTCTTTTATAAATGACCATGAAAGGATTATTCAGATTCTGACCCGCTTCATGTGTTGAGCAATAAATCACCTCAGCAGCAAGCGATAGGAGTTTAGCATTGAGACGCAAATGATGAAATGCAAAGTCCCTTAATGATGTATAGGGGATTTCTGCAATCAAGTTAACAACTTCTGTCGAGGGAATGAATATCTTTCTAGATTGCCTGATGTAAATTGTTGCTAGGGTCAATGACGTTTATTTTTCTTTTGTGCAGATATATAGTTCATTGCATTCATTTAAAAAAATACATTCAAAATGTAAGTAATTTAGTGTAATGCAGTGACTTGAATACACCTCTTTTTTGTTGTTTTAATCTCCAAATTAAAAAAGACTTTTAAAATTAATTTTACTTATAAATATTTGAAAGACTTTTGTCCCCCAAAATTTAGGGATGCACAAAATGTTTATATATTAATAATTCATATTGAGGTAAAAAGTATTTTTTAAGAAATATTATGTAAAAACTTTTTTGAAAATGACTAATACTCTTTGTACATAATTCATGGTGTAAGGAAAATGTTTTATGTATACCGTTTAAACGTTTGTGGCAATTTTTGAAAGAAGATTTCTTTGAAAGAAATTAATACTTTTATTCAGCAAGGACACATTCAAATCAAAAATGACAGTAAAGACTTTTACATTGTTAAAAAATATTTATATTTCAAATAAATGCTGTTCTTTTATGTTCATCAAAGAATCAGTTTCCTCAAAAAGAATAAGCAGCATAGCTGTTTTCAACATTTGATGAGAAGGAATGCAAATCAGCATATTAGAATTATTTCTGAAGGACTACGTGACAGTTAGAAAACAGTTATTTTAAATTGTAACAATATTACTGTTTTTACTGTATTATTGATCAATCCAGCCTTAGTGTGCAAAAGAGACTTATTTCAAAAACATAAAAAAAAATCTTACTGACCCCAAACTTTTTGAATAGTAATGCATGTTAGATTTTCCTTTCCTTTATCTTGGGCAGTCTGATGTGTCATTAGCTATGTTTCCATACACCTATTTTTATGCGCATTTTGGGATATCGCATCAAAAAATGCTGAATGGAAACGCCAAGATGCGCATAAATTCTAAAAATGCGCATAAAAAACGTGTGCGCTCGTTTGAGTCGGATACATTTTCTATCCGATACGAAAACATGCGCATAAACTACGATGGAAACGCATTTACCGAATAATTTCCTTGATGCGCATAAAGAAAATCATGTGACTTTCGCAATGTAACAGCATAACTGTACTAACCAATGGAAAAATCTTGTTTGCAAAGCATCTGAAATGCTGTTTTGGTCTTTCAGAAGTCTGTTGTCAAAGATGCTCGATATATTTTCCTCCTAGAACTGTCTTACATGACTGCGTTTCCAAACAGCAGCGTCTGCCTCTGAAAGCATGACAACACGTTTATTGAGACGCACAAGTTTTTCTGAGACGCAAATAATTTATTATATATACGAAAATTATTATATATGGTGGTTTCTCCTATGTTTCTTAGTGATTTTTTTAGCGGTAGTTTATCAGGAACTGACGATTTTGTTCTCTTCGACTCACTGGAATGAAACAGTGCTTTATTCGCAAATGTTTTATGCGATATTGCATTTTTGCGCATTATATTTGCAACTTTGGATGTAAACATAGCTATTGACCCACTAATTCTAGGTCAAGCAGTCATACATTCACAAGTCTTAATGCATATATCTTGTAGATGCTCTTGGACATTTGAATGGAATTCCAACCTGATAAAACAATTTTTCCAGGTGTGTTTCAAAACCACACACGAGTACTGTTGAGTTTCTTTTAATGATGTCCTGTGGTGGAAACTTTGAAACGGCATCAAACACATCAGCAACAAGCTGCATGTTCTTTCTCTGTGGAAAATGCATCCCCATGTACAAACGCTTGCTGTACTCTCAGCATGTTCACACACTGTTCAAGAAGCACGACTTGGAAAAAGGTGAAACTGCGCTTATGGAGGGATTAAGAGCTCTGACTCACAGTGGCCTTTCTCTGAGCCAACCTACCCCCATACTGAGACGATGCGAGAAACATCCACAGGCCCATGCAGTCACAGCCACTTTATATACTATGTGTTGTTCAGCTAGATCTAGCTATATCTAGATCGTTTATATCTGAGTCACATTTAGTTGTATGTAGCTAAGTAGGCCAATAGTAATTGATTTAAAAAAGGGTATTGAAAAGTATAAAAAAGTAATTGATAAACATGCCTTTATGATTTACAATTCACCATTATGAGCAGAAGTCGTAGCTTAAAAGAGGTTAAAATTTACTTTTTAGCATTTGTGCAGCAGTAACGTCACATGATGAATTCATACTTTGACTAAATTAGCACGCACTAAGCCAGTCATCAGACTCATTTAAAGGAGCTGTAAGCAATATTAACTATTTTGCTAAACTACACCAGACTTGGCCAAAGAGTGGAGGTTTAGCTGCCTTCATGGTTGAGTTAGCCCATGCTGGTAGAGGCTGTAGCTACACCATCTGGACCCAAAAAGCATTTTTTTCCCCCACTGACAGCTATTTAAAAGGTGCCATGTGCTCTGACTTTTTTCCAAGCACCATATAAATTGTAAATATTTCATTATATTATAGTAGATGTTTTGACAGTGACCAAATTGCTGGTTTTCTTGTTACAGCTTGGGACTCGTTGAGATGAATGGCAGTGCTAATGGATAGCTTCACAGGCATTGCTTATGCTAGTCTTCTTAGGGGCTTCATCCAATAAGCTCTCTCATCCAAACACCATCCACCCTCTCCCCCACAAAATAAAATACAAAGTTTGCTATGCTACCTTTGCACTACCATTGGTCCGTGACGATTTCATAATGGGTAAGTGTGGGCAGAGGCTCTGCCTTCTTTCACGTGGAAATCTTTTCCGCTTCATTTGTCCTGTTCAGTCTGTAGAGGTCAGACGTCCGCGAGTGAAAACATGAACACACTGGAGAGCTGCTTTATAGTAGAAAATGAAGTTGTACTTCTGATGAAACGAGACACTGACACTGTTTAATTCATGTTTAATATGGTAAAACCGCTTAATTTTAAGCAATCCATTCCATTGTATAAAGTGCTATAGAAATAAAAGTGACGGCCCCACTTTATATTAGTTGGCCTTTACTACTATGTACTTACATCAAAAAATAAGTACAAAGTACTTTCTGTGTTCAAATTGTATTGCAAAACACCTTTGCTGATATTGAGTTGGGATACGGGTAGGGTTAGGGACAGGTGTGATTACAGAAATTAATTACAGACGTAATTACATGCAGGTATTTTTTACAATGTAAGTACAATGTAAAAACATGTAGGTACACAATAAGTGCATTGTATCAAATGATTTATTAAAATGTAAGTACATAGTAGTTAAGGGGGGGGGGGGGTGAAATGCTGTTTCATGCATACTGAGATTTTTACACAGTTAAAGACTTGGATTCCCATGCTAAACATGGGCAATGTTTAAAAAATAAAAGTTGGACGTTTGATGGAGTAATTCTGTGCCAAAAATACTCCTTCGGGTTTCTCATAAGTTTCGGAAAGTTTCGAGTATGGGTATATGTAACTTCAAATGGGGCGGAATGTCCGTGTACGGGCGCGCGCGACTAGAGCGAGAGAGCAAATGCATGCCCATTATAGCGATGTGCTCGGCTTTAGGGAAGCTGGCTGCACTGCAGTCATAGGACGTCACGAAATCAACAATGTCAACAAAGATGTATGTTTTCGGTTGTCCGGGAAACTCAAGACAACCCTGTACAGCTTCCCAAAGAACCCAGCGTTAATGGGATCCCTGCATTTCGGCGACGATCGTTTTATAAACAAGGCCCAGTTCAACTCCGGATTTGTAGCTCGTCTAACACTGAAAGATGGAGTGGTTCCAGCGATTAAGGAAGCAGGCGGTGAGTAAAACTGCTTCAAATGTCTTTGTGTTGTTAGCTATCGACTGGTTCATTCAAATGCGCTACTATTCCATTGTTTTTTGTATGTAAACACGCACTAGTCTGACTTGCAAAACCGTTCCGCTTGCTACTGCTAACATTAAATCGCATACAGTCCATAAATCAAATGATGTCCTCATAAACCATGAGTAAACACACACAAATGTTGCAAAACTCAAATGACAAGCCTCTATAAGCAGGTACCATTGTAAGTTAACTTAAACGTTTTACAGTACATACCATTGAGACGTCCTGCTGTAGTCGTCATTGCTGCTTCTCCTGTTCAATTTCAGCCTCTAGATCTGATTCTGGATCATATATGTATGGCTAAATCCGATTGATCTCTATGGTTTATTTAGGATAACGTTTTTTCCACGTTTAAGGATGTCACAGCTTTCTCAGCTCTCAACGCAATAGCTGCGCGCGCGTGACTGTTTAGCTCCGCCCACACGATACGCTTCCAGCCGCTCGTTTTTTTCCGGAAAGACTCGGTACAGCGTATCTTTCTTTTATAAATATAATAAAACTAAAGACTTTTCGGAGATATGAAGGATGCAGTACTACTCTATAGGCACTCAAAACTGACATGAGATTCACTGAAATTGAGTGTTTAACCCCCCCTTTAAAGGGATAGTTCACCCAAAAATGAAACTTCTGTCATCATCTACTCACCCTCAAGTTGTTCCAAACCTGTATGAGTTTCTTTGTTCTGCTGAACACAAAAGAAGATATTCGGAAGAATGTTTGTAACCAAGCAGATAGAGCAACCATTGGCCACCATAGTATTTTTTCCCCTACTATGGTAGTCAATGGTTGCTCTATATGCTTGGTTACAAACATTCTTCTGAATATCTTGTTTTGTGTTCAGCAGAACAGAAACTCATACAGGTTTGGAACAACTTGAGGGTGAGTAGATGATGAGAAGTTTCATTTCTGGGGTGAACTATCCCTTTAAGGCCACCTAATATAAAGTGGGTCCAAAGTGACTACTAGAGTGCCGTTTTCTCTATTTTGTGGTGTATTTATTTTGTTTTAAAAAAAGTGCACAGCACATATTTACATATAACATCTAACTATCACTCTCAGCAGAACACTCTCACGAACTCTTCGAACTGTGTTTTACCCCTAAGCGAAGAACAAAAAATTATTTTGCCGTGCCCGTGAGTATAAGTGACCCAAGGATACTTTTATCCAGGTATTACAGACCTCCTTGGACTTACCCTGCACGAAATTAGACTCCCCCCTCTCTCCAAAATCCCTCCCCTTGACATGTTAACAAAACCGTACAGAGTGACTGTCAGACACAGAGCATTGCCTTAACAACAGCAGCCAGATTGTTTTTTTGTTATGAAGCTTTATGAAGTGGTGCAATTAATTTATAACCTTTTTCTATCCAGAGTGTTTTTAGCAGCATAAAAAACGTCAATGTCAACATGGAATTATGTTACTAGGGAAACCAAGAATGTCATATAACAGTGACTGGTGGTGACTTGCATGACAATAATGAAAGGGGTGGTTGATTGCTGTAAAATGGTTAAAGATGTCAAATAAGTCTCTGATGTCCCCAGAGTTTGTATGTGAAGTTTTAGCTCAAAATACCCCATAGATCATTTTGTATAGCATGTGCTGCTCATGGGGCGGAGCTTCAAGAGCTTGTGTTAGCAAGTCTGATAACCTCATGCAGACAGGCAATGAAACTGTTCATCCAAAAATGGAATATTAGGGTGTTTTCACACTTGGTCATTTTCAGGGGTCTGAGCACGGTTGCCAGTCAAAGTCTGCATTACTTACTTTCTTCATATTCAACGATATTATTGTTCTGACTGATACTGTATGAGAACTGAACTGAGCTGGACAATGACATAATTTTTTGCAGAACTGTTTCATAGATGAAATGTACTAATAATTGATCTGAATCAACACTGAACTGACTTGAGCAGCCAAAATGCATAGTTTTTCCTGTTTATCACTGTAAAGCTGCGTTGTAACAATCTGTATGTATAAAGCGCTATGTAAATAATGGTGACTTGACTGGTCACCTAACAGAAGATCTTTTTTTTTGTCGATTGCTATGGATATCAATGGTCCTCAAAACTGTTTGGTTACCAATATTCTTTAAAATATCTTCTTTTGTGCTCTGCCAACATGACATCATGACTTTGCGTAAACATACACGTCACTTTCTAAAGCCAAATGGCGTGTTATCTGTACGCATTTTGAGCTATCCGCGTGTATGTCTACGCCGTGTGATTCTGCGTGTATGTGTACGCCGAAATGAACCATCATCTCCGCATGTATGTCTACGCCGTGTGATTCCGCGTGAATGTCTACGCTTTGTAGACAAAAGAAAGTCATAAAGGTTTGAAATGGCATGAGGGTGATCAAAAAATGACAGAATTATTTTTTTTTGGGCTGAACTGTCCTTTTAATTAAATCATACTGTTGACATAAATATGATAAGGAAAAAAATAGCACAGCTTATTAATAAGGCATCATCAGTGTTTTTAAAAGAAATATGATTGTTTCAAAATCCAATCCAATCATAGTAAATAAGATTGGGCATTGCCGTTTGATGGTAATTAACTCATGCAAATGTATCCTATATGACATTAAACAGATAAAAGCACAACATAAACATAATTTTACCAACCTAACCAATCAGAGTTCAAGTCATAGCCCACAGTGGGGCAATAAACAATCAGAAAAACATTTTTTAAAGTCACACAATATTCATTTTCTTGAGCGATCATCACTGTAGAGTACAAAGTACTACTGCTAATTCCTACTAGTGACTTGCAGCAACAAAGTTGCAGATGGTGTAAACTGGGCTGAAGGCAACAAAGCACTTGCTCCATGAGCTCATGGAAGAGGCAATACCTGACACTGGGGTTCATGGATTTTTAATTGTACAGAGCTGAGAATTCATTGTGTATTCCATGAGTGGTTTGCTCAGCTGTGTTCCTCCACCTTCAGGGAAGGATGTGGTGTTGTGCTGAATGCTCTAGTTTTTGTGTAAGAAGAGGCATATTGAAGGTAAGGTTATGATGAGGACTGTGGTTTTAGTGAATAGACTGGGTGAGGTCTGAAACCACAGCGTCTTTGTCCAGCCGGTCCACTTATTAAAAGAACAGCAGTATCAGGTTGTCTTTAAAAGATTTAGTTTATGAAAATTTAATATAGCTGATACTCTGCACCGGCCTCAGTCCTGCCGCTGCTGTCTGCCGACACAAGCAGCTGGTTTAGGGGCTGTAATTAGATTAGAGAGGAGTGGGTGGCAGTGGGCAGACGTGAGTGTGTGTGTGTGTGTGTTTGTCTCCGCTGGTGTCAGAATCACGCACATGGCTGATGTCACGACTGGCTGGCTGTAATCCGACACCCTGAGTTGTGCGGCCCATACTGCTGATGGAAGGTGTGTGACACAATCCATTACTCTTGCCCTCTCCTTTATCGTTTTTTGTCTCTCTTTTGATGCATATGGCTGCATTTGGGATATTGCTTTGTTTTTATTATTTTCTATAAGCAAAAACAAGCTGAGGATGGATCATTTAATTCATGACCAGGGCCAAATGGAATCAGCAGACCTATTTTTTTTTTTTTTTTTTTACTTTCTGCATTAAAAAAAAAAAAAAAAAAAATCTTTCATACTGATTAATTGTGTATGATGTAAGGTGAACTAGTGTTTACTCTCACATTCTTTGGCTTTCTAAACATAGTCATATTATTATGTTATATTTGTATTTACTGTTTTGATCTTTTTTTCACTCTTGTCAGGGCTTAGCAAAAAGTATTATTTTTAATGATATTTATATTTATCATGGTGCTGTAGTAGCATAATAGGAGCTGATGCGGAGTTGCAGTTGCTTCAATGCATTTAGGGGTGTGGTACTGGTCAAGACAATCTCCTGAACTCCAAACTGAATGTCAGAATGGGAAAGAAAGGTGATTTAAGCAATTTTGAGCGTGGCATGGTTGTTGGTGCCAGACGGGCCGGTCTGAGTATTTCACAATCTGCTCAGTTACTGGGATTTTCACGCACAACCATTTCTAGGGTTTACAAAGAATGGTGTGAAAAGGGAAAAACTTCCAGTATGCGGCAGTCCTGTGGGCGAAAATGCCTTGTTGATGCTAGAGGTCAGAGGAGAATGGGCCGACTGATTCAAGCTGATAGAAGAGCAACTTTGACTGAAATAACCACTTGTTACAACCGAGGTATGCAGCAAAGCATTTGTGAAGCCACAACACGCACAACCTTGAGGCGGATGGACTACAACAGCAGAAGACCCCACCGGGTACCACTCATCTCCACTACAAATAGGAAAAAGAGGCTACAATTTGCACGAGCTCACCAAAATTGGACAGTTGAAGACTGGAAAAATGTTGCCTGGTCTGATGAGTCTTTATTTCTTTTGAGACATTCAGATGATAGAGTCAGAATTTGGCGTAAACAGAATGAGAACATGGATCCATCATGCCTTGTTACCACTGTGCAGGCTGGTGGTGGTGGTGTAATGGTGTGGCGGATGTTTTCTTGGCACACTTTAGGCCCCTTAGTGCCAATTGGGCATCGTTTAAATGCCACGGCCTACATGAGCATTGTTTCTGACAATGTCCATCCCTTTATGACCACCATGTACCCATCCTCTGATGGCTACTTCCAGCAGGATAATGCACCATGTCACAAAGCTCGAATCATTTCAAATTGGTTTCTTGAACATGACAATGAGTTCACTGTACTAAAATGGCCCCCACAGTCACCAGATCTCAACCGAATAGAGCATCTTTGGGATGTGGTGGAACGGGAGCTTCGTGCCCTGGATGTGCATCCCACAAATCTCCATCAACTGCAAGATGCCATCCTGTCAATATGGGCCAACATTTCTGAAGAATGCTTTCAGCACCTTGTTGAATCAATGCCACGTAGAATTAAGGCAGTTCTGAAGGCGAAAGGGGGTCAAACACAGTATTATTCCTAATAATCCTTTAGGTGAGTGTAGTCCACCCAGGAGTTGATCAGTCTGCTGACACTCTGTAAATTGATGTTAAATCTGTCTTTATGGTCCAAATTTTGTTTTAATTTCATTAAGGTCAGTAACAATGGAGTAAGCAGTGAAAGTTGTTTGATCTCATTATTGACACGTTTGTATGAGAGAGGAATGTGTGTTTGTGGTGCACTTGGGTCAGTTGGAATGTTAAAAAATTTCACACAAGCTGTTAAATTGCTCATAAGAAAACCCTGTGCAGTAGTGGAAATAAACCACTGACAGAACTTCCGCGCCTAGATCATTTAATGTGATGCAACGTGCACTAGTGTTTACATCCAAGATTAAATTTCTGTTTTTTTTTGGTTCATATTGTTGTGATTTCAGTGGGTGTTTGTGTTTCTCTCTCAATGTTGATATGTTATAAGACATTTTGGGTAGATGAGAGGGGGAAGCAGGGATCGGGAACACAAGTTATTTTTAAAACTGCCAGGCCAAAATTGCTCTGAGTACAATTTCAATTAAATCAAATCCCATATTTGACCCAGCATTCCTCAGTAATGATGGCATAAAGCATGATGAAATACTGATTAGCTGGTTTATGTGATGCATGACTCTGAGTAGCTTGTGTTTCTAGTAAACAGAGACCTAAGTACCATTATTCATAAGAGGATATTATGTTCCAACCAAAATATCTTTCAGTGAGTTCTTGAAATCAGCCTGAATGGGCAAACACACTGAGGATTATACAGGCACACATGTGTCTCAGCGTGCACACACGTCGCTGTTGCATTCGGATTGTTTTGTTTCTGTCGAGTCTCCAGCTGGTTTTCACGTGGCATGGCTACTTGATATTCCATCCATCATTGATTTATCACAGCTTTATATAACACTGGCACTGTCGATGCTAATACTTCATAAAAAATGAAATTCATTTTACAAGCTTAATGCTTTTTTATACTGTTTTGGGCTATTTTTCACTCTACACAAGACTACTTTTATTATTATGATTATCATAGCTCAGCAAAAAAAAGTATTATTATTATTATTATATTTGTCATGGGAAGCATATTAGGTAATAAATAAATATACTAAAACTAATTTAATGAAAATGTAATGAAATATATTTTCTTCTGCCATAGTTAAAGGTACAATATGTAACTTCTCACCCTTTAAAGGTCCCATGACGTGGATTTCCTGAGGTGTACTTATATTGTTAGTATAATTTTTACATCACAAAATGTCATAATTTAGAAATAAAAGGCATTTTTTCTATCTAGATATTAGCCCTCTGGCTTGAATGCTCTGTTTGAAGGGGCGTGTCTGCTGTGATACTTCAGTGTAAACGCCCACTGTTGTGATTGGCTGACATCTTTGCATTTGAAATTATTATTAGATTATGTGGCGGAGGGGTTTAGCGAGGTCTGCATGCAAGCACTGCCAGAGAGAGAGACGGACTGCATGTGGACCAGAGAGACGGAGAGCTGGAGAAAGATTGCTGAGAAAGTTTTATTGTACTGAGTTGTTGAGAGCGCGAGTTTATTTTGTTTGCATCTGAGAGTTCTGAATAAACCCAGTCCCGGTCACGCCGACCCTGTCTTCTTCCTCCTTATTCTACAAACTTTGTAACATGTGGAACCCCTCTCGAATACTTTTACTACATTTTTTTACCCTTACAGCTGTCGAGATGAAAGAATCGTGAAAGTGTTGACTATAGCATATTTTTTGACAGCTCCGAACATTATAAAGTGTTCTTTGATCGCTCTCTGTAGTTAAACACACTTTAAATAACAGATTTACTTAAAACGTCGTTACAAAGTCCATTTCACCACAGTGACTACAATAATTTTACGATGCGACGACAATAGTTTTTGTGCGTAAAAAAAAATCAAAATAACACCTTTATCCAACTTGTTATTGTCTTCCGTGTGTGCCTCCACGACGCATGTGCGAGAATATGACGCAGATCCGGCGTTCGAACACATGACCCAGAAGCGATTTGTTTACAAGCAGAGGAAGACACGCGTGTCTAAGCTGTTGAATTCTACATTGATCGTGCTTTTGGTCTCGGCGTAGTTCTCAAAATGGGGTTAAAGTGTGCATTTCATGGATTCCCGAACCCCGGCGCTACGTCATATTCTCGCGCATGCGTCGTGGAGGCACACGCGGAAGACAAGAACAAGTTGGATAAAGGTGTTATTTAGATTTTTTTTTTGCGCACAAAAACTATTGTCGTCGCATCATAAAATTATTGTATAGTCACTGTGGTGAGATGGACTTTGTAACGACGTTTTAAGTGCCTTTTATGGGTCTTGGGAGTGTAAATGTACTGAATGCCAATGGAGGCCTATCTGAAGCCTTTCTCAGCCATCAGCTTTCAACAAAAATATCTTCATTTGTGTTCCGAATATGAACGGAGGTCTTACGGGTGTCGAACGACATGAGAGTGAGTAATTAATGACAGAATTTTCATTTTTGGGTGAACTAACCCTTTAACGATTAATAGAAAAAACAAGAACAAGAACCGTACAGAACCGAAAACCGTGATACGAACCGAACCGTGGGTTTTGTGAACTGTGCCACCCCTAACCTATAGGTATATGACATGCATAGGCGAGTTCGACCAGAGCTTGACATTAACACCCGCCAACCCGCCATTTGCGGGTGGATTTCAGCTGTGGCGTGTAACACGCAAGTCTGTTGAGCTTATAAATTCAATGTCATAATCATAGGCGTTCAGATTAGTCATCGCTGAAACGCCGGAGTTTTGTTCAGAGCAGCTCTCACTCACTGAAATCTGCACTCTCGTCAAAGCAGAGATGTGTGTGCGATGTACGTAGGAGTGGAGATTCATTCATCATACTGTGATTGACTGTTTTTGTTCTATTTCAGCAGTGAAAATGGTTTAAAACAATTATCACAACAGAACCATAGCGCACCTGATGTGACTGGCATAAAGCAGGCTTGACGTTGGATATTTCCGAATTTAGGGACCGTCTCTAAAGTTACATACGACATTGGTATACACGTTTCTAACTTCAATAGCATTTGAAGAGAATGGCTTGCAGTCATAAAAACAACTGTAAAGTGTTCATCTAGGTGTCAGGTATGATGCACACCTTTTTAGATTTTTTAGATTTAATAAAATATAAACTGTCAAATCACATGAAAATATGGATATTTATTTCACTAGACTACTGTATGGGCTAATACACAAAATATGCTAGATTTAAATATGTCATAGCTGATTTTTTTCAGACAAACAGCTGTTGATGACCTGTCATGTTATACATTTCATGTAGACTTGATTTGGATGTATAGCCAACAACTAATTTCCTGACAACAAATTTGTGGCCAGTGAAAATGCTGAGTGGAAAGTAACTTTGGAAAACCACTTGCCACAGTGGCTGGGGAGCTAAAAAGTTAATGTCAAGCCCTACGAGTGACACACAGCGAAACACATCAGATCTAGAAATATAAACACCTATAATAGGCTTACCATATTGAATCAGGGTAAGACAAAAACATGTTTTGGAAGAAGGATTGATTATGTAATTTTGTTACAGTGTACCTTTTAATATACACTATATCGCCAAAAGTTTTGAGATGTCTGCCATGCACATGAACTTCAATGATATCCCATTCTTAATCTGTAGGGTTTAATATGGAGTTGGGCCACCCTTTGCAGCTATAACAGCTTCGACTCTTCTGGGAAGGCTTTCCACAAGGTTTCGGGAATGGGACTTTTTGACCATTCTTCTAGAAGCGCAAGCAGAAAAAAATGTTGTGCCCCTACCTGGATTTACCTTTAGTCTTCTGTCTTTCGACAAATCTGAAAAAGGTTATTTTTACAGTGGTGACACGGATAGTGTTAGGTTCTTTTTACGGAGTTACTGGAGCATTGAACAGCCCTTTAGCTGAGTTTCCTATGGGAAAGCTTGTGCTGTAGTCTGTGCCCTTGACCTGTGTATTAGATGAATTGGGCCGGCTGAGCCTTGACGAAAACTTTAGAGATTGTGAGGCAGCAGACGGGCACTGCAGCACTCCTTACTCAGCACAATGTCCTCTCTCGGTCTCTCCTCCCACCCTTACATTTCCAGCATCTGCTGCTGTTCGGATCCTTCCCCATACTCCTGTGTGTCCAGTCCAACCTAATAATGATGAGACTGCACAACCTTGTTCTCTGTCTAAAACAAACAGCGGCTTACCTCAAATTCCTTCACTGCCCTACTGACGCTCACATGTCAGTCTGATAGCGCTTTGTAGTGATGGCCATTCATGATTTTGATGGATAAGCTAACAATGTATCTTCACAATTTTAAAGATGTGCATTGACCCAAACACAGAGAATGGCTCATTTACACGCTACCATTCAAACATTTGAGGATTTTTAAAACGTTTTTTTGAGTGTCTCTTATGCTCAAGGCTGCATTTATTTGATCAACACTAAAATGTGATAATCGTGAAATATTATATAGTAAAGCTGATTTTTCAGACCCATTACTCCAGTCTTTAGTGTCACATGATCCTTCAGAAATCATTGTAAAATGTTGATTTGGTGCTCAAAAAACATTATTTTTGGGGGGGAATTTTTTTTTTTAGAATTCCTTACTAAATATAAAGTACCATTTCCATGGGGACAAAAATAAATATTTTTAAATGAAAATGATGCAAAGTACAGTTTTTCCAAATTTTCCCATCATTGGCGTAAAGGTATGCCAGAAAGTTAATTTCGACCTTGTGTACCAGAAGCATGTGTGTGTGTGTGTATGCGTTGCCTCCCTCTCTGTATGAGTTCTCATTAAGCTGTTCTGGGTGCCGGCCCATAGCTTGGCCTCTTTCTCAAAGCGGACCTGCTATGGAAGGATTTTTTAGTGAAGAGATACTCCTTTTCCCCAGCTTTTAACATACTTACAATCCTATTCATCTCCCTCCATAAAGGAGGCCAGCCTCTCCCACACTGGCCTTGTTGGTAAACAAAAGATCCTGTGCAAAAGCTGCCACACCTCCAACTTGTTTGTCCCCATTGGGGCCTGTTTCCTCAAAATAAACCTTGGTGTGTGGCAATGGGGAATGTTCCTTTAGTGGTTTGGGACTGTCCTGCTTTCCTGTAGGAGAGCTTTAATTAAAGACAGCCTCTGCAAGTTTGTAGTATTCTTTTTTTCACAACCATCAGATGTCCCAAGCGAAGCAGGCGTGGACTCCTTATTGTTGAATGGTTCCTTTTATGTTTTCACCGTACTATTGGACCTTTTTGTTTCCTTGTTAAAGTTACAACGGCCTCTGCAAGGTGGAGCTTCTGATTCTGTGTTTCCCTCCAGCTCCATTCAAACCATATAACTTCCTCACTTTTAGTGATCTTGTCAGATGTTCTCTGGATTTGTCTCAACTCAAGTAGACGCCATTTACATAAAGTACAAATATACCACATTGTTTGCTAAACATCTGGTTGGGAAAGACAAAATTACGGAAATCACTATAACGGCAATAGTTGAGAGCGGCTATAGTGTAGGGGTAAGTTTTGACGCAAATCGACCGGAGGTTCGAATCCGCCTTTAGCCGAACTCACTCTACTCCCTTTTCCCATCACACATCAGATCGGAAAAGCCTTTATTTTTAATAAAAAGCAAGGAAAAATTAGAAAAGTGGAAATAAAGCGTCTAAATGTGTTTAATAATAAGTGTTTATCGGTTAGGGGTAGGTAAACAGACATGTGCTGAATTAGAGACGATAAAAGTGAGTAGCTCCAATATCATTGATAGTAAAAAGTGGGTGGACAATGGTTCCGACGCCCATGATTGAAGCTCATTTCATGAATCATTTTGTATTGTTGGGTATAGATTTTTGTTCACTTTTACACGATAAACAATACTGTATTGGGTCGCCACAGAAGTAAAATCTGGGTTATGAAGCAAAACTATTTGACAACTACTGATGTAAAGTCTCCCTGCTGTAGCTTGTTTACTCATTAAAACTGGATCTTTGAGCGAGACTGATTCTGCTGCTGCTGGCAGCAAGGCATGATGGGAGTGCCATCAAAGACAAGTATAGCATCCAAGGTGAAGAGTTTGCGTGTGTGCATGAAAGAGACACACTGAACATAAATAGCACTTGCATTCAGCAGTATAATGTATTCTTGTGTCTGGCTGATGAGCGCTTCACAGAGCCGTTGTTTAATGTCTAGAGTTTTAGTTTCCATTGACGTCTACAGATCGTCTGTAGTTTCAGGGATGTTACTACGATTGTTTGCTAGATCTTTGTTCTTGTTTCGCACCATTTCATTCTCTGTTGTTCTTCAGTTTCACGCGGAAGAGGAATATGAGCGTTGTAGTAAGTTAAGTTGACATTGTTGGCTGTAGATTTGGGAACTGACTCACCCACATGCTGTTGTATGTGATTCATGGCTCGGGACTTGTTTGGAATGATAATGCAGGCTTTGGTGTTTGCTCACAGATAAATGAAGCTGTGAAAGTCGGCGGTTGGCTCTGTGAGGAGTGCCGTCTGCATAGAATGCCAAATGACCACGTGAAAAGCGAAGGCTGTCTCTGTGCTTGAGAAGTAAACCAGCTCTCAGTGGGATTTATGTTCTGCTGCTAGAAGTTTCTAAAACATGATCACCCTGCCCTGACCCTAGAACGCATGGCTACATGAATCTATAAGTAGGGTAAAAATTGACCCCTGTTGGATTCGCCGGTTTTCTTCAATGAAGAAATGAAGGCATCCTGTTTTTATCTTTATTTTCAATTAAATTATCATTTAGATTATACACAAATGTTTAAAGTCATTTAACAGTCGTCTTTTCTTCCCTATTGTGTCATATATCCGAGTGAATCTTCTCAAAGGAGGAAAAAATGGTAGGGCTTGATATTGTCCATTGGGAATTGATTGGAATTGTTGGATCATTGGTGTTTGCTAATTTAATGTGCGTGGATAAATTATTTATAATAAGCACTGCAATATTCCATAATTTTGATTTCATGGTTTCATTAATTTTCATTTCTAGTTCGCATGTATACAATACAAAAATGTATTTGATGTTGAATTTGATAAATTATTAATGATTTATTATTAATGTAATATTTAAATGGCACATATTATTTAAATAAAATAAATAAATGATAAAATATATTTTATTCAATTCTTTAAAGTGTGTGTGTGTGTGTGTGTGTGTATGTGTGTGTGTGTGTGTGTGTGTGTGTGTGTGTGTGTGTGTGTGTGTGTGTGTGTGTGTGTGTGTGTGTGTGTGTGTGTGTGTGTGTGTGTGAGTGTGTGAGTGTGTATGTATGTATGTATGTATGTATATATATATATATATATATATATATATATATATATATATATATATATATATATATATATATATATATATATATATATATATATAAAGATTTTTTTTATTTTGTTAACTCATATTTATTTATTTCAATTTAGTTTGGTTTTTTTCTGGGCTATGTTGTTCAGACTGCCAGCCCAAAAATTTGATTTTTTTTACTATGGATATCCAGGTTTTATCCAGATGGGTTTTTGAAAGTCTGGACAGCAAAAAAACACATGAAATTGATTTTTTTTTTAAAGAAATCATTCAAACCACATTTGAATCAGATTTTTACTGATGAGTCTCAGTCTGGAAGCTCTGGCTGTTCAAATCGGATTTCAAATGGTCTCTTAACGTCAAAACCGGTGATGGAAATGCAGGAAGTATGCATACGGCTTTCCAGCGCTATATGCAAAGATTTCAGCCCACAACACGGACAACACAATATACCAGTTCTGTACCGCGACTCAACATGCCGCTTATTTGGGGAGTGAGATGATGCACCTTAATTTTTTCTGCATCCGTTTCAAAAGCCTTGTCATATATGTGGATACGCCTACGTTGTTACCAAAGCAACCCATGCGGATAGGTTGGTTTTGTCTGGGCACATCTTATTTGATCACTTGCAATTAATAGTGTGGACAGTCTGCCTGAAAATATCTGATTTGAGAAAAAATCGGATTTGCCTGCGGTCTGAAGTCTGAACATAGCCTTGGTTGTTTGTTCATCAACTTCTAACTTATTTCTCCAGAGAAATAAGCATTGCAGTAGTTGTAGTTGCATCTGAGGAGGAGGAGGAGAACCCTCGTACCAAAACCAGGTGCACTTCCTCAAGCAGTGCCAGTAGAAGTCTTGCATCGTACATCCTGTGAGACACCCAGTCCTGTCATCTGGACCTGGGCCAGTGAGTGTCTGATGTGAAAGGAAAGGCAAATCTTCCATCTCACTCCCAGGAAATATCTAGACCCATTGGTTAGACTTAATGGTTTCTGTACGCATCTCAAAGTAGATCCTTTGTGTTCTGTTGATGGATCTGTAAGTCACAGTGGTATGCTCAAAGTGCGTGCAAAGTCAGGAGAAACCAGCTGACTAAATGTGGGTTCTGCACCTTCTTATCATTAATCACATGAACTGGGTGGTGTTGAATTTTTTAGGGAGGGATGACATGATGAATATGCCTGTTTGACATCTCATCTATGTGTCTTGATTATTTGGAGGGGGAAAAAATTGTGGCATTAAATAAAATGATTCTGTATTTCTACAGTTTTGCTGTCAGGTTGTGTTCTAGCCATAACTCTGACTGAGGTTATAATGTGGTTACTGCTTCATTAAAGTGCTGAGCCCTGAGCAGTGAGTTTGTACCAGGATTTTCTCATTACTTAGATGTCCACGTCGGGAGGAACTTCCCCATAAAATGACAAACTGTAGCCATGTGAGCCTGCGAAGCTCCAACATCTGCTGCTTTCTGTAATGTCATGATGATTCATTAACACAGTAAAGGGGAAGGGACATGCAAACACTCATCATCCACTCTGTATTTATGCGGCCCACTGCGAATGTCCTTACAATCGCAGTCTAGCTGTCTCGAAATAAGAGGCCGGCGTCTAGGCTGCGCTGCTCAACATTGCCAGATTTGAAATGGTCTTTAACCCTGTATAACCCTGTATAACACGATGCTATGCCTGATATCTGCACATGTCCATGAATAAGGTAAAAAAAAATAAACTGTTGATCAACAATCTCAGGAGGTCACACAGAGTATGAAATGAGCTGTTTTTTTCCTGCTAATTTTGTATGTGATTTTCCAATTTTGCAACCCTGTTAACAGAATTTAGGGACATGTGACACTTGATTTGTGCAGTTTTAAAATTGAGATTAAGAATCGTAACATGTTGCAAATTTAACCTAAAATACATTTTGCAATAATTGATGAACTATGAACTACGTTTTAGAACTATATAAAAAAAGGAATATTTAATCTAATATATTAGAAGTAAATGTATTTAATTTGATTTTATATACAATTTTTATTAATATTATAATTTATACATATTTAATGCTAATTAAATATTATTATTGTATAGTATTAATATAAAATAAAATAAATGATTGTTTTAAATGATAACAAGTACTAATTTGGGTAAGAACAAACACAATGTCTAGTACATAGTAATATTTGTCAAAATTCAGAAAATGTATTTAAAATTTTGTCTTATTTTTCCGCCATGCTATAGAAATGGTTCTAACTTATGTTATTTTATTTACTTATTATTTTTTTGCATATCTATGGTTAGTTTGGTTTCTACACTATTCTTACTATGGGAAAAAAAAAAAACACTATTCTGGAAAAATTTTAAATAGGGGTGCACCGATCCGACTTTTTCAATCCCGATACCGATACCGATGCCTGGGCTTTGTGTATCTGTCGATACCCGATACCGATCCGATATATTGTTGAATTAATAATAAACTGTAGATCTTCCACCTTATACCTTCCTTGAAGAGACTAAAGGCACCAGACTTTACTAACTAAACATAACTAAGACAAAATAACAGATGTATGTAAGGTGTTGAATTCTTATTTATTTAAAAAACAATTGTGCATTCAAATCTAAAATAGAATGTAATCTAACTTCTTTAAATAAATAAAATGTAGCAGTGGAAACAAAAAAACAGTGT
This sequence comes from Gobio gobio, assembly GCF_949357685.1. Classification (NCBI taxonomy): domain Eukaryota; kingdom Metazoa; phylum Chordata; class Actinopteri; order Cypriniformes; family Gobionidae; genus Gobio; species Gobio gobio. The sequence continues at coordinate 14,530,125 of NC_137102.1, read as the reverse complement.
ATTGGTCAAACATACAATAGTAATCTGACAGTTACCAAACATTTTTTACACTACAGATAATTGTTTTGGTATATAATTATATCAATATTAAAAAGTAGCATTACAAATTAACAAATAGTCTAATTTTCTACCATATGCAATTTAATAAAAATTTTCAGCTAGCTAATAACAACTTTGTTCTGGTTTCACCTCACTCCAGATTAAATGATTGTAGGCTAGGCCTATTTATTTTACTACACATTGTCAACAGAAATAAGATGAAATACTGTTGATAATTAAAAATAATTCTTACTACCCACTCTTGCTAAATTGGGTAAGCACACTTGTGTTCTCATTTCAGTTGTGTTCTGAGTAAATTAATAAACTGAGTTCATGAGTTCAGTGTTGGACAGATCAGTTGTTCTGGCCAGTCGTTAAAATGATTCGGTTCAAAGGAGTCATTAGGTCACGAATCGGACATTAGCAGACGCGTTGTGTGCGAATCCCGTCTGTTAGAACATCGCGAAAGATGTCAACACACAGAAAACACTTCATAACTGGATATAATTTGTCTCCCGCTTATTGAAAGTATGCTTTATGTCAGCTGGTCAGAGAAGAGTCAATGTTTTTTGAGCGCAATTCACACCCAGTGATAATTCAAGGACAAAATTGTCCGAATGTGTCACGTGCAACATGGTTTCGGTCTTCCGAGCTTTTGATTTGGATTAATATGTGAAATATGAGAGCGAACACTGATTATTTTGAAGACCCAGAGAGCGCGCGCGGGGGAGGAATTCTCTGATCGGTCTCTCTGTCACTCAGTCACAAGCGCAGCATCTGTTCTACATCACTCGTAAATCACAATAACTCATCAAATTAGGCTTTGGCCGTCAAAAAAATGTCAATGCAGGAAAGACCCTGACTTTGCAGTAATACCCTCGAAACAGCGACGAACTAGTTGGCGTGGTAAGCGTGAAATATCTCCTCCACACAGCCGACTCTCTGGCTCGCTCCCTTCTAGCATGCGACACACGTGAAGCTGACGAATGACGTAGGTTCTGCTGCGACGGAAAAAAAACACCTGGATCGGCTTGTGGATCTGTTAATTTTTCCGATCCCCGATCCAGCTATTTTGTCAGTATCGCAGCCGATATCCGATCCTAATATCGGATCGGTGCACCCCTAATTTTAAATCATGATTTTAAAATAAAGCTCACGATTCTCCCACGATTCTGAATAGACAACTAAACAAAATCACATGTAATATATTAGAGGCTCAGATAAAATGTTAATTGCTGCAGTCTATTAAAAAAATTATTTAATTTATTTTTTAATACTTAAAAAAAAAAAAGAATGATTTAACGAATCACTCATAAAGACTTCACTTGTTTCCTTACTGGATGAATCAGTGTTTTTGAACAAATCTCTTGAATGAAAGATTCAATAACTTATACATTTAAGTCACATGTCACGTAACGATGTAATTGATAAAATCATTAACGTGATTTACAGTATTTTGATCACTACCACTAAATTTTTCACCTAAATATCCAAATAAATCTAATTATTAAACTAAATTAACCATATAAACTAAATTACTGATCTAATCACTGATCTAAAGCCCACATTGTCACTGTATGATAATTGAAATGAACTGATGACATCACCATTTTCTCCGGAACGGCTATACGGCTGAATAAAATTATGCTGCATTATTTTCCTGTTCAACACTGTGAAGCTGCTTTGAAACAATCTGCATTGTTAAAATCGCTATATAAATAAAGTTGACTTGATTACCATAGATATCAGCGTCTTCATCTGGCTGCATGATTATGACAAATCATAATTGTCGATTATTCCCTTGAAATTGTAATTGCAATTATTTATTACGATTATTCTATAGCATTAAGCCTCAAAAGTCAAATATACATTGGTTTGGTTTCTTTAAATACAAAAAAAGTAAAAAACTTAAGAGAACCTGTAGAAAGAAAAAATTTTTTTTTTTTTTTTTGTAATTGCGATTTATATTTTATTGAACAATAACATAATTGTGGCGTCCGTAATTGTAATCACGATTACAATTTCGATTAATTGTGCAGCCCTAATCTGAACTTTAAACTTTTATCCCAGTACTTCTGGATATTTGAATTATTATAACACAGAAATAATGATATTGTGTGGTTGTGAAGCTGTTTCATACCAACTGCTCTCTCTGGCTCAGCAGCAGCACAAACGCAGATTTGAATGTTCCGCTGTGATCGTATTTGTGAAAGGTTTAATAGACACGATTAATCGTGCAGCTCTAGTTAAGGGTGTAAATGTCACACACAAAAAAACTTCATAATTTAAATAAACCAACAATTTTGGTTTGGTAATAAAGCAATCAGAAATAGATTGAGTGTACTGTTCAGTGATTTGTGATGGCAGCATCTTACCTGCGGTTTTCTCTTGTCCAGGAGTCACCCCCACTGATAGCCTGCAGCATCTGGAGGACAAGGGCGGCTCGGACAGCAGCTCGGAGCCGGTTAAAACCTGAGCCACATAGAGGTTGGTTACTTCTTTGCTATTTAGTAAATGCTTTCCCATCCAGTACAACTTACAGAGTACAAGTTGTAAAAACAATACTTTGAACGACACTAGCCAACCTACTGTCAATACAACAACAAACATTTCATATGATATCCGCAGTGCTGGACGCAGAGAGTCTGTTTGCATTCCCAGGCCCAGCTAATGTGTTGTGTTTGTTGTTGTGTGCGTTAGCAGATGTTCTTTCACAGAAAAACAAGGGTTACCTGAGGGAGCAGCTTTTAGTGCAGGAAACATTTTTCCCATGTCATTTCCTCTTAAGCGTACGGGTTGTACAAGCTGACACATTCCCTTTGATCATTTCCAACCCTTCAGAAGTGCGTAACTCAGTATGTTCATATGGGTAAAGGCAATGATGCATTCAAAGCGTTCCAGACTCTCTAACAAGCCATCGAAATGTAATCGCATGATGTTTGGGATGCCATTTTTTCATTGTCCACAATCAGTTTACACAATTGATGAAAAAGAGAATGAGTCAAGTCATCTGTTGTCTGGAGTTCTCAAAAGTTAGTTTATTATAATTAACCTGAGAAGATGATCTTTTCGGACAGATCTAAAAGTTGGAGGTGATTTGCTTTACAAAACACTCCACCTACAGTCTTGTTAGGAACAGCTGTCCAAGACTGCTAAACCATCACATTCAGCCCCACTGTCTTAGTTTCAGGACCTTTGCAAAACAAAATAATTTTTGTATTGTTTGGTTTTGTTAGATTACGTACAACTGCATACCGACTGCGTCATGTTTTTAAGACCTGTGTCAAGCTAGTGTTTTATTTTTGGATAATTGAATCGACCGCCCTAATAATAATCTTTAAACTACTATACAATATCATGACGAACCATGTTAACACGTACGCTGAGACTGTAAAGTGATCCAATCCACAGGATCAGGATCACCAGCCAACTGAGGCCATCCTCAGTTCTCCGTCATTGCTGTCCTCTCGCTGCTCCTTGAGTAGCGATAACGGGATTATTTCTTCTGCGTCCGGGGCAGATAAAGCATTAAGTGCACGAGAGCTTAGGGTCTTCGGCGAGGACACCATTTACTTTTAATGGATGAGTATGCTGTGGGTTCCTCATAGTTAGTGTACTGTAAAACTGCATACATGCGCTCATCATTCATTCACTATTCTACGAGTCATCAAAACTCATAAGCTTTGGGGTGATGAGGCACGAGTAAAGTCATGAGTGGTGAGATTTGTCCCATGAGCTTAAGTACAGGGTAATCTGGGTCATGGCTTTGCTCTCAACGAACCTCAGTCTGGGTTAATGTCCCTTGCATCCGTTTACACCAACTAGATTAACATTGTTCTCATTAACTCGCAGAGTTGGTTAGGTATTGATTCCTGCAAGAAACACACACGACAAAGCTATGCTAGAACATCTATATTCTCCCAGGACATGTTTTGGATTGTTTATACACCCATGCTTTTTGCATCTACATTACTGTTCAAAAGTTTGGGGTCAGGAAGATGTTTTTTTCTCTCTTTAAATAATATTATTCAGCAAGATTTGATAATTGATAAAAGAAATGACATAAATCATTATAAATACTGTCACTTTACTACAAATAAATGCTGTTCTTTAGAACTTTGTATTTATCAAAAAATATATAACAGCTTTCACAGAAATTGTTTTCAACATTGATAATAATAAGGAATGTTTGCAAATCAGCATATTAGAATAATTTGTGAAAAATCATGTGACACTAAAGACTGGAGTAATAATGCAAAAATTTCAGCTTTGCCGTCCCAGGAATAAATTACATTTTAAAATGTATTGAAATGGAAAACAGTTTTAATAATATATCACAATATTATTGTTTTGTATATTTTTGATCAAATAAATGGAGCCTTGGGGAGCATAGGAGGCTTCTTCCAAAAACATTGCAACATAATAACTGATTTTTGTCTCATATTTCTCAGCTTTTGCACATTTTTCTATGAGCCTGTTTACACCTGGTCACACATTTTTACTGATCTGATATCTGATTTGTTAAAACTGTTCCATTTACACTTGGTTACATAAATGTGTCTCCGCAAAACGAATATAAATCCAATCTTCAATTCACAAGCGATATGCAAATTTAGTTTACATCAACAAAAGCAACAGTTTGGAGCTGCATTTTATGTATCACCAGCTTCTTTCAAGGTCAACGACCACAATAGGAGAGAGAACAGCATCAACACTGGTAAAATCATTTAGGGTGCTTTCACACTAGCAGTTTTGTTGCGCACCCGGGTTCGATTGACGTCAGAGTTTGGTTCGTTTGGATGATGTGAATGCTGTCTTCCGAACTCTGGTGCGCACCTGCGAACCGTACCCAAGTCCGCTTAAAAAGGGTGGTCTGGGGTACAAGTTCATGTGAACTCCGGTATGGTTCGCTGCTGATGTGAACGCAATCGTACTAAGTCACGGAAGTGAACCGCTATTAATGACGTATGATTTGATCAAAAGTAGGGTTGCACAATATATCGAAATTATCGATATATCGCAAATGTACATATCGCAAGGGTACGCAATATCTGAATGATTTTAATAGGCTACTTCAACATTGTGAAAAGTGTACGTTTTAGGTTGATGCATATAGCAGAGAATAGACTGGGCACACGACTGTTACTTATGTGATTTGCTTGATGTTAAAAAGAGTTATTAAACACAATAACTTGTGAAAAACAACTCCTTGCAGTCTCGCGCTGTCTGACACACACACCGAAACGTGCGCACAAGCCGTTCTTTTTTTCGTGTCTTGTTACACACTCAAAGTGTCAAATACACACACAGTTGTGTCAAAAATGTCTTGATGAGTATTCATGTAAACACATAGAAAGAAATAGATTTTACACACTTAAAGCAATATTGTATCGCATATCGAATATCACATTATTTAACAAGCATTTTTCTTCAATATCGCACAGCCCTAATAAAAAGTGACTGACGTACTACAAGCAGAGAACTGTAGATCTCATTTCTGCTCGTCGTCAGCATTCTTTAGAGCATTTGCAGTACATTCGCGGCAGATAGACGCAAGTGCCATTAAAAACAAAAATATAAAAAAGAGGTGAGCAACACTATGCATTTTGCAGCTTTCACGCTCGCTGTCGTTACTAAGCAACCGGGTAAACAGCTGCTACTTTGATGCAAGCGCACCCCGGTTCGGACCCAAAAAATATGAACACAGTGGGGGCAGGGGGAGGGGGAGCAATCTAACTTGGGTACAGTCCAGACAACCGAACCAAGTGTGAAAGCACCCTTAGTTTCACTACTTTTAATGAATATGATTGTGTTTAGAGTGTCTGTGACTTACTTCAAGTTTATTTGTGGCAGTTTGCATGTCAGCTTAATGAAGAGATACTCAGCTTCTCGTCTGCAGCGATGCGTGTTGTAGTAGCTCTGCCATATGTTGTGGCTGTAACATGTCATATCGCCTATAATGCTCTCACACGTTTATTTTTGAACATTTTGGGAGGAGTACAATTTACATATGTGGTTTCAACAACCAGATGCATTTACACTTGTCCAGTTTGATCTGGAATTTGTCTCAGACCACCTCCTGAAGTGGTTTAAGGCAGTGTTTCCCAACCTTTTTTCAGTCATGGCACCCTTTGAACATTTTCTCCATTTTGTGGCACCCCCTTGCAAACCGCTAGGGGTGTAACGGTACAGATTGCTCACAGTTCGGTTTGTATCACGGTTTTAGGTTCACGGTTTCGGTACGGTTCAGTATTTGCTATGTTCAGGGGGAAAAAGGACTACTGTCAAATAAAAATAAAGAAAATAATAAGAACAAATAATTTAAATACAAGCAGCAGCACAAATAAATACTATTGAGCAAAGATACTAATAAAATAAACTATGCTTTTCAGGTTTTTCAGGTACGTCTAACATTAGTTTTCAGGTACACAAATTGATCAAATGTAAAATAACATTGCATATTTTACTGTATAAATTAAAGATTAATCCTATTAAACTTATAAAAGCTATTCAATCAAGAGCAGTGAGTGATGTCCTTGTCTTTTGTTGTTTGACATTAAACAGAAAGCAGTAAAGGCTACTGCCCCTTTAAGACCTAATGCTCGGATATTCTCGACTGTATAAAGTTTACTTAAGGCATATGTAGACTATGTCTGCTAGAATACTCATCAAGATGGACATGTTGACATACTTTTTGTGTGAGTTTGTCCGTTCAAGAGCAAGACTTGAAAGAGAACTCAATATTTGCGCGCTGTGAGACGTGTGCGCGCTTTCAGATGAGTGCACAGAGACACATTTTCTCACAGTGTCTTCTGGCACTACACCCGGGTGATGACGGCGAAAATGACTGGTCATATTCGAACATACGGCAGAACTCGCATGCATTGAACAAAGTTTACAAAGAGAGAATTATTTGCAAAATTTGAACAAAAAAAATTAATTGAAGGACTTTTACATGGCACCCCTGCTCTCATCAGACAGCACCCCGGTTGGGAAACACTGGTTTAAGGGATCGGATGTTGCTCTTCTTCATGGAAACTTATGTAGCCAGGGTTCAAAATGAACACTCACAGAGTGTCAAACACTTCTCTGTTAGCATGGCCTTTGAAAGTAGTTTAAAGGTCATTCCTAGAGTGTGTCCCAAGAGGGAAGGGAGCACGTTTAAATGTGCTAATAGTCGAAGTTGCTCTAAGAATACAGACAAATGTGCTTGTGCTTTAAAAAGCTCACCTTCAGTCTTGCCATTGAAGGCCATACTCTGTTTAGGTGCAGTTGTAATTTAGTGTTTTGTAGACCTTCTCAAAATAGATGCACTGTTGCTACCTGTGCCTGCCAGGTAGCTCTCGACAGAGCACAGCAGGTCCTGTGTTTGGTCTGGATGTCAGAATGATGCCTTGTAATAGGTTCGCTATTTACCTTAGGCTTTATTTTCAGAGTCTTTCCTCCATCACAGAGCACCTTTGATTTCCTACAGCGGCATTGAGATCACAAGTATCCTTGAAATCGCCGTGGGCCTTCCACTGCCAGTTTCACAAATAAAATTAAAGTGTCTAAGAAAGATGTCTTCTGTCTGGATATTTTGGCAAAGAAAACGTCAGATGGGGATGGTGAACTGGATGTGATGCCAGAGACTGATTTGTGGCACTTGAATTGTTGTGATCTGTCTGGTAATATTTTCTTCTGCTCTCTAAAGTCATAGCTTTTGAACTGAATCTTATATGTGGATGGTAGACTCTAAAGGCCTGACCAACATGAATGTTCAGTCCAGCATAAATTTCAGTCCGATTGTCTGTTCAAATCATTGTGTAAAAACTGCAGACAGACTGAATGAAATTGCAAATTCAGTCTTTGACAGTAGGTGGCACTTATAGAAAAGCCCTGGTTTCCTTGGTACACAAAGCACTGCATAACTTTCCTTTTATGACACAAACATTGACACAAACAGTCAAAAAACATTTACATATTTCCAAATAGGCGTTCAGATTTTGTATTCACTATGGTGTTTATCAAATAACACCAAATACAAGAGTACAGAGACAAGAGAAACAGTTCAGTGAATTCTCTGATATTCAATGTTGCTTAAAAAAAAAACTCAGTTTGTGAGCGCCACCAATAGTTTTATGTCACAGCATCTCTGGGCATGTGACCAAATGCACAAATTTTACTGCACTGAAAAAATATGGTGTAGTAATTGTTAATACATTTCACAAATAATTACAATAAATGGAAAGCAACACATTTTGAAGTAGAAAGACTGAAATAGTAGGTCTATTTTTGAAGTAAGCATTATTCCATTAATATGTTTTATTGAAAAACGATGTTTTTACTGTGTGATTGACTGTTGTGCCACGTCTAAAGCACATACCTGTAGAAACCATTATAATTAGTGATCCCGTCTACACTGAATGAGGTGAATGGATGCCGTATTTCTTATGTGTTCTGTACTCTGCTACTTCCAATAACGTGCTGTCATGTGTCTATTGTAGACAAGCTGCTACACAGCAGAACAGACACTGTGACACTGCGACAGGTCTAGTAGCTTCTATATATGATATAATTATGTAACAAGATCTTGGCCATACACACACACACACACACACACACACACACACACACACACACACACACACACACACACACACACACACACACACACACACACACACACACTGTGACGGTTGGCCCATGTCTGGATGAGTGACAGGAGGGGAGAGCCAATGAGCTGCTCTCCCCTGAGGGACGGGGCTCATCTGCTGGCTCCATGAGTCAGTAGTCCAGCCCACTGCTACCAGCACACAACCAGCTCTAATGTCACAGCCCTGTGCTGCTGCCATCGCTACTGCTGCTGCTGCTGCTGCTGGTGTGAGCAGATAACAGATGGACACCAGAATCTGTTGCTTATATAGCAGTTCATCAACACGCTGACACTCTCAATATAACTGCTCATTCATTTGAGCTCTGTGCCATCACGTCTAGCTGTGGTGTAATCTTATGAAATTATTGCGAACATATGAATATACAGGCGGGTCCAAAATGCTCTTTATATAATCTCAAATCAACCTCTCCTGCATGGATGCTTTTATGATACTGATAAGGGTTGTATATTTGTTTTAATAATTTTTTAATTAAATTTTGTATATATAATAGTGTGTGAGTGTGTGTGTATATATATATATACACACACACACACACTTATATATATATATTAGACATTTAGATACTCCTATTTAGTAAGAAAATGTTTTGACACCACAACCAAAGCAGGTTTAATAAAAATGTTTTTTGCAGGGAAGCAGGATCATACTGTAGTTCTTCTCACCCTGGGAACTGTAACTAGAGGACGAGCCTTTAGGCAAATGTGATAAAAGAATTTAGCTGAAATCCAATCTTCTCTTTGTTTTATACATGATTTTGTAACCCAATACCCCCAGCGGGACAGTGGTGCTTAATATCATCTCAGAGTTGATAAACGCAACAGACTTGTGAATCTAGTAGCATAACGCACATCTTCGAGCAGGGTGGTTTATATTGATATTTGAAGTAGTCATGTGGCCTCAAAGCAGCAGGGTTTCTGTTTTAAACTGCCTGAGTAAAAACTGTTCACGTGATCATCATGTGTTTGGATTTAAAAGAAAAAAGTTTGGCCTCTCAGACAACAAGATGGTTTTAATGGTGGTGTTGCTACATTGCCAAACGGCTCAGCTGATGCGGCGTATTTTCTGTGCGCATTTCTGTGATTTTTATGACCCGAGGCGCACTGGAATGTGGCTTACGTGGTCATACAGTATAACACTGGTACAGCTGAGAGAACATTCCTAACATGGGAAATGCTCTCGTTGATACAGATGTGCTTTTATGGTCTGCTAGCTGTACGTAAGAAACCGTAAAGACCTAAAGACCTGAAATAATAAGTGTTTTCTGTCCTTCTGCTGAGTGCTGACATATCCTTGTCCTGTGCTGACTTGTTTCCTAAACAGCACGTTTGGATAGGTTATTAGGTTGCATAGATACATGTACTTTTTTAATTTAGCGTTTAGTTTTCCACATCTGTGAACCATTAGCAGTTTGCTAGCCAGAAACACTGATATTCAGGAGAGGGACTCTCATTCTAGAGTCTTTTGATTGGACAAAAACTTGTTTACGCCTCTGAGTACAAGATCAATATTCATCCCTATCGAGATTTATCACAATTACTAGACCTTGCGCTTTTTTTTTCCCGTTCCACTGACCTGTTACGTGTTCTGTGTAAACCGGCCCTAACAATATTGTATCCGCGCATTAGTCTTAAAGTGACAGCAGCATAATAAACTACTGTTAGACCTACCTGAAAAACTTGAAAAGCACTGTTTATTTCATCTGTATCTTTGTTCTATTGTATTTATTTATATGTGCTATTGCTTGTAATTAGATTTTATCTATTTTTTAGATTTTTATCCATTTACTTGCGTTTAATAATATTTGAAATATATTAGTTAGCAGTTTTAGCTGTGGTATCGAAATTGGAATCGAGAAATGTGAAATTTCACCTTATTTGTTACAATACAAGGTTACATGGATCAAAAACAATAACTATATTATTAGTTTTTTTTTTTTTTGTGGTGGGGCCAGTGAAAAGTGTGAATTGAATCGAAAATAAATAAAATCGAATTGAAATCTTGCGAATCGGAATCAGGACGTCTGTATCGATGACCAAGCCCTAGTGTGTATGGATTTATATGTAATGTATATTTAATGAAATATCAATGTAATAATGTTTTAATTATAAATGCACACTAAACTGGATTAATAAATGTGTACAACATATTGCTTATTGTTAATTCATAATGCCTAATGCATTAACTAATGTTTACAAATTAAATCTTATTGCAAAGTGTTTACCACTAAACGCCACAGAGTTTATCATGGTCTTTTAAGAGCAGAAAGGAAGATTTACTGTAGTACACACATGACGGGCATGTTTCTGATAAGGGCATTGGATCGCACATGCAGGGAGGCCTGCATGTATTACTGATCGTGTAGCAAGTTGTTCTAATATCCGTTTTACAAATCGCTGTTTCATTTCAGCAGGCCAACTCACAGGCATGGTGCGATGAGGTAAAGTGTTATTCTTACATGGACGTTAAGGGTGAGCGGGTGCGTTGAGAAAGCCTTGGGGATTGTCTTTGGCTCTGATAATTCAGAAGGGCTTTGGAGGGAGATGAAATGATGTGAGATGGCTCTTGGCTGGAGTCCCACAGCTGGGCTTACTCTGTTTTGGGGGAGGGGGCTACAGCACTCAACACAGAGGATTAAAGGCGACTGTTTTTTTTTTTTTTTTTTTTGCGGGGGCGTTTGGGGAGATCGTTACAATTATTACTCTCTGCATGACCCGTGTTTTAGACTCCACTGTGTTCTGTAATTATGTTTGAAGAGAAAGGCCCATTCCCCATATGCTGTTTTGGGTTATAATCATTGACCCCTTTCTGAAACATATAAACAGTCTTTGTTGATAGCGTTATTAAAGAACTGAAAACACAGTTTTCATCGTAGTCTCTGCTCATATAATGTCTAGCTATATCCCAAGTGACTGCAAATGGCAAAATAGGTTAGTTTAGATAGTATTACTTAAGGTTACTCCAGACCAGTGCTTATATGTTATGACTCTCTGGCTGGTACATAATTCACTTGCGTTAAGCAGTAGAAGTTTTGTATGTGTGATTTTGACCAGAAATATTTTGATAAGCTTTATTAAGAACCTCTGTGGCATGTTTCAAACACAATTTTTCTAAAAACACTTATAAAAGCACAATATATGTACTAGAAATGTTTACCTCATAGAAGTACAGAACCTTCAGTGTGTCAATTGACAGCATGCCACAGATGAAGGACTTTAAATTGACCAGAATTGTCCTATTAAAGTCCATCTTAGTCTGTTTTCTCCAATACTTTATCCTCTGACATTTCCAAGACTTTGCAAAGCCTCTATCTAACCCAAAAGTGACCCTGGGGATGTTTTAAGTGCTTGGGCGGGTCCAGTGAGGTTCACTTGCTAATGGGAGTTTTTGTAATTAAATTATATGATATTTCTGCAAAACTGATTGTCATACAACAATAAAACCCCTTATGAGCTTGTAATCACTGGATTTGAATGGCCTGAGGTCAGGATGTACAAAAATGAATGAGTGCACTAAGAGTGCCATTGTAAGATAATGTTTCATACAGGTTTAAAGTTAACTAGACCTTGTATTGGTCAACATACATGTCACATCATGATAACATTCTGGACTGCCTAACAAAACGTTATTTGAAACAATAGACCATTTTCTACATTACAAAGTGATATATATATATGCTATTTCAGGAAGTGTGAAGCTACATAAGCAAGAAAACTTAAACCTACTGAGCTAAAGACCCTAGGCATGTGAAGATTTAAAATAAAATAGGCCTGAGCTCAAAGAAGAAACTCATTTGCCATCTCAGTAATGGGTGTGCTGATGTTTATTTTTTATTCATCTCTGCAGCCCTGAGATTGAATCAGAAGATTGTCACAGACTGTTGTGCCATAAACTGCTTTGTCATTGCAGTTTCCCGAACTATTGTGGCCACCACCAACACTGTTGTCCAAGAACCTCTGTAATTACTTTTATTTATGAGACCAGTAAAGTTTTCCACCATTTTGTGTTTCTTCCTCTCTTCAATGTATTTTTTTCTCGTCCCCCTGCAAACAGCCTCAGGGTTTTGGCAGGAACATGAGCCCTGATCATACGTCTATATTTCTCTCTCTGCAAAAAGAAAACTTGCGCACTCAGGCTTAAATTGCTGAATCATCTTTTCTTTGCAGTTTTATGAGAATAATTAGCCTCTTTTCACTTATGAAAATATATATATATCATTTTGTTATGATTATAAGCAATAAATAAGAGAGCTGGCTTACCAAATTCTCTTTCGCTTTATTGGATGATTATATTATAATCATATGGGACCACAGTGCACTAGTCTACAAAAATATATATAGATTTAAAATGTCTAAGATTGTCTCACCCACACCTACCACTACCGAAATGTGTTAATTCCACTGATATTGAGGTGTACATGTGTTTCTATTAGTTGTTTTCTAGTGCTTACATCATCAGCCAACAGCATGCCTGTGTCGCAGCTCTTCCTGTTGTTGCTAGGAATGTGATGTCACCTGCTCCCTTAACATGGTTGGTCCTTGTGTGTTTCAGATCCTCAGCCTTGGCCAGGAACAAAGGAGCAGCGACAAGTCTTTTCCCCACAATCCTCTGGTGTTCCCTCCCAGCTGGCTGAGCCTGACGGGTTGTGCTGACACTGACTGGAGCTGAGTGCTCTCTTTTTCCGTTGTGCGGGGCCTGGCTTTGTGGTGGAAGCGAGGGCTAATTAATGAGCTGTGAGTATGAGGCCTCACTGCTGACAGCCAGTGGAGACAGGATTAATAGTCCGGTCATCTGGCTTGATGTGTGTGCCTCCGGGCTGCCCCTTGACGAGAGTCCACTGCGGAATCCACCACGGCGGCCGCCGAGAGACCAGCAGAGATGCCCACCGAGACGCTGCAGGCAGATAGCAAGCCCGCCGGCCAGGGTGGGGCCTTTGCCTCTGCGGTCCCACTCCGCATTCTCAACAAGGGGCCCGACTACTTCCGACGGCAGACTGAGCAAAACCCGAAGCGGTTGAGTGCCGTGGAGCGGCTCGAGGCTGACAAGGCCAAGTACGTAAAGAGCCAGGAGGTCATCAATGCTAAGCAGGAACCCATCAAGCCACAGGTACTGGCCAAGCCCCCTGTCTGCCCAGTTCCTGTCAAGAGGAGTGGCGGTGTGGGATCTGGTTTGAAGGCCTCCAACAACAATGCCAAGTCGGACACCTGCGCAACCACCACCAAACGAGAGAATCTCAACCTGGAGATCCTCAAGAATATCTTGAACAGCTCCTCCTCATCCGAGGGGCCTGCCAAGGGCGCGTCGTACAAAGTCGGGGCACGCAGCTGGGCGCCACATCGGTCGTCCGAGCTGTCGGAACCTGGATGCCGTTCTTTTACGGACTCGCTTAAGGTACCATCTTCCACGCAAGGTCGACACAGTCCACAGGGAGGCAACTTGAACCTGAGTCGCAGGCTGCTGGAGGAGAGGTCATGCGAGGTCGACGGGGAGCGCTCGCCACTGCATGCCTCCCACAGCTCCTCAGACATTCGCCGCATGTGCAATGGCAAGCCCCTGAGAGCGGCCCGTAGCAGCAGCTCTTCCGCACCACCACTGCCGCCCAAGCCTAGCGCTAAAGCCTTGGCTGCTTGTGACAATGCTCCCCGCTCCCCTGAAAGAGATACAGCGGCCAGCACTGCTACAGAGCTGGAAGTGGGCAATTCAGTGTCCCGCAGGCCCTCCCTGCACCGCTCCAAATCAGACTTGAGTGACCGCTATGCTCGGGCCGGTGCAGACGTGGAGCGCTTCTTCAACTATTGTGGGCTGGATCCCGAGGAGCTGGAGAGCGTAGGTGTGGAAAGCTTTGCCCGAGCGAACTCTGACATTGTGTCGCTCAACTTCCGTAGTGCCAGCATGATCAGCTCGGACTGTGAGCAGTCACGGCATAGCAACGACGACCTGACCGATGAAGAAGACGATGCCGGGGAGCGCGTTCCCTATGGAATTTCTGCCGTTGAACGGAACGCCCGGGTCATTAAGTGGCTCTACAGCATCAAGCAGGCGCGGGAGTCTCAGAAAGTCTCCCATGTCTAAAAGAGGGCCCCATCTGGACTTGGTACCTGCTTATTTTTGCAATCCATGCACTGTCTTTGAAATCTCGAAAGATTACACATGGCAAAGCCTTTTGAGTTGATGGCTCTTTTTAGTCGCTTTTTGCATTCAGTGTTCGCTGTCTTCTGAATCTGCATGACTCCTTAGACACTCAGCCCCAAGGTAATGCAGCTCATGTAGTAACCTCTTTTAAAGATGGTTGCGTCACCGCCATCTCTGTGCAGAGAACAACTCATATTTCCTTTTTTTGTTTCTGCCTCTGTCTATCAAACGTTTTGATGCCAGCACTTTTCAGATGCTTCTTATTTCACTTGGGCGCACTGAGCCAGGAAGCCATATTGGTATGAATGCAGAGCTGCAGTGTGTTTAGACTTCTTTTGATCCTCTCTCTCTGTCACTTTTTTTGACTTGTTCTTATGATGGATATGAGCAGTATGTATATAAACCTCTGTGAATAGGCGCAGCAGAAGCATGTTTTAGTCTATTCTCCAGATCTCCCCCCTGCCCGACTTCTCCTGGTCAGCCTTGCACTGGTCATATTGTTCCAGCAGTATCACAACACCATTCAGCTTCATGTGGTTTGTTTTCACTTTGTCTGTCGTTCATAAAGTTTCTGTTTTATTTTTGTGGTATTATTGTTTCGAAAGGTGTAAATGCTGTAAGGATATGTATATAATTTTCAGCGTTGTCGGAAAAGCATTGTGTGAAGACGTGTCCATTGCTCCTGGTATGTTTGTTCACCCTTTGGGCTTGCATTGCGAGGCTGTATGAGACTTTGTCCATGAACAAATCTGTACGACACTGTTGTTGCAATGACGTATATGTTCGGTATATTGAAGTTTGAGCTGTTACTTAAAAATGTCATCAAAATGTTTGTTCACATTTAGTTCTTTTTCATTTCAATAAATGGCTGATTTTGCCAACTTTTGTCATCAACCTCAAATGTTTGAATATATTTTTTGTTATTTATACATTTGATGCATGCATGTGATATTTTTCTTGAAGTGAAGTTTTCAAAATATTGTAGTTTGTGTTCCTCTGTGGAAAAAAGTCATTCAGTTTTAGAACGACAAGGTGAGTGAGTTTTTTTTAAGCCATCCCTTTAAGCAACCACAGAATGATTTTTGAACCAGCTCACACGTCACAAAGGCCAGTCATGTGATCCTCCCATTGCAGCTGTCAAGTCTTGTATTCTCACAACTTGTGCATAGGCAAGATCTTCCCTGTTTTATTTTCGCTCTCATTGTAGCCCTTGTCTCTTTGCAGAGCATGGCTGTCTGCAAGAGGGTAGGTACCTTTAATGTAGTCATCTTTGCCGCCTGCTTTCTCAGGGCAAGAGGAAATGATCTAATTCATCACAAATGTTTAGAAAAACCAGACCGCTGCACTAGAGGCCCCCTCGCTCCCTGGAGCACCTAAACTCACTCCCATAAACAAGCTCAAGAGATCCATGGGTCACAAGCTGGAACACTTACGTGAAACCTAATGTTTTCACCCACTTTACTCTGCAGTTTACAGAAAAGACTAGCAGTCGAAAGCACTGAATTGGGCAAGTCTCAGTATAACTTTCTCATTCTTATTAAACTTTGGTGCACATGATGTAGGGTGCAGACATGAACGATACCTCAAACTATGTGTCTTATTAAAGAAAAGTTGTTTTTGCTTTTATTATTCTTAGTTATTGGACTAATGATTTTATCCCAGTGGACAGTGTAATGGGCAGGAAAAAAGACCAGAAGGAGGGACCTGAGCCATATCTAATGACTGGAATCAGAGCCGGCCCAAGGCATCAGCAAACTAAGCCGCTGCTTAGGGCCACCAGGGGGCCCCAAAGAGCACATTAAATGACTTTTTGCTGTATGTTATTTTATGATGATTGAAATCGCGAAATGGCCTTAAAAAATTACTATTAAGTTTTCTAATATATGCACAGATTGAGTCCGACAGCGCTGCACGAGCTCGTGGCGCCATCGGCTGGACACTATTCGCTTGATAGCCAGGGTTCAATGTCCAAAGTGCAAGAAAAATCGGTGCTAAAACGGTAACCTTTTTATGAATGGATGGATTTGAGAATGCGCTATGGTTTGGTGCAAATATCTTGTCTGACATGTTTTGGAGTACAGCATAGCTTCCAGTTTCTCAGTAAATGTTTTTCTGCAAGTGCTATATCGTCCCCTTGGAATTATAAGTTGTGTAGCCTACATTTTGGAAGTTTTTATTTAGAAAATAAAATGGTTCTTTTTACACAGTCGAATAGAATGCAACACATTTTATTTTATTTCCGCCAAAAAGAAAAGTTCTGTTTAATGTTTGAAAGAAATCAACATTTCTTGTTTTTAAAAGAAGTCTCTTCTGCTCACCAAGGCTGCATTTATTTGATCAAAAATACAGTAAAAACGGTAATATTGTGAAATATTATTATAATGTAAAACAGCTGTTTTCTATGTGAATATATATAGTAAAGTGTAATTTATTCCTTTGATCAAAGCTGAATATATCATCATTAATCCAGTCTTCAATGTCACATGATCCTTCACAAATCATTCTAATACGGTGATTTGGTACTCAACAAAAATGCATGATTATCAGTGTTGAAAACAGTTGTATACAATGTTTTTAGGATTTTTTTGAAAGCTTTCTATTTCAGAGAAATGCTGTTCTTCTGAACCTTCTATTCATCAAATAATCCTGGGGAAAAGTAAGCATATTCAGCATAAGAGACTACTTAAAAAATAAAAAGTACATATTCCAGTCTGAACTGTAGTACTGTAAGGCTTTGAATATTAACACCTGACCACTCTTGTGGGTTTGCTACTGTTACAATTAAAAACCGTATACGGGTAAAAACATGACAGCCAGAAATGATTAAAGCAACACAGCTACAACTACTAACATTGATACTGGGTGTGCGAATTATCAAGAATTGACAATAGTCAATCGTATTGGTGGTACAGAGCGCCCCCCAAATAAAATTCTGATTAGGGACCCATAAGGGCTTGGGCCGGCCCTGTGAATACACACTCAAAGATAAAGGTTCTTTATTGGCATATGGACCTTCAACATCCATGGAATTGGTCCAATGCACAAAAGATTATTTTTAAATAAATAACGTTTAGATTATTAATGTTGACTCAATGATCACTGAGAGGTTATCATTTCCCACTTAAAACTAAAAGACCGATTTATCTGTCTGCCAATTTTGTTGGCTGATATGAGCCTGTCGCAGATATAACGGCATCGGCGTATATGATGCAGATATGCCACCAATATGAGCGCACACCCAAGCATGTCCATGCATCTCACAGTGCGCGGATATTCACACAAAATTAAGTCAAAATGCAAAAATTAACATTTTGAGTTAAAAGCTGAGAAGATCGCGTTTTAACAAAGACTAACTTACATACAGATGGGATTCAGAATGATGAAAAAACAGATAGAGTAACAGATCGAGTGCATCAACATCTCAAAGCTTCACAGTCCTGGGTCGACATTTCATTCAGTAACATAGCCGTTTCGATTTATATGCTATTTAATGTTGATGATCGCTTTACATATGCATCTTATATGAGATCACGCATTTCTGCTGCTTCTTTTCCTGTGTTTTGATCAGGAGATTCTGCACTCGTTCAGATTTGTAATAGCGCCCCCTACAATATAACAGGGAAAACACAGAAATCATCAATGGCAGAGAAGCGTTCTCTCATAAAAGATGAGAGAAAAGACAGAGAGAAAAAAAAATCACTCACTGCTCTTGACTGAATAACTTTAATAAGGGTTAATCTATATTTATACAGTGAAGTGATATTTTACATTTGATTAATATTTCTGTAGCCTACCTGCAAAACTAATTTAGACCTATGAAAAGCCATAAAATAACTGTTTTTCATTTGTATGTTTGTTCTGTTGTATTTATGTACAATGTATGTATATTATGTACATAATGTATTATATATACAGTACCAGTCAAACGTTAGGACACCAGTGGAAGAGTGTGTCCAAACGTTTTGCTGGTACTGTACTATAATATATACATAAAGATTATCGCTGATATATTGGTATCAGAATTGTTTTACTCCCTAATATCGGTATCGGCCCCCAAAAACACACTGAAAAACCCACTGGCTCTACTGAAAACCACCCTAGCAACGCCCCAGCAACCACATAGCACTGCATTAAAATACACTAAAAGTGACATTTCTCAGGTTATGCTGTTATCTTGAACAGCTTTTATACATGACTGTTGATTTTAGTAACCAGAATAAGGCATGTCTGTCATTTAAGCCACAAAATGGCTGCCATCTCTTGCTGTTCTGAAATTGAATGTTGTTTTAGGTTAATTATAAATGATTTGTAAAAGCATCTGAGAGCCTGTTAAACAATATTTACACAATGCACACCCCTCCCCTACTCCCCTTACCCCAAGAAACGTAATGTAGGATTAGCGAATCCTCCCTCCGGCTTTGCATGACATGGAGATCATTTCTCAGTTGATCTAATGACTAATGGGGGTTTATCGGTTCATGTGAGGAAAGCACAAGACTTTCGAGCGGTGGCAGTAAAAAAGGTGAATTTAATTTTCCATTTTGTTTCCTGAAGTTACACTAATAGCATCAGACCTTCTCATGAACGCCTTCATTAATTTCCATCTTGCAAGCCTGACAAAAGAGGCATTGATGAATGCCCTTTCTTTAGCGCCTCTCTCCCTTTCCCTGGCTGGAGCGGAGCAGAACATTAAAGGCTATGAAAGCAAGCCATGTTTGAGCTCTGTCTCTCTCTCTGCTGGAGGGATGCTGCGACATGGTTGTTGGAGTTCATTGGCTGTAATCATTCCCCCTGCACGCATCCCTCCACAACACAAAGGCTGCAAGTTTCTTCATCCCTTTGACTCATGCTTTTCTAATGCAGCGGTTTAAGCCCAGCGCTTTGCTACAGCTGTGAGCTAACATGACATTTACCACCAATTGCCACGTCTCTCGAAGGCCAGAGGCTCACAGTCATCATGTGGTGTCATAACTCGTTGTCCCTCTTTTGTTTGTTTTGCTATTGTTTCGTCTGTGGCCCTGCAGCATTTCATCAGCACCTCCTTATATCAGTATTGAAATGGAGGATTTTCTACATGCCACTCATGGTCAATTGTCAGCTATGTATTTAGAAGAAGTGTCATGTTAATTAAAAGTGATGGGGAATTACATTTTTTAAACACGTGGATTGCAAATGCAGCTTTAAAAAACAAACAAATAAACAAACATAAATAGTAGTTTTGATGAAGTGGCACAATTATTGTAGAAAAAGAAACAATGGAAATGCATGCTGATCTGTTAAGTTCAGTTACAATTTTGCCTAAATAGTTTTGGTTAAATAGAACCAAGTAAATGACATTACATTATACATTATAATACAGATAATACTAGATTTTTGCTTTTATGTTTTACATGTCCTTAATGTGTGTGTAACCCTTATTGTCTGGGGCAATTGTGGCAAGTTTGTTTAATTCGTTCATTCGTTCATAGTGTTTTCAAAACTGATAATAGTACATGTTTCTTGAGCAACAAAGCAGCATATTAGAATGATTTCTGAAGGATCATGTGACACTGAATACTGGAGTAATAGCTGCCGCATAAAAAAAATAAAAAATATATTTTATTGAACCAAGAAAATAATACTGGCAGGAAATTACTGAGGTGCCCTTGAGCAAGGCAACTAACCCCCAATCGCTCTCTGGGCGCCGCAGCAAAAATGGCTGCCCACTGCTGCGGGTGTGTGTGTCCACGGTTTGAAGTGTGTGTATGTGTGTGTCACTACTCGCTACTCCTAATTCCAAGTATGGATTACCATACAGTACTTGGCCTTCACATGCCTTTTTCACTAAATGGAGACAACAGAAATCCTTTAAATCCCAACAGAACATTAAACACTAACAGAACTCTCAAGATCTCAGCAGAGGAGGGTTAAACAACCCAAAAAACGGCATTACCAGCTTCACTTATGATAACCAGTTTGACTTCATTCTTCAAGTCTTTATTGAGAATTAAAAATATTTTAGATATTGAGGATTTATGGAAAGTAATAGGTAACACCTTATAAGGTGACATTGTTACATACATGTTACTACATGTACTTACTATAGTAATAACAGTATATTATGCAAAATTACAAATAACTAACCCTAAACCAAAACCTAACCTTAACTACATGTACTTACTTTATAGTAAATGAGTAAATGCAATGTAACTATGTCACCTTAAAATAAAGTGTAACCAAATAATAAACTTAGTTGTCACCGTTATGGTGATCAGTGTTTGCTTTAGTTGGGCCCTTGACATGTTTTTAACTTTAGTTTTTTTCTGGTGGTTATAACTCATTGTTTTTAAGACCGTCATTGTGGCAAAAAAATACTGTTGGGTATTTATTGATGATGACATCATCATCAAGTATCCTAGTTCACAGATCCTTATTTTATTACTGATCAAAAGTATGTAGAATCATTAAATGCATTTAAATATTGTATTATAAACGCTGTGATACTATAGCAAGAGGTCCAGTATTGTTGTGGTAATCACATATTTTTTTTAAACATATTGTGTACAAAACATTTTGAACTACGAATACATGATTCATGCTGAAATGCATTCTGGGAGCAACCATAGTATAAAAGCTACCATAGTGCCATAGTATAAAACTGAAATGCATGCTGGTTCCCAAATAAAAACTAAAGTTAAAAAGTTATGGGTCCAGAGCCCAACTAAACCAAACACCGATCGCCATAACGGTGATCAGATCTTTGTTAACAAACAAAGCATTTTCAATAAAACATAAACATCTAAACCTTCTCAAACTAATAACTTCTGTAGACGAAATAAAGTCAAACTGGACTATATTAAGTGAAGCTGGTAATGCTGTTTTTGGGTTGTTTAATCATCCTCTGCTGAGATCTAGAGAGATCTGTTAGTGTTTAATGTTCTGTTGGGATTTAAAAGTGTTTCTGTTGTCTGAGTTTTGTGGGTCACCATTGTGCTGAAGAGTAGAGCCTGTGGTTCAGCCCAGGAGAAGACCAAGAAACATTGATAATATGCTGCATGTTGCTTCATTTAAAAGGCAGTAACTGTGTTGCAGTGATGTATATTAGTTGCTTTATTAACTTTATGTTTTTAGTTTTAATTAATTCAGTTAAATTTCAGGTACACAAAGTATTTGAACAGTGTTTGGTTGCAGTTTAATAAATATAATGCACGTAAATTTTTGTCTCAACACTAGTTTTTGTATTAAAAACGTACAACTTTTGAATAAAACACCAAATTTAAGGCAATCAATTTCCACATATATGTCTAGTAATGTGAACAAGATCATTAAGAAAATTAGTTCAGTGTACTTAAATCTTTAAGCTGACTGAACAAAGAACTTAACTTGTAAAATTGAGTTACCAGTACGCAGGAAGTAACCTCCAGTTACCTCTACTAAGTGGAAGTAAGTTTTATCAACTCAAAAATGACAAGCTAATTTACTTGAAAATTTAAAGTAAAGTAAACTTATTGCATTTGACAGATTAATATAATATAATACATAAAAAGCATGGCCAAAACCTAAAGGCTAATATAAAAATGAATAAGAATGCTGGAAATGAATGTGAAGACATTGAAATAATTTTCTTTTCTTAATATTCTCAAGTTATCTTCAACTTAATTTAATGAGTTCCAAGTGTAATCACATCTCAACTAATTTGTTTCAACTAAAATGTTTTATTATGTTTATTTAAATGTCACATCATGGTGGTTTAGAGCTTATTTTTGTAAGACTTTACTTTTGTCAACAGTTAATCAGGTTTTACCTGGTCAAGTATTTAAACAATACCAACAAGCCATCAGAGCAAAATATCATTAGAAAGCATGTGGGGACCCATCGTTAAAATTCCAGTAGCTTGGTAAAAGCTTTGTCAACAACCTGCATTCACTTGTGTTCAGTCAGGAGAGTAAGAGGGCTCTGTGTGCAATGAATGCTCCTGAAATTGAAATTCAAATGGCAGCCCACAGCTAACCATTATCAGCTGCTCTGAGATTCCTCTCTAGCCTCAAATAACTGAAGATGCTTAACAGAGGGGAAATCTGAATTATAAAACATAAATTGGGCTTGTATATCTAAACAGCGAAGAATCTCATGTCTTGTTAAAAGTGTGTTTTTTACGCATGATTTTTAACATATCTAAAGCAGATTGTCCTAACATTCTCCCCTTAACTGAGAGGCAACATGTATGAACAACAACCATAATCATCTGATTGAAGTGCTTTTTTATTCCGATGAGAAATGCATAAGCCATTCATTTCTGAATACCTTTAATGGGCATGATACTGAGATGGCATGCAGATGTGGTTATTAGTGTGATGCACGTAGTGCCTGCATACAGTATGAAATGGAGATTAACTAAAGCTTCTACTTGGGCCGTGTGTTAAGGACAGTATGTAACCATTCTGGTCTTGGGCGACTGTGGTAAAAAAAAAAACATTATTTGATATTTTGATCAGTTTGTTTAATGTTAAGCAGCACAACTGTTTTCAACATTGATAATAAGAATAAGAAATGTTTCTTGAGCAGCAAATCAGCATATGTGAATGATCTCTGAAGGATCATGTGACACTGAAGACTGGAGTAATGATGCTGAAAATTCAGCTTTGCCATCACAGGAAATAATTACTATATATATATATATATATATATATATATATATATATATATATATATATATATATATATATATATATATATATATATATATATATATATATATATATACACACATACAAATAGAAAATGTTTTAAAAATGTATTACTGTTTTTACAATAATTTTGTACAAAAAAAAAATCAAAAGCAACCGAGACAAAAACATTTAAAAAGTGACCGACCCCAAACTCTTGAATAGTAGTGCATGTACGGTAATAAGCATTTTACACATGCTAGAACATGAATGTTTTGACAGTTCTATAAATATACTTTTTTTCATGTATGGAATGTTTTTTTTAATGACCTTCAGTGGAACAGAACCATTTCACAAAAGCAACTCTGAAATATCGATACGAAACAAAATGTAATGTATCTATGTCTGTAAGCCATACAGTTCCACACACACATTTTCCGTCTCAGGGACACAACGCACAAGTATGTTTGTGGTCACAGCACCCATGATAGAAAGGTTAGTCACGCAGGACTATAATTGACCTAAAAAGCTTTTATTTCTGTTCCCACTTCTGTATCAAACTCTTGGCACACAGAAGGAACAGAAACCATCTCTGGATCATTAGATTGTAATGAAGGTAAGCCATGGTGATGTTTAAATAAGTTAATCGCAAAATACTGTATGTGTGGTGCTAAAATCGTGTATTCCCCCCCAACAAACAAACAAACTGTTAACTAGTTCATTCTAGGTGCTTGGATTTCTGTTGGATGTCATTCCGGAGCAGCCTAAACAATAACTGCATCATGTTGAACACAGACTGTCCCCTAGTGGTGCTTTCTGGTTCCTACATGGGTGAGAATATAAATTAGAAAAGCCTTTTAAAATCTAATTTCACTTTACTATACTCCAATGTTTTTATACAGTGTTTTATATGTTATGTGTGTTCCCTTATGAGAACAAAATGCAAAAACAGCTCAATAGGTTGATAGTCCATTCAAAACATTACACACAGCCTACAGGCCTACAGGGGGCAGCGTACACACAGAGATGATCCTCAATATGCAAGAAAGGTGCATGCTGTATGTTCACTAAAGAATATTAGCTTACTGAAAACTGCAAAGCATACAGTTCTTAAAGTATGTAAAACAGAGTGAATTGCAAATAATAAATGTATTAAATGGTAGTATGCTACATTGTAAGTGGCATGACTGCTAGAATTCTTTATCCAAGAATAATCTCAGCAGATATTACTTTTGTCTTGTCTTCGGACTGATCAGCCCAGTTTTGTTGTCTCTCGTGGGTGTAGTCTGTGTGTCTCGTTGTCTTGGTGCTCATGGTTTGTTTTGATAGTTTGCCATGTGCCTGTTTTGTTTATTTTTGTTTAGTTTCTCTCCCCTCTCTCGTCGTCTAGACTGCATTTGCCCTTTGCCATGCCCTGGCTTGCTTCCCACTCCTTGGAATCAACTTCACTCACCCCGGCCTCTCATTCCTCGCCCACCAGCGATCTCTCCACCGGATGTGTCGGCCTTCCCAGCCCGGTGCCACGATCCATTGTGTTATCTGTTCCTCCCGTTCTCCTGAAGTCTGCCCGGTAGAACTCTGTTGACTGCTTTTGGCCTTGTGTGCTATTATTCTAGAAAATTCTAGTTGTTGTGCCTGCAATTGAATCTCGTCTTGATTCCTAACGGAAAAGTCTGGCCAACATGGATTCAGCGAGCACGGACCAGGTTCGCTGCTGTTCGCTCTGCAGCCCTGTGTTATGCCACTGTGGGCTCCAGGTTGGCCTATGTCCTAACCCTGCTCACTGGTAAGGCTCTTGAGTGGGGAACTGCAGCCTGGGATGCTTGTGCACCCTTTTGTCGCTATTCTGTAGATTTCTGTGAGGAAATGATCAAGTTATTCAACTGGTTTTCCCGGGGAGATGAGGTGGCTTCCAGGCTAGTGCGGCTCTCGCAGGGAGCTCGCTCCATCACAGATTTTGCCATTCAGTTTCAAAAATGAGCCGCCTCCTGTGACTGGAATGAGGGGTCCCTGCGTTCCAGGTTTCTTGAGGGGCTGGACATCCAACATGAGATTGCCACCCATGAGCTGCCCCTCGACCTGGAATCTTTGGCAGACCTGGCTCTTTGTGGCAGATCGGATCCTTTGTTGACACCAACGTCGGTCTGCTTGCTTATCTTGGAGGCTTCTTCCCCCAATCAACCCCGTCCAGTCATCACCTCCTTCAACAGACCCCGAGCCCATGCAGTTGGGGCATCTTCGTCTCATACCTCAGGAGAAACCGTTCAGATGGAATAGTCAGGCCCAGGAGTCCTTAAGTTTCATCTCTGCTCCTGTTCTTTCTATTCCAGATCCTGATCGGCAGGTCATTGTCGAGGTAGATGCCTCCGAAGTCAGGGTAGGCGCAGCCCTGTCTCAGCAGAGCCCAAAGGCTGGGAAGGTGCACCCCTGCACTTTCTTCTCCCGTCTGAGCTAAGCTGAATGTAACTATGGCATTGGTAACAGAGAGCTGTTGGCAGTCAGGTTGGCCTTGGGTGAGTGATGTCACTGGCTGGAGGGGTCAGAGCAGCCCTTCCTGGTTTGGATGGATCAAAAGAACCTTGAGTACGTCCATTCGGCCGGGAGGTTTAGGGTGTAGTCACACTAGGCACGGTTGCCTTGTACTGTGCCCGAGCGCGATTGTCCCCCCTCCCCACTCCCCCGCTGGCCTGCACTCACATTGTACTTAACGTACCGGGCTGGAGCACGCTTATGTCATTTTCAATTTATCAATTTGCAGCTTTACTCGCAAACTACAATTCATGCTCATCAATAAGGTGAGAACCAGGACCGTTATAAACCTAAATATACTTGATTGCACTCGAAAAGTTTATCCAAGTAGTAATAGTTTGGTGTAATAATATAATGACAGTAGCGCACAGTGGTTCCGTGCTCTGGCACGGTTAGCGCTCAGACTTCATGCAACCGTGCTCGAGCCCAACTGAACCGCGCTCTGGCCCACCTCTTCCAAGCGGGCTAGGGCTGGCCAAACGAACCGTGCAGGGCACGGAACAGAGCGTTCACACTTGTCAAACGAACCGTGCTTCGGGGGTCAAACGCGCTCGGGCACGGTTCAGAGCGCCTAGTGTGAGTACACCCTTAGTTCACACCAGGCTTGATGGGCAGTCATTCATCCTCATTCATTCATTAGCTGAATAAAATGCAGATAAAGACATTTTGACCGATTAAACCTGAAGATAATTAACACACCATTGCCACATTATATGATTTATCGGTGTTCTTCAAGTCATCTCGGGTATTTTCATAAGGATAATGCATATTTATAATGAAATGCTGTCTAGAATACTATACAATAATATAATTTCTGCCTCATTCTGTGATAAGAAGCCACATAGCATTATTTATTAATTTTTTCACTGCACCACAACTTGACAAGACGCTTGGAGAGCAAGATTTCCTGTATCCGTATTGAAATCCTCATCACATACGTGGATACGCCTATACATTGTTACGTCGAAGCAAGTAGGCTTAGCAACCCATGTGGATAGGTTGGTTTTGTCTGGACACACAAATCTTATTTGATCACTTGCAATTAATAATGCGGACAGTCTGCCTGAAAAAAAAATCTGATTTGAGAAAAAATTTGATGTGTGTGCAGTCTGAACATAGCCATTAGGAGCTTTCCACATCCACAAAAGTTAACACAGACCTACAGGCTGTTCTGTTTAGTGCAACATTACTTGGACTTAATGCAACTAATTTCCTAGAGCTTTTTAAACTTCAGCTTTCAAACAAACTAAACCAAAGACCATTCCACGCCAAAAAAAAAACTGCCTAAAGCAACCACTCAGAGCACCTTAGCAGCCTCTTAGCAAAGTCTAAATCTCTTTAAACTTTGTATATCTCTTTAAATGGCCAGAGTGTTTACAATACGCAAGACTTATAATATTCAAAGTTCAAATCTCTCTGCAATCTTCCAAAGTATTAGAAGTACACAGAGCCTAAATAACCTTCAGACTTCAAACTAACTTTCATTCAAGGAAACTTTAAGCCAAAATTCAAAGTTAGCCTTGACAGACTTTCTTTTTCTTGTTTATCTTGAAGATTGTTCTGCTAGGAGGACTTGCAGATAAAATGACACACTGTTCCCACATTAGGCAAATCTTCTCCTACATCAGCACATACTGACACATCTCTTTCATTTAGCATCGAGGGCTCATCGAGTACTAGAGCAGACATCGCGTTCTCCTGAGGGACTTGGCTTTCTTGAAAGACAGAGGACTGAAAATAAATACATGAGGAACCGGTGGATGACAGTCAGCAAACTGTGTAGACAGATTGAGGAGAGACTGAAAAGTAATTACATTGAAAAGGAAGTCATTCAGAACCTCTGTATCATACAGAGAGGGGGTCAAAAAATTCAAAATCTCTTGTTTGTGTGTTCAGCAGAAAAAAGAAAGTCACACTGTTTTAACACAAATTTTGTTATTTTATGTTTTTAATTGATTTTCTTCGGAGTTATTACTTTTATCACATTCATTACTATTTTAAACAAATTAACATACGGCTACAGTAAATGAAATGTAAAATATATTACAGTAAAAACTATTGTATGTATGTTTACACCGATCCTAATATCCTAAAATTGGGTTGGTCACCCTTTTGCTGGCAAAACAGTCCTGTCCCTTCGAGGCATCGACTCTACTAAACCACTGAAGGTGTGCTGTGGTATCTGGCACAAAGATGTTAGCAGCAGATCCTTTAAGTCCTGTTAGTTGCGAGGTGGGGCCTCCATGGATCGGACTTGTTTGTTCAGCACATCCCACAGATGCTCGATTGGATTGAAATCTTGGGAATTTCGAGGCCAAGTCAACACATCAAACTCATTGTTGTGCTCCTCAAACCATTCCTGAACCATTTTTGCTTTGTGGCAGGCCGCATTATCCTGCTGAAAGAGGCCACAGCCACCAGGGAATACCGTTTTCATGAAAAGGTGTACATGGTCTGCAACAATGCTGAGGTAGGTGTCAAAGTAACATCCACATGGATGGCAGGACCCAAGGTTTCCCAACATTGCCCAAAGCATCACACTGCCTCCGCAGGCTTGCCATCTTCCCATGGTGCATCCTGGTGCCATGAGTTTCCCAGGTAAGCGACCCACACGCAGCCGGCCATCCACGTGATGTAAAAGAAAACGTGATTCATCAGACCAGGCCACTTTCTTCCTTCTTCCATTGCTCCGTGGTCCAGTTCTGATGCTAACATGCCCACTGTTGGTGTTTTCAGTGGTGGACAGGAGTCAGCATGGGTGCCCTGACTGGTCTGCAGCCCCATACGCAACAAACTGCGATGCACTGTGTGTTCTGACACCTTTCTATCAGAACCAGCATTAACTTCTTGAGCAATTTGAGCTACAGTAGCTCGTCTGTTTGATCAGACCACACGGGCCAGCCTTCGCTCCCCACGTGCATCAATGAGCCTTGGCCGCCCATGACCCTGTCGCCGGTTCACCACTGTTCCTTACATGGACACTGCTAAATTATTTATCCATTGTAGCTGGCTAAATACAGTCATAAATAGGTCTTTCATCTTCCATTCATTCCTTTTCCCTAACCTGTGTGGTAACTTCTGTTGTCTATTATTGTTAAAGGGGTCTCATTTTCAACTTTAGATAGTGTGTAATGTTGCAGTTTGAGCATAAAAAGATGTGCAAGTTTACAAAGCTCAAAGTCCACTCCAAAGGGAGATACCACTTTAACAGAATTCACTTTCCAAGAACTACAACAAACGACTCGTTTGGACTACAAATCGGTCATAATGAAGTCATAATGTTACTCATTTAAATAATCTCTGCCCAAGGAATATGCAAAAAGGGGAGCGAGGCCTGGTAGAGCTGTGTTAGAGAAGAAAACAGTGTTGTCGCTGTCAAAGAGATGCTGTTTTGTCCACCCCGTTTCCAAAACTCATTTGTTTGAGTGGTTTAAATTTATTTTAAACACTGTTTCTGAACATTATAATTACAGCGTTTATCTGTGTGTTGCACATTTTACAGAGAACAGCTTCCAGAACCACAATGCAGGATATACACAAAAGCTTCTCCTGAAATGGAGCAGTTCCCACTTTGTCGGGACAATCTGTTGTTTGTGGATCACAACTTGTAAGTATGTTTTATTATTTGCATTTTCTATTAACAGTTCCAATTGTAAGTTTTATGTTGTTGCTACGATGTAAACAAAGGGACCCCTTTAATATGGCTTGTTGGATGAACTTATTTTTATTTATTTTTATATGATAAGGCATGTGTGAAGTAAACGGACAAGTACAATGTGAGAGAAGGGGAACAAGACTGAGACATGACCCTGACAAAACTCGAACTCGAGTCTTCATATCAGGAGCAGCGTGAAACCCACTGTAATACAGCTCTGACAAACTCAACTGCATTTGGCCTCTTTCACCTTCCTCTTTTGCATCAGATAGAATCCAATCAGATAATTAATTATGTGTGACATAACATACACATTGAATGAATTAAACTGGATCATACCTAGTGGAATTGTTGTGGATCCCCTTAAAGTAAGATAAGTCCATACATACCATTCTCATCTCCGTGCGTGCCAAAACTCTGTCTGACGCACCCACCGCTACACTAGCTTAGCACAAAAACTGGAGGTAAACGGCTCCAGCTAGCCTACAAAATCTAACTTTGCTACTGTACCATGGGTGCAGCGGCGCCATGATATTACGCAACGCCTGAAAATATTCCCCAGCACGCTCTCTGTGCAAGCAGGTTGTCACGTTGGTTATGTTGACGGAAGTTAGCCTATTTTCCAATAATATCTGTCTGCAGAGCCGCAGAGCCACAGTTTTACCCCAGCAGCAGTTTCACCCCAGCAATTTTGCCTGCGCATGCGCAGTTTCACTACTGTTCTGTCCTAAAACTATCTAATGGTTACTGTTGCTTCTGCTGTTATTTTTTACATATCGTCGCTGCCCGATGAAACTCACGTATGTCCAAAACGCTTACTTTTCAGGAAGTGAAAAAAAAACACTGTATTTCAAAAGCAGTTGAATGTAGCGTTGTCATACTTGGTACGGCATCTTTACATGTAACCATATTCTTGCCAGTGTAATGATATAATCCACATTTGACC
This sequence comes from Gobio gobio, assembly GCF_949357685.1. Classification (NCBI taxonomy): domain Eukaryota; kingdom Metazoa; phylum Chordata; class Actinopteri; order Cypriniformes; family Gobionidae; genus Gobio; species Gobio gobio. Next base: position 14,499,525 of record NC_137102.1, on the reverse strand, counting down.
AAAATTGAGTTTAAATGGACATACGTGCATATTTTACAGTAACGGTGGTCGATACGCGTTTTTCCGATCATTAATTAGAATGGCAAAGTCGCGTTTCAGCAGAGGAATACGTGAGGAATACAGAGGAATACGTGCTGGATATTCTCAGCCTCTGGAAGCGGTGATAGCAGTATGAGTGAGGCATGTTCTAGTGACAATCATGACAGTAGCATTACAGGCTATAATTTGATCAGTTTGACTGAGAAAAAAAAGGCTGAATCTTATCAAAGAGACCGAGTTTATTTACATACTAGCAAGCAAACTAATCTGTGAAGAACTAGATTAGAACTAAACTGTGGAGAGCTTCAATGTCGTACTTTCGGCTATCCAGTGCTGAGCTTCGATGAAACAACTTCACGAGACCAGCGAGACCGGCGAGATGCTTCCACAGGGCGGGAGATACGTGGCGTGATTGACAGCTTTGACACCAAATGGATATACGTGAAAATCAGATGACATGATTTCACAACATTTCATTGGCCATTTAGATATGTGACGCATACTGTATACGGAAATGAACCTGGACATTCAATCCGTCGAAAAATCTCAAAATCGCCAAAATGGACATACGTGGTTTTCATCGGACAGCGACGATATGCTGTTGCTCGCAGGCCTTCAGGCTCCTTTACTGAAATAAAACAATGCTTGTGTCATGAACACTTTAATCTTTTACGTTTTCCCTCCAAAAACAAACAGTCTGGTATAATAAACACATTTTATATTTCAAACCCTGGTACAACAAACAAACTTTCGAATAGACACTCAAAGGGTATAACTTGTTGTGAACTTCTTTTTCCTCGTTTGAAGAAGAGACCAGGAATCGTTGGGATATCTTTAAAGCAGACGTTACTCGTTTATTGAGAATCGTGCTGTTCTTCGGCTGAGGTCATCAAGTCTAACTAAATGAGTTATACATTGTAATTTATCTACATCTTAGGGGGAGGGATTATACAGCAGGGGAGGAGACACTCTGAACAATACAATGCAAATGTTGTATAGGTAAAAGGGCACACCCTACTATGAAAGCCCTACCAGTCCCATTGAATCAGCATAACTATTTGCATGCTGATACTTGCCAGGAACTCCAATTCCAATAGCCATCCCAGAGCCATTAAAGACAAAAGGTGCAACGTCTGGGCTCCGAAAGGTGGAATCTCAGTGATCTGTCTCATTTAAAACACAATAGAGAAAACAGGTCTGGCAGGAAAGGAGACTCTTGCTAGAGCCTCTGAAATCAGTAAAACAGGTCTGGAAGATTTGCATAGCAGACTAATTCATCTGATATCATCATTTTTACCTTAAATACTAAATGCAATGTACTTTCTTAAATTTGTAATCCCACAAACTCTAATTCCTCAAGTTGATTCATTCTGCCTGGGGTAAATGCATAAATTTGAAAACAAATAAAACTTAATTTCAAACAGACTGAAAGTGTGAGCATATTATTAATTTGTTGGAGACATAACCTAGAATACAATTTAATTTACATTTATTTATTATTTATTACATTTACAATTTATATTTTAAACATTCCATTATTTTACCATTACATTGATCACTAACTATACAATCATACAAGTAAAATTTTTTTTAATAAATTCAAATTTCAGGGTTATAAAAGGATGACACGCTAGCGTTTTTGTTGTCCCTCACCTCTGACATGAATAAGTGCAAGAAGAGCATTTTTCCAGTGCTGTAACATGCATCTCGATGACATAAAACTCTCATGACGAAATGCGCATACGCGGACAAAACTGCTGTGGGGTAAAACTGTGGCTCTGCAGTCAGACCGTTCTCCTATTTTCAGGCGCTGCGTAATATCATTGCGCCTGTTGCACCCATGGGACGGCAGCAAAGTTCCTTGATCCTTACGCAGGAATGAGAGTATAGTTCCAAGCCATATCGGTCTAGAAAATCTTAGTACACGATGTAACTATACACATCACAATATGTAAATAGGAAAATGTTGGCGTTATTTTGTCGCTTATTGAGCCGTAGGCTAGATGGATCCGTTTACCTCCAGTCTTTGTGTTAAGACGCTCAGAGATGAGAATGGTACGTATGGACTTATCTAACTCTGGGGGATATGGTGAATAAGCTAAAGTCCAAAAAAGTCAGCGTATTCCTTTAAAATTGTTTCTATCCTTCCCACTGTTACAGTGACGGTCATGCTGAAATGTCTTATATGTACAGTGGCATGAAAAAGTATGTGAACCGCTTGCAGAATCTGTGAAAATGGGAATAATTTTAACTAAATAAAAGGGATCATACAAAATGCATGTTATTTTTTATTAAGTACTGTCCTGAATAAGATATTTTTCATAAACATTTTTTACATATAGTCCACAAGACAAAAAAATAGATGAATTTATTGAAATAACCCTGATAAAAAGTGTATGAACCATTGATTCTCAATGCTGTGTGTCGTTCCCTGGATGATCCACGGCTGTTTTTGTGTTTGAGGGATTGAGGGACTCAAACACAACTACTAAAAAAGGTTCAAACATTCACTGATGCTCCAGAAGGAAACACAATGCATTAAGAGCTGGGGGGTGAAAACCTATTGAATTTGAAAATCAAGGTAAATTGTACTTAATTTGTCTTCCGGGAAACATGCAAGTATCTTCTGTTGCTTCTGAAGGGCAGTACTAAATGAAAAAAAATTATATTTAAACAAAATAAGAATTAAATAAAAATTTGGGCATCTTCATCCTGTTCAAGTTTTCAACCCCCGGCTCTTAATGCATTGTGTTTCCTTCTGGAGCATCAGTGAATGTTTGAACCTTTTTTAGTAGTTGTGCTTGAGTCCCTCAATTGTCCTCAGTGTGAAAAGATGGCTCTTAAAATCAGTCATCGCTGGATAGGGTTCAAATATGAAAAAGAGGCTGGAAAACTGAAGAATGTGCAGGACCTGGAGGATTTTTCTGAAGAACATTGGTCAGTTTAACTGCTCAGGACAAACAAGGAACTCGTGAACAACCATCACAAAACAAAAAAAACAGCCGTGGATCATCCAGGGAACGACACACAGCACTGAGAATCAATGGTTCATAAACTTTTTATCAGGGTTATTTTAATAAATTCAGCTATTTTTTTTGTCTTGTGGACTATATGTTTTTATGTAAAATATCTTATTCAGGACAGTACTAAATAAAAAATAACATGCATTTTGTATAATCCCTCTTATTTAGTTAAAATTATTCCCATTTTCACAGATTCTGCAAGCGGTTCACATACCTTTTCATGCCACTGTAGTTATGCACAATTTATTAGGGTCTAGCCTTGACCTAAAGTGACAGATGCACTTAAGTCTGTTAACTGATAATACTGTTGCTATAGGTAGCAATAAAAAATATACAAAACAGAGCAGCTATGGAGCAGATTAAATGTGTTTTTACATTTTAAATCGCAAATGTGAAGATTCTTTTGAGGATTTTCTTTTCAAATATACTCTTGAAAAAACTCCTCTATTCAGTGCCCAAGAAATGCATTCATGATCTTTTGTGATTTGTAATGATTGTAAAACCAGAGACATGTACTGTCATGAGTGTCTAATGAAATAATGGTGCACTCATCTTCTTCTGTCTATTCAATCAGAAAACTACACCTGACAGATGCACTTTACCCCTGTTCTGCACACTGACTGGAGCTGGATCTCAGCTCAAGATCACGAAGAGTGTGTCATCAGGGGTTAATTCATAAAAGATCAAACAACTTGACAGTCATACAGACCCAAAGGCATATTATACTGAGTTTAAGCCCCCATTGCATGATTGCAAATGTCAGTAGAGTCATCTGAGATATCATCACACTTCATTTTTGTCCACAATCAAGAAAACTTACAAAAGAAAACTGCAATCTGTTGTCAGAATAGGACAAGAAAGTGCAAGCTCAAAATTTTGAGCCCTGAAGATGAGTATTTTTTAAGAGGTCAGGGTTTACCTTCACCTATCTGCCTCATTTCATAGTTCAAACAGATAACAGTACTCTGACGTATTTACTGGATCATGAATTCAACATACAACACTGGCCAGGAAAAATCAATGCTTGTGCAGAAACTCTCCAACTGTCTCTCGAATATAGACTAGCATGTCACGTGGACTGAAATAAAAAGCAATCTGACCTTAAACAGAAACACATGATATGGTCTGTTTTGGTAAAGTTGCATTGCATTGATTGTACATTTGGAGCACAATAAAATATAATTAATGTAACTTTGCGGTTGAAATTGATTTTGCTAAATCTGCAGGCCCCCAACTCCATAGGTTGCCAAAAAATGTTCATGTGTGCTGAAATTACGACGAACAATAAGATGTTGGAAGCTTAGAGTATTTTAAAAGGTTACAGGTAACAAATTACCTTTTATCTTTACATTACCATTCCAACGTCAAGGTTAGTTATAGTTTTTGCTTTAATCTCATGGTGTTTTCCTTTTATGGCTCTGTGAGAGTCAAAGTGCATGTGTGGATGTATGCTGACATAGACATGAATGCCATGGTACATTTACGTTTTTTCATCCAGTAGATGCTATTATCCAAAGCGACAGTCGAGTGATGAATAGCAACAGCAGTTTATCATAAGAGTCAATGCAATGCAAGTGTCAAGTGTAAGGTTGATTACAGAAGTTAATAGTTATTATAATAATTGCCTTTGTTTAAGGTTGTGGATTAGTTCAGTTCTTGCATTATAGAGCCTTCCTGTAGCTCAAACAGTAGAGCATGGTGCTAGCAACGCCAAGGGTTTGATTCCCTGGGAATTAATTGAAAAAATGTATAGCTTAAACGCAATGTAAGTCACTTTGGATAAAAGTGTCTGGCAAATGCATTATAAGAAATTGTAAATAATGCACAACATATGGTTAAAATTAGTTTAAATTATGGTTTTATATTATTTTAAAGCTATTTAAATTAGCTGATTTATAAATACACTATATTGCCAAAAGTATTGGGACACCCCTCCAAATCATTGAGTTTAGGTGTTCTAATCACTTCCATGGCCACAGGTGTATAAAATCAAGCACTAGGCATGCAGACGCTTCGACAAACATTTGTGAAAGAATGGGTCGCTCTCAGGAACTCAGTGAATTCAAGTGTGGTACCGTGATAGGTTGCCACCTGTGCAAGAAGTCCATTAGCGAAATTTCCTAACTACTAAATATTCCACGGTCAACTGTTACGAGGTATTAAATCAAAGTGGAAGAAATTGGGTACAACACCAACTGTAAATCCATGTAAAATCATAGAGCGGGGTCAGCTCATGCTGAGGCGCACAGTGCGCAGAAGTCGCCAACTTTCTGCAGAGTCAATAGCTACGGACCTCCAAACTTTGTGTGGCCTTCAGATTAGCTCAAGAACAGTGCATAGATAGCTTCATGGAATGGGTTTCCATGGCTGAGCAGTTCATCCAAGCCTTACATCACCAAGTGCAATGCAAAGCGTGGGATGCAGTGGTGTAAAGCAAGCCACCACAGGACTCTAGAGCAATGGAGATGTGTTCTCTGGAGTGACGAATCACACTTCTCTGTCTGGAAATCCGATGGACGAGTCTGGGTTTGGCAGTTGCCATGAGATCGGCACTTGCCTGACTGCATTGTGCCAAGTGTAAAGTTTGGTCGAGGGGGGATTATGGTAGGGGGGTGAGTTGTTTTTCATGGATTGGGCTTGGCCCGTTAGTTCCAGTAAAAGGAACTCTTAATGCTTCAGCAAACCAAGACATTTTGGACAATTTCATGCTCCCAACTTTGAGGGAACAGTTTGGGGATGGCCCCTTCCTCCCGAGCCAGGCCTTCTCGTCCAACATCAGTGTCTGACCTCACAAATGCGCTTCTAGAAGAATGGTGAAAAATTCCCATAAACACACTCCTAAACCCTGTGGAAAGCCTTCCCAGAAGAGTTGAAGCTGTTATAGCTGCAAAGGGTGGGCCAACTCTATTAAACCCTATGGAATAAGAACGGGATGTCAATGAAGTTCATGTGCATGTAAAGGCAAGCGTCCCAAAACGTTTGGCAGCATAGTGTATCTGATCAAATTTAAATAAAGTAAGCAAAACCTTTCCTATTCAGTTGTTTCTGATGACTTGCATTGCAATTCTTCCAGCTCTTTTCTTTTCTTATTTTCACTCTCTTCTCTTGTAGTTCATATGCAAGAAATACTAATGATTAAAACTTTTTCATGTGGATAATAAACTGAAATTCTGAAAATATCATAAGCCAAGCGTTCATCCAAAAAGGCTCCCTTTCATTTCACAACCTTCCCTGGCATCCGTTCAAAGTGACTGTTAAACGCAATGCAGAGGCTATCTCTCATCAAACAACAGGCACATGCTCATGACCATTTGACAGGACATTCTTATTATAGGCTACAAGTTGGAGAACCAACTGCAGGGCAAAACTATTGGTGGTGCTAGGAGGTATGAGGCTTCCGACTACAGAGATTTTGTTTTTTAAAACATTCCTTTATGCTCCCAAGAGCCATACATTCCATACAAAAGTTACAGGTCATATTCTGCAGTACATGTGACTACATGCAAGTAATTATCTGAGCAAACCTACTGTATTTGTGTGATGTGAAGTATCAGTCTTGCTTTTATCAAATACTTACTACTTGCTTGTATCAAATGCAGCAACCACCGACAATGTCGGTGCCAAATTAATTTGGGATAAAATCCAGTGCAATGTTCTTCTCTTCACAGTCTCTGATGTACTATTTTCATCAATGTGATCCCAGCGCTAGTTTCAAGTCAGTTGTGAGTATGGATAGACATAGACATATTGTATTAAAAGATACTATCATTTAATAAATGTTTTATTCCAGAGTAAGGCTTCCATCAGCCTTTGGGGTAAATCCTTTTTATTTTCCAACAAAGTCTTACAACTGGCACACTGGAGGGTGATGATAATGTCTGATAGAGATTTCACCCCTGTAGCAAATTTCTAATCGGTTAAAACAATGTTACAACTCATCCCATGTTACAACAATCCCCCGTCTCTGCAGTCCAAGTGCTTTGGAAAGTTATGTTACGATCCTCCCCAATGAGAAGTCTTTTTTTAATATATGTGACCCTGGACCACAAAACCAGTCATAAGCGTAAATGTTTTGAAATTGGGACGTATACATCATCTGAAAGCTGAATCAATAAACGTTGTCCGTTGATGTATGGTTTGTTAGGATAGGACAATATTTGGCCAAGATACAACTATTTAAAAAATCTGGAATCTGAAAAAAAAAAAAAATCGAAATATTGAGAAAATTGTCTTTAAAGGTGCACTATGTAAAATGTTTTGAGTAAAATATCCAAAAACCACTAGGCCAGTGTTATATATTTTGTTCAGTTGAGTACTTAGAATATCCCAAATGTTTCCAACTATTTGTAAATCGTAAGAAATTGCTATTTTAACAAAGGAACCGGGACGTGTGAGGGAGTCACCTGTCAATGGCGTCATATCTGCGTTACCCTCGGTTTCCGGTTTTATTTTGCATATACATGCAAAATAAAGAAGACCACATGTCCCAAGATTCTGCCACACAAACATGATGTCATCAAACTAAAAACCAAATCAAATTATAAACCAGGCATGATATTTTACTTTCTTACATCACATCCTTGCGCCTGCTGCACCCATGGTACGGCAGCAAAGTTCCTTGATCATTACGCATGAATGAGAGTATAGTTCCTAGCCATATTGGTCTAGAAAATCACATCTTTTCATTTTCTTAGTACATGATGTAACTATACACATCACAACATGTAAATAGGAAAATGTTGGCGTTATTTTGTCACTTATTGAGCAGTAGGCTAGCTGGAGCTGTTTACCTCCAGTCTGTGCAATTAAAAATTATCTGTAATTTTTTAATGTTATATTTTTATTGTTTTTATTTTTAAATTATTTATTTCAATTTTTATGATGTAATTACTTTTCAATAAACACAAAGTCTGGGAAACCCTGACGTAATGTAATATTTAAGGCACTTCATGTTGTTGATAAAGAATGAAATATATTTTTTTGCTCTTTGTATTTTTATATCATTATGTTACAAGTTGGGTTAAAAGTAATCAAAAAGTAGTCCGAATATATTACCTAAAATTAGTAATATAAATTAGATTACTAACTACCAGTAGCGGCTTCTGGATGTAAATTTAGGTAGGGCACATTCAGGGTTTTAGCGCTAGTTTATGATTAACATTTTGAAAGATTTATATTCTAATCACTGAACATACACTCATTTTGGGCAGAATTCTAATGCCATTGCGTTATTCAGTCCCAGGGTGGTGTGCGGTGCTCTAATGATGATTGACAGTCTTAGTAAGTACACAAGACTAACGCATACATCTTAGAATTGCAGTTTTTATTGCCTCAAATGTTGTTTTATAATACTGCAAGTTGTGTAGGAATTCCAGTGAGGAAAGTCATGTCTATTCTCAGAACAACCATAAAACAAACACAACAGAACTACTGTAGCCTATAATATAAAAGTTATTCACATGAACAAGTTTTAAATAAAGACATAAACTTTCATTAATTTGATATGCTTCTCCACATAGGAAGAACAGACATGCCAACTAGTTAATGACCTGATGCAGACACATACAGTTGTGGTCAGAATTATTGGCACCTCTGGTAAATATGGTCAAAGATGGCTGTAAAAATAAATCTGCATTGTTTATCCTTTTGATCTTTTATTTAAAAAAATTCACAAAAATCTAACCTTTCATTGAAGTAAAACAATTTAAAGTGGGGGAGGAAATCACATTATGAAATAAATGCTTATCTCCATAATTATTGACACCCTTTTACCCTTTTATTAAATACTTTTTGCAACCTCCATTTGCCAAGATGACCTCTCTGAGTCTTGTTCTATAATGCCTGATGAGTTTGGAGAACACCTGACAAGAGATCAGAGACCATTCCTCCATACAAAATCTCTCCAGATCCTTCAGATTCCCAGCTCCATGTTGGTGCTTCTTCTCTTCAGCTCACCCCACTCATTTTCTATAGGGTTCAAGTCAGGGGATGGGACGGCCATGGCAGAAGCTTCATTTTGTTCTCAGTGACACATTTGTGTGTTGATTTTGATGTTTGTTTTGGATCTTTCCTGATTGAAGATCCAACCGTGGTCCATTATAAGATTTCTAGCACAGGATTTTTTTTATCTGTTGGTATTTGCTAGAATACATGATACCATGTATCTGAACAAGATGTCCAGGACCTTCAAATACAACATTAAAGATTCAGCTGTATTTTTAACCATGGACATGGGGTACTTTTTATCCCTGCTTGCACCAAACCCATCTAGTGGGTTTGCTGCCAAAAAGCTCATTTTTTGTTTAATCTGACCACAGGGGACCAGGTCTCCTTTGAAGTTCCAGTCGTGTCTGACAACTGAATATGCTGGAGTTTGTTTCTGGATGAGCAAGAAGATTATTTCTTGAATCCCTCCCAAACAACATGTGGTGATGTAGGGCTTTCTGACCCCAAGACTCAACTAATATCTGTGATTCTCCATCTGTGATCCTTGGAGAGTCTTTGGCCACTCAAACTCTCCTCCTCGCCTTGCATTAAGACAATATAGACACACATCCTCTTGATCGGAACTTCTTAATTATTGCCCTGATGGTGGAAATGGGGATTTTCAATGCTTTAGCTATTTTCCTACTTTCTATTTTGTGATGCTGCACATCAGAACTATATTCTTTGGTTTTACTCATTCTGATGGATGATTAAGGGAATTTGGCCTTTGTGTTTCCTCATATTTATACTCCTGTGAAACAAGAAGCCATAGATAGACAATCTCATGTTCCTAGTCACCCTGGTGTGCTAAAAAACCCTTAAATATTAATGGGAATATACTTCAGAGATATTTTACATCAGAGATTATTATGTTTGTGGCCAACATGTTTTGGAGAAAAACATTTATTTAATGTGATTTTCCTCCGACTTTCCATTCTTTTACTTCAATGAAAGGTTGGGTTTTTGCAAATTTTTTGAATGATAGATCAAAAGGATAAACAATGCAGATTCATTTTTTCAGCCATCTTTGATCATATGTAACAGGGGTGCCAATAATTCTGACCACAACTTTAGCTGAAGCGGACTGATAGTGTCTTGGTCTGGACTCTGGAGTGAGGTTTACGTGAGGTCACGTGAAAACAGCAGGGGCAGCCAGAAATCTGCCCCAATGGCGCTCGCGCGCTGCAATTCCATTTTTCACCACAGATTTACAATGGAAATTTGTGGGGCGTTGTAGAGCTGGGGAGGGCGCAGAGACTGGCTGCCACACCTAGTATCATGATGCCTGTCGAATCCATGTGCTTGTACTTAAGATGTACATTACATCTTAAAAAGTCTAGAAAATCCAAAGAATATTTGTTGCAGAATTCTGAATACATTTACAATTTATTATTAATTCAGTGTATATAGAGGTCAATGTTTGGATTAAAATTGTCATGTAATTTGGAATCAGTAACTGACTACAATTTGTAAGTAATCTATGCCAAGTTTAGGCTTACAACCAGGGTTAGGTGCTTCCTCATCAGACTACACCCTCTGATTTTAAGGATAAATTATGGTTAGGGTTAGATTTATGGATAATTAAGACTACATTTTTCAGACAGGAATGTCGTTCTAGGATCAACAAAATAGGTCAAAATATGATTTGGCAAAATCAAGGTAACCCATCAGTATGGAGAATTTATCTAAAATGTCTTTTTAAATGTACTTTTACTGTTACCGTTACAGCAACATAAACTTTTTTCCCTTTAAATTTGGAGTAATGGCTAATGTTTAATAAAAACCTATTTTGAGTTAAATACAATTTATAAATGCCTGGACTAGTAACAGCAGCCATAAATCTTTATGAATACCTTCATGCTATAGGTGAGCACCCTCACATTTTATTGGTATGATAATGCTACATTTCACTTTTCAAACATGTTGTAACGGTTTTTGAGCCACTGCCCGGCTCCACGGGGTCCACCCAATCAGAAGCTTGGCCCATCCTGGCCCTTGCCAAATAACCGATTTCAATATTTCAGCTGCAGATTTTGAGAGCGACCATGGTTCTCAGCTGCTTGCCATCAAAAAATCTGCTTGTGTAAGCCTGAAATCCCATATCAACCTCAATCAGTTAAACAATATAAAGATAGACTACCTGCGCTTTTAATTCTTTAAAATAAATAATATAAAATTGCATAAATTATTCTTGAACTGACCGAAGTATTTATAGGGAGAAGGTTACATTACATTTGAACATAAGATGTAAAATTTTTATGTATCCACTTGTTTTTTATAGAATTGTTGTAGACAGAATTTAATGGAATCACATCAGAAGTAACTGTAGTTAAATTACAAATAAATTAAGAGTAATTCCTTACTTTACTTTTTTAAATTACAGTAATTAATGAATTGGCTACACCAACACTGATTATGCAATTGCATAGTAAACCTGTTCATTCCGCATCTGAGCTGCATTAAAGCGTTAGTTCACCTAAAAATGAAAATTAGCCCATAACAATCAAGAGTTATATAAAAAAATGTCCTGGATCTTCCAAGCTTTATAATGGCTGTGAATGATCTGTTTTTGAAGTCCATAAAAGTGCATCTATATACACATCATAACTGCTCCACATCCATATTTAAAGAGCACCTATTATGCAAAATCCACTTTTACATGATGTTTGAACATAAATGTGCGTTGACAGTGTGTGTAAACAACCACCCTATAACGATAAAAATCCACCCAGTATTTTCTTTTTAATCCCCAAAAATCATAAGCAGTGTTTCAGAATGCTTACGCTACATTTGACGAGCTTAACTTGTGTGCAATGTCGAGAGGTGTTACACTTTTCCCGTAAGTTTAATACAGAAGACGGTCTGCCGGAAGTTACACAAAGTTTTAAATATGGATATTTTCCTTACACAAACACATTGCTTCGCTTCAGAAGGCCTTTATTAACCCCCCGGAGCTGCGTGGAGCAGTTATATGATGGATAGGTGTACTTTTATGGACTTCAAAAACAGCAAAATTCACTGGCATTATAAAGCTTGGAAGAGCCAGGACATTTTTTTATAGAACTCTTATTGTGTTTGCCTGAAAGAAGAATGTCATATACACCTAGGATAACTTGAGGGTGAGTAAATCATGGGCTAATTTTCATTTTTGGGTGAACTAACCCTTTAAGCATAAATACAAAGATGGATTTTGTTGATACTGACTTTATTTGATTGGTAATAACCATACAGTGTCTTCTTATTCTGATTGAATTGATTGATTAAATGTAAGAATCTGACATAAGAGGCCACGGATATGACATTTAAAAATATTGTTAATCTCTGGCTTTATTGCTCAGTGTTATTTCAGGGTCTTTCAACTAAAAGAGCACATCCTGTTTTTTATTGTATTATAATGAGTATTTAATATTACCTCTAAACTTTGACTTGGCTAGGCATGTTGCATATTGCATATGTAGAACCTCAAAGGATATTTTAATTTTTGTTTATGTTTTGCTACTATATAATGATGTTTTTGAGGTAATTTGTAGTTAGGGCCCAAACATAAACTTAAGCCCAAAATACTAAATTATACTAATACTTTTTTTGTGATGGGGCCAGTGAAAGTTTTTGCAGGGCAAGTAAAAATCTGGACCAGAATGAACCTGTAGAAAAGCTTCTTTCATTGAGCCCTATACATTATAAATATAGAGAGTTCCTTTCAAGACCTGCCTCTTTTGTTATAAAATAAAGTTTAGTTATACTGGGAAGAAATTATGTTAAAAGCCTGGGCCCACCAGGAATTTCACTTAGCCCACCCTGCATCTCAAAGCTGGAGCCAGGCCTGTTGTGAGCTGAACAAACTATGGGGAAAGAGGCTCTCTGAGGATACAGTATATAATGATTTGATTGCAGCAGATTGTTTGGTTTATCTGCAGTTTCAAGGTCAAATGAACAGTGTTAATTATTAAAGTTGATGAACATGGCCTTCATCTGGAACTCATTTCAGTGAGACACGTCACACATATTGAGATTCAAACAGTACTTTTGATAAGATCAGCAATATATCGGCACTTAAAGCTCCGTTGGTAACATTTTACAATAAGGTTTTATTAGCTCAGGTCCATTAAATAATATTAACAGATACAACTTTTGATTTTAATAATGTATTAGTGAATGTTGAAATTAACATGAACTAGGATTAATAAATGCTTAATTTTAACTATTGTAACCAATAATGTAACAATGAAACTTATTTGTAAATTGTTACCGATCCAATCAGTTGCCAAAAATATCTGAGAAGAATGTTCAATTAATTTTAATTTTCAGATTGCAGCACGCAAGTGTAATAGATTAAATGGCCAAAGGTAACAAAACAAGGCGTGTTAATGATCCATTCCTAAAATCATGTCTATGCTCATTCACTTGGATTATTTGTCTGATATGTGTAATTATACCAGCCTGAACAAGTTATGAAAATTTTACTTACTAGTTTATGTCAGTGAGTCTGAACTAACTGAACTTTTGGGTTTTTGGGCAGAGCACCAGTTGCCAACAATCAATGACTCTTTGTCCATAAGCGACCTGTCAAATTAAGTTTACTAAATTTGTATAGTATAAACTTCTTGTCTTGCAAATAAACACGTTGCCAATTCATACAGCTTTTTGACCTCTCCTCATCCCCACGATAGGAAAAATACTCAGAAAACCTCTTCTGAAAATAAGATCAATCATTCGCTACACTTGCTCATCTGACCCAAACCAAAAAATAGAATATAAATGATTTTAGACACAACAGGTGTAGCATAAGAGTGGTACAATATTTTTTGTTTAATTATAATAAATGTAATGATGGAACAGATTGTTTTTTTTTAACATGTGACACTGATGCAACCTCAACCTTTTAATCATCAATAGATTTTGTGTCGCAATCAAAAGATAGACTTAAAAAATGGTGTGCATTCATTGTTAAAAACGAGTTTTGTTTTGAAACGTTGAGTGAAAGACCTGTGGTTGTGACATACCGGTTTTCATTGTAATACATCCATAGAAAGGAATTTGCATTAAAATCTACAGAGAATTGTTAAGCCATTGCTTTTGTAATAAATAAGCATGACTTAATCAACATGTCTACATTTTTAAAAAGGGTTTCAGAGAGTTTACAAAAAAACAAACAAAAAAAAACACATCGAAGACCTTGAAGCTGTTTCCCAACATTGCAATACTATCAAAGTACAGTCTACTGGCCCTCAGGTGGAGGTGTCCATGGACTCCGTTCAAGGACATCCACACAAACACATATACACCCATCCAGGGTTTCTCCTATAAAGGCATCTGGCACGTTTTCAGAAAAAAAAGTGTTGGGGGCAGTCATTAGTTGAGGAGTTACGTCAGGGGCTGTGGCTTGTGGTGAATCATATAAAAACAGTGCTAAGAATGTAAGAGTGTATCTTCAAGGATTACAGCCACACTCTAGTTCCACCAGTCTTTGTCTCCCCAGCAGTCATGATCTTAAGCATTGCCCTCATTTGGGCCATAGTGGTTGGGCTCTGTTGTTGTCTTTGGCTTATCACAGGAATACGCAGAAGGTAAATACCCACATTTTGGTGACTAAAATCTTGGGAACATCATGGGGATGGTGGGATTCACATCTGTTTGACAATCAATGTTAAGTAATGTTACAATATCTAATGCTTAATGACTTGCAGTGTACTTAAAGATAAATTAAAAATGTAAGATCTTAACTTATTTTTAGTTCGTTTATTCCAGACAACTTTTTTGCTTTGTATGGTATTGAATAGAATCAAGGGTATGTTCTTTAAAGTTCTGTAAGAACTGAACTACATGATAGAACTTGTTTCTTGTTCTTAAACCCTACATTTATGAGCGGTTTTGTAATTGTTTGACGTTGTGGGTGTTTCAGACAACCCGGGGAGCCTCCAGTAGAAAACGGCTGGATCCCTTACCTTGGCTGTGCTCTTCAGTTTGGGGCAAACCCTTTGGAGTTTCTTCGCAGCAGACAGAAGAAATATGGTCATATTTTTACATGCAAGATCGCTGGGCAGTATGTCCATTTCCTTTGTGATCCATTCTCCTACCACGCCGTCATCCGCCAAGGAAGACATCTGGACTGGAAGAAATTTCACTTTGATGCCTCTGCAAAGGTACAGGAAATAACTTTTTGATTATTTCAGCAATCTAACTACAAAATTAACTCCTTAAATTGGCATGTGATGACGTGGATGTGTTCCTGCAGGCATTTGGTCACGAGAGCATGGATCCCAGCCACGGTTACACCACCGAAAATCTGCACCAGACCTTCCTAAAGACCCTGCAAGGGGATGCCTTGTCTTCTCTTAATGAGACCATGATGGAAAACCTTCAGAGCACTATGTTGCAGTCAGGCATGCTGAAGGCCGAAACTTCCAAGTGGCAGAGCGATGGTATTTTTGCCTTCTGCTACAAGATCATGTTTGAAGCTGGCTACCTGACCCTCTTTGGAAAGGAATTGGATGGGGACCAAAGCATTGCACGTCAGCAAGCCCAAAAAGCTCTGGTGCTGAATGCTCTGGAGAACTTTAAAGAATTTGATAAGATCTTTCCTGCTCTGATCGCTGGCCTCCCCATTCACGTTTTCAAGAGTGCCTACAGTGCTCGCGAGAACCTCGCCAAGACTATGCTCCACGAGAACCTCAGCAAGCGTACCAATGTGTCTGACCTCGTATCCTTGCGCATGCTTTTGAATGACACATTATCTACCTTCAATGAGCTGAGCAAAGCCAGGACCCATGTGGCCATACTGTGGGCTTCACAAGCCAACACCTTGCCTGCAACCTTCTGGACCCTGTTCTATATGATCAGGTACAACTCATACTCAGCCAGCATAAAACTGCACAGTAGTCACTCCCCAGAGTTATAAACCAGCATAGATAAATAGGTTAATTGTAGTAGTGGAGATAAGTATTAGAGTGTTCTTGGAAAAGACAGTCTCTGCATATGGAAACGTTTAACTGTGAAAATGATCTATAATATTGTATGCAACAGAGAACAGATTAATAATGTGCTTGTTTGATGACAAATCTTCTGCATGTTTTCAGGTGCCCTGCAGCCATGAAGGCTGCTAGCGAGGAGGTGAGGCGAACATTTGAAAGTTCTTATCAGAAAGTCGATCCCACGAATTCTCAACTTGCACTTACAAGGGAACAGTTGGACAACATGCC
Organism: Gobio gobio; assembly: GCF_949357685.1. Classification (NCBI taxonomy): domain Eukaryota; kingdom Metazoa; phylum Chordata; class Actinopteri; order Cypriniformes; family Gobionidae; genus Gobio; species Gobio gobio. Next base: position 14,483,279 of record NC_137102.1, on the reverse strand, counting down.
AGTTCTAGGTAAGAAACACTTTGAAAATATTTAAATGTTTATGTATTCAACATTCTTAACATAGCCTACCAAAAGGTCATGTGGACTACAGCTTTCCTGCAATTTCAGACAGCATCATTAAAGAGGCGATGAGACTGTCCAGTGCCTCCCTGAATGTGAGAATGGCCAAGAGCGATTTCCTTCTTCACCTGGACAACAAGGAGTCTTACCACATCCGCAAAGATGATGTAATAGCTCTGTATCCCCCGATGATTCACTTTGATCCTGAAATCTATGACAATCCTCTGGTGAGTATTTATGTTAGATAAATAGCAGCTTTCACCTGAGAAAAACATTTGAATTAACTTTATTGAAATTTTATTCTCATCATGAATGTTTTTGCCACAAACAGACATACAAGTATGATAGATACCTTGACGAGAATGGGCAGGAGAAGACCAGCTTTTACCGAAATGGACGCAAACTTCGATACTACTACATGCCCTTCGGCTCTGGGGTGACCAAGTGTCCGGGCCGTTTATTTGCTGTGCACGAGATTAAGCAGTTCCTGTCTCTGTTGCTAGCGTACTTTGAGATGGAACTTTTGGACTCTGAAGTGAAAGAACCACTGTTGGACCAGTCTCGGGCCGGACTGGGTGTTTTGCAGCCTACCTATGATGTTGACTTTCGATATAGACTCAAATCTCACTAAGAATCTCACACTTATTTATTGACTGTTGACTTATAATGTAAATAATGTACATTTTTGCATCATGCCCAAGTAGACAAATGTGAATAGGCTTCAATTGTGTTTTCTTTCTATTCAACTTGATTAGAGAAAGATTTTAGGAAGTTTGACAGGAACTTGAGAGCTCTCCTTTTAAAATTTTCAGTAACATTTACTGCACTTGTGCTATGTGTATTATTATTATTATTCTCAGTTCTTAAACTATCTGACAGTATTCTAAATATGATATTGTACATTGCATTGAAAATGTAATCACCCACATCCTATCTCACTGGCTGTTCACCATTTTTGTAAAATGATATGTGCTTTGTGATTTTTATTTTGAATGTACAGAGTGATTTTTTTTTACCAAAATACCTGAGTGTGTCTTATTCACCAGCTGTTTAAAGGTGCTTAAAGCGATTTTAGATCGAAATTATAGACCTCGAAATATATAAATGAAATAACTTTCCAGATGCATCATGATGATCTCTGTAACAGACTCTGTAAAGAGTAAAATGTCAGAATCGTGGTCAGACTAGCCAATCAGAGGTTTTTTGAGAAGCTTTCGCCCGTTTCGAAAACTGAAACATTAAAATTAAAACTAAAACTGCCAGTAGGTGGCAGCAAGTCAGTGTTAGCCTCTTTTCCACCATCTGGCCGAATGGTTCTAAAAACGGTAAAGAACCGATCTAGTTATATTTCCACTTGAGCCTGGTAAGGCACGGCACGATTACAAACCGCTCTAGGCTAGTGATGGGGAGTCGACTGCAAAAGAGCCGATTCCTCGACTCTGAATAGCCTCAGAGTCGGGGTCGACTCCAGCACAGGATTCAACTCTCAATGTCGACTCTGTTGCTGTGTCCGAAAACGCTCACTTGTTTACTAACTCTCTAATTGCCTATAAAGTGCATGGCAGTTGAGTGCACTATATAAGGAGTGAATGAAATGAAGCGAGGAATTCGGACACTGACGTAATACACCACGTCAGAGAGCTGTCGCAGAAACTTTGTCACTGTGTCTTTAGTTTGTAATTATACATAGGCTTCCTCGACAGCTTATAAAAACGGAAAAACTTCTGTGTTTTTTAGCTTGTTTGCTGTACACCCTGTCACATAACAAAAAATAGAACAATGTCTAAAATCTGCTATAAGTCAGAAATGAAAAGGAGGCCGCTTCACACAAGTCAATGGGGAGCGTTGGATTGTTTCCCCCACGTGTGGGCGTGGCCTAAATGCGCTCTGTCTCTATGGTTGGCTGGTAGAGCGCGTGTAATGACACCGCAACTCATGATTGGTCAGTTGTCTGTTGCGCGCTATTTGAGCGATGTACTAAACACAAAATTATAATAAAATTTTCATATCTGATCATCCTCCATAACGTGGTTGCTATTTACATCTCATTTCATCTGTAAAACCTTGCGTTAACAAGGAAATAACTGACACATTTGTATTACATTCCAAAGAGCTTCATTATCAGCCCTGCAGTGGGAAATTAAACCATATCCTTATTGAGGGCCGGATCAGCACAGAATGGTATAAGTTAGTCAAGCAAAGAGAACGATTTGGCCAGATGGTGGAAAAGCAGAAATTGAGTCATTCATTTACAGGATTCATTCAAACGGCTGATTCATTCAGTCAAGTCAGGTCAAGTCGCCTTCATTTATATATCGCTTTTTACAATATAACCTAGATTGTAGGGGTGTAATGGTACACATATTCGTATTGAACCGTTTCGGTACAGGGCTTTCGGTACGGTGCGCGCGTGTACTACCGAACGGTTATGAATGCAATCTTTAACAGTTAACAGTCGGCTTGTTTAAAGCGCGGAACACACACTCAATCCGAGTTCCCACACGAACAGTAGTATTCAGTCCATTTTATCACGAAATGTAAATGATAAATGCCGTTTTAACGCTCTATAATGTGACGTGACTGATAGACGCGTATCAGATCAACTTCAAGCGGCAGCGTGCGAGTGAACGCGATCATCTCTTCTAAAGAATAAACATGAATTAATATCTTAAGGTATGTTGAGGATACATTACAACTTACTGAAACGTATCATATGTTGTGTAATCGCTCCATCTGTGTTTCAACCGCGGAAAGACAATAAAACAGCTTGTAAACAATGTCATGTAGAATCACGTTTACCTCAGAAGTCATTCAGTGTCCACAGCCGTGAGTTCACTAGAGAGATTAACTCTTTCACTGAATACATGCACTATATTAGCCTATATATTCGTTATATTAGCCTATATATATTCATTATATACTACTTAGCCTCAATAGCCTGTTAGTGATGTCTTGTTTATTTAATGTATGTTTAAATAAACCTGTCATGAAAATTACAGCCACTAAATGATTATATTTCAACAACGAATTGGAGAAAAAATAATAATAATTAGATTTAGAAGATAATGCAAAAACTGCCTTATGTGAAGCTTGAGTGTTGATTATTACTAAAAAATAAATAGCAAATGAATTTAGGCTAATAGTTTGGGCTCTGTTGTTAATCTTTAATATGTAAGTAAGGGCTCCCTATATAGTTTACAGCATTATCTTTAAGAAACTTTTAGTTATAACTGAATTAATTTAAGGACAGACAAAACATTTTTTTTCAATAAACCACTGTTGAATTAAAATTAATAAAAAACAATTTTGTAAAACTGCTGTACTGAATCCGTACCGAACCGTGACTTCAAAACCAAGGTACGTACCGAACCGTCAGTTTTGTGTACCGTTACACCCCTACTAGATTGTTTCAAAGCTGCTTTACAGTGATAATAGGAAATTCATGAAGAGAGATTGTTTTGGCTGTACATCAGCTCTAGAAAAACAGTTATAATACGTATATGTGCGCAGATGCCTAGTTTTTCTTTACAAAATGACCGCCAAATTACTTGCCTGGCATGCACAATACAGCGTTTGTAGTCGTTTCCGATCATTTTGATAACACTTTCTGTCCAGAGGGAAAGTGAAGTGAAGGAGTTGCTGACACTTCAGGGCTGCATTATTTGATCTGGATACGTCCTGGATCCAGCAGACTACTGTAAACCTCGGGATAAACTGAGAGACTAATATTAGCGTAGATGCCATTCTTCTTATGATGTACGAGTACATCAGGTGTTATGGGAAGTGTTCCCAGTTCCAGCCGACCTAGTGCAGCCTAACAATCATTTAACTGATTTGAATAATAGAAATTGATAATGTTCTATGTGTATGCCAGGTTAAAGAGATGAGTTTTTAGTCTAGATTTAAACTGACAGTTTGTCTGTTTCCTGAACAATGCTAGGAAGACTGTTCCAGAGTTTAGGTGCTAAATAGGAAAAGGATCTACCGCCTGCAGTTGACTTTGACATTCTAGGTATTATCAACTGGCCAGAGTTTTGAGATTGCAATAGATGTGAAGGACTATAATCGGCACGGCACGATTTTAGTGAATGAAAAGACCTGTTAGTAATGTTATGTTTGACATTTAAAAGAGTTTCTTTAATGTTCTGTTAATGTTTAGGGGCTCCGTACCATTGTGCTGAGGAGTAGACGACATGAAGGTAAACACTACATTGACTCTATAAACAATGACTGTGCTAATACCACTGACTAGTAATATCCTACTTGTTCATGAAATATACATGCTAAATAAGTTACTGTACATCGCATGTGATAACTGTGGATTATTTTTTCCAGGGCTCAAGTCCTGTAGTTAAAGTAACCTTTATTTATTTATTTTTTATCTTTTTTGAGTAATCAACTTTATAAAAAAATAAAATAAAAAAAAAGGTTTCTGTAACTCAATATAGTTTGTTAGTTGAACACAATTTCATTCAAAGTTGTCACTCAAAAACTCAAAAGAATTGATGCAAACTGCTATTTTTTCGTTTGTTGTTAGGCCAGCACATAATTTTTTTGTGTACTGTGTCTATTAATGGGTATAGCTACAGTAACGTCTTCAGCTAGTCAGCTACAGTAACGTCTTCAGCTAGTCAGCTTGAGATCCTTTCCATCTAAACTGGTTATATCCAGCCTGATCTCACAGCAATACGTGTGTATTTTAAAAATAAAATACAGGGGCATTTTTAAGTCAATTTAGTAGAGTAAATCAAGAAGTGAAAGTGTGGACTCTCCACTCGTTCACTGTGTGATTTACTCTATTAAATTGCCTGTATGAGTTGTTTTTTTTTCCAAATTCGTACGAATTAGCCACCTTGTAAACTACGTACGTATTGCCGTGAGATCGGGCTGGATATAACCAGTTTAAAAAAGGATCTCAAGCTGACTAGCTCAATGTCAGATCAAACATCGTTAAAACATCTATTACGATATTATCAAAGACATTATATATTGTACAACCCTACACGTATAATAAAATTAATACAAATAAAAAGTTTTTAACAATCCCCCTGAAAAAAAGTTTGTGCTGGATTTAGCTGTCCCAACCTGGGGTGCGTTTCCCGTACAATGACGTAACTCACTGCTTAACTACCATAGTACGATGCATCGTTGAAGAAATCAACTAGCTACTGACGACTGTTTCCCGAAACCGTATTGGCGCAAATTTGTTGTTCAACCACGTTGGTTAATGAAGTCACGCAGGTGGTGGAGTAATAACTTCTTTTAATGAATCCGTTTAAGGTTGAATTAATGATAGATTTTTTGCTATACATTATGAACATGGCATCTGAGGACTAAATACAATTTTTCGGACTTATTTTGCTTTATTTCCAGATTCAATCATTGGCTCGTCTTTACCTACTAGAGCACGTATGCACATGCGCACTCTTTAAAGTCCCAGTGAACCAGAAGTTGCAACTGATTTTACTTCAGCGCTCCTCCTCTTCATCTCTCGCTCATTGCAGACTAACAGTTGGAGGGGAGTGGTTAAGGATATTCAAGCCGTCAAACTGCCGTCATTGGAAAGGGAACGCCATTCCAGACCGAAAGTTACTTTTCAGATTTTTATTAAAGATTACCACGGCAAACATTTTTTTTTCTGTGTATTAAAGGATTAGTTCACACCAAAAAGAAAATGTCCTGATCATTTACTCACCCCCTATCTCATCCAAGATGTTAATGTCTTTCTTTCTTCAGTCGAAAAGAAATTAAGTATTTTGAAGAAAACGTTCCCGGGATTTTCATCATATAGTTCCTTTCAGTTGCAGCCAAAATGCTGAAGGTCCAAATCAATGCAGTTTCAAAGCGCTTCGATGGGCTCCAGAGGCTCTGCGTAATCCCAGATGAGGAATAGGGTCTAGTAGGCTTGCTACGATAGTCGGTGTTGCCGGTGTTACCGGTGTCCAGACTCCACACCGGTTACATCACTTGCCCACCGTGGCACCGCCCACCGTCTTTTTGATTTTTTTTTTTTTTTATAGTAATAAAATAATTTAGTTCAGTTAGAGAACAGACAATACAAATAAAAACTGAACGTATCTGCTTAATAAAGCAGGATCCGACTGTGAGTCTCGGCAGCGGCAGGAGTCATTCATCAGATTTAAGAGTGAGGAGCTGACGGAGATGATCGCGGAAGATTTGGTTTCAAAGCGAAACGTAAAAGCGCCTATTTAAGGGAGTTTGTCATTTGTTTTGTTGTTGTGTTTTTCATTAAAAATAATAGGCTAATGAACCCACAATTCAAGCAACCCGCAGCCGAATTGGCGCTAATTAAAAACCGAAAGTAAAATGTGCACGGCCGCACAGAGCGTGCATTGTTTACTTTCGCCTGGCTCCCGCAGTGCGAGCCTCCGCGCTACGCTGCAGCGCGGATTAATTTTTGCCGCGCGCACCCTCGCGCTCGTGCGGGCGCGTCGAGTATAAACGAGGCTTTACGGACGAACTAACAGTGTGCATTCATGGCGTGCATCTCAATCATAGACTGATCAATGCTTGATCAGTGCCCTGACTACTGAACTAGGGAACTAACTGATTGAGACGCACCCATGGCCTCACACAGCGCGCATTTACAGACGAGCTGTCATTCACGGTGTGTGCGCACTGGCGCGTTTTCAGTTCAGAGCGGTCGTGTGCATGTTACTTTCGGTTAGATAGAATTAGTGATTTAAAAGCCTCCGCCGGTGATACCGGTATTACCGGTGTTGTGACACATCAATTAACCGGTGGGAAAATTTCCTCACCGTCACATCCCTAGGGTCTAGCGATACGATCATTTAAAAAACATTTTTTTACATGAATATACTTTTTAACCTAAATTGTTCATCTTGCGCAGATATGCGAGGTGCTAAGAATGACGTAATCATGTTGGAACGGTCATGCTAGACGTAGGCAGAAGTACCGCCCCCGTGTTTACAAAGCGCTCATGTGAAGTCAAATACAAACGCCCTTTACCAATAACGTCTCGGTTACGTATGTAACCCTCGTTCCCTGAAGGAGGGAACGGAGACGTACGTCGGAACTGACCGACGAATTGGGATCTGTCTTCAGAGACCAATCTACTTCGAGTGTATAGAAACAAGCCAATAAACATTGGCATGCGGTTCACGCACCGCCCCGCAGCGCGGGTATAAAACACGGACGTGAACAACGCATACCGCTTTTACAACTGAGGAGCCGAGATGTGACTCGGGCCTGCAGCTGAAGCACAGCACCTGGCGACGGGACGTACGTCTCCGTTCCCTCCTTCAGGGAACGAGGGTTACATACGTAACCGAGACGTTCCCTTTCAGTCGGTCACGTTCGACGTACGTCGGAACTGACCGACGAATTGGGATCCCTACAAAAACGCCAGGGTGCTAGCCCTTCCAGCGCCCTGCTCAAGCTCACTGGGTGCTCCTAGTTGGAGCAGCAGACAGGGCTTAAGCAGGGAGGTCCGACACTGCTGTTTCTGCAAGACCCACTCAGCGTGACTATTGGATAACGCTGGGAAAGCGTGCCCGTCTCGGGAGATGGTACGCTGCGGAGCCACGTCCTCCGGAGGAGGAGAGGTGGAAATACTCATATGGACTAGCCTGACTGGGTAGCAACTACATATGGCAGTCTCTGGGGTGGATCCAACCTGGTCCCAGGGGGGAAAGAACACACCCAGAGACGACAGAGCGGGCTCTGTCAAGGGAAAGACACGGGGCTAGCCGAGTAGGGTAGCAGGTACCGTGGAAATACACATATGGGGTCACCGTGAGGGAACCGCAACATATGGACCCAGCCTAACACACACGTTCCACAAGCATACGGGTGCAGGCCTGGTGTCAGACGGCCGCCACGTCTTGACACCGAAGGGGTGACGGAGGAGCTCGACAGGGTTCACCATTTCTGGGGAACACAACTGGAGAAAAAATAACGCACGTATCCGGCCATAGGCGGGAGTGGCGTAGCAAGCCGACACAGGAACGGGCACTTCGCGTTTACCGGCCGTTGGAGGCGAGTACACGGGAAGAAACCGGCTCCACACGGAGGCTATAGAATCTAGCGAACGTGTTAGGTGTCGCCCAGCCCGCAGCTCTACAGATGTCTGTCAGCGAGGCGCCTTGAGCCAGCGCCCAGGAGGAGGCAACACTCCTTGTGGAGTGCGCTCGCAACCCGAACGGGCAAGGCACGTCTTGCGATTGGTACGCTAAGACTATAGCACCCACTATCCAGTGGGCTAACCTCTGCTTGGAGACAGCCTTTCCCTTCTGCTGGCCTCCGTAACAGACGAAGAGCTGCTCTGAGGTCCTAAAGCTTTGTGTCCGGTCAACGTAAGCGCGAAGAGCGCGGACGGGACATAACAAGCCAGGGCTGGGTCTGCTTCCTCCGAGGGCAGCGCTTGCAGGTTCACCACCTGGTCCCAAAGGGAGTGGTAGGAACCTTGGGCACGTATCCGGGCCGGGGTCTCAGGATGACGTGAGAGTTACCGGGCCCGAATTCTAGGCACGATTCGTTGACCGAAAGCGCATGCAGGTCCCCCACCCTCTTGATTGAGGCCAATGCAGTCAGGAGTACCGTCTTCATAGACAGGATTTTTAACTCAACGGACTGCAAAGGCTCAAAAGGAGGGCCCTGAAGTGCTCTGAGCACCAGGGCTAAGTCCCAAGAGGGTAGCGAGATAGAACGAGGAGGATTTAGTCTCCTCGCACCCCTGAGGAACCTGACGATTAAGTCATGCTTCCCTAAGGATTTACCTTCCACTACATCGTGATACGCCGCTATTGCTGCGACGTACACTTTCAGGGTGGAGGGAGACAGCCTTCGCTCCAACCCATCTTGTAGGAAAGAAAGCACAACATTAATCGAACACTTCCGGGGGTCTTCGCGGCGAGAAGAACACCAGTCAACGAACAGGTTCCACTTCAGGGCATAGAGGCGCCTTGTAGAGGGGGCTCTAGCTGAAGTGATGGTGTCTACCACTGCCTGTGGCAGGCCACCTAGAACCTCCGCGTCCCGTCCAGGGACCAGACATGGAGTTTCCAGAGGTCTGGACGCGGGTGCCATAGAGTGCCCCCTCCCTGAGAAAGAAGGTCCTTCCTCAGGGGAATCGGCCAAGGTGGGGCTGTCGCGAGGAGTGTAAGTTCGGCGAACCAGGTCCGGTTGGGCCAGTAGGGCGCAACTAGCAAGACCTGCTCCTCGTCCTCCCTGACCTTGCACAGAGTCTGTGCTAGAAGGCTCACTGGGGGAAACGCATATTTGCGTAGGTCCCGGGGCCAGCTGTGCGCCAGTGCATCTGTGCCGAGGGTACCCCCGTTCAGGGAATAGTACCACTGGCAATGGGACGAGTCCGGAGTGGCAAACAGGTCTACCTGTGCGGCTCCGAAAAGGTCCCATATCAGCTGGACGCTCCGGGGGTGGAGTCGCCACTCTCCCGGAAGTGGACACTGACGAGAGAGCTTGTCGGCTGTCTGGTTCAGCGCACCAGGGATGTGAATGGCACGAAGCGACCTCAGATGCTTCTGACTCCACAGGAGGAGGTGGCGGGCGAGTTGGAGCATGCGACGGGAGCGCAGACCACCCTGACGGTTGATGTACGCAACGGCCGCAGTGCTGTCCGTGCGGACCAGTACGTGTTTGTGCTGAAGCAGCTTCTTGAAGCGACTTAGCGCAAGACGTACCACCATTAACTCCAGGCAATTGATATGCCAATGCAGCTGGGGCCCCGTCCACAGACCCGAGACTGCATGCCCGTTGTACGTGGCCCCCCAACCCGAGGCTGAGGCATCTGTGAATACCACAACATGCCTGGACACCTGTCTTAAGGGCACTCCGGCCCGTAAGAACGAGGGGTCGGACCAAGGGTTAAAGGTTTGGCGACAGTACGGGGTAACTGAGACCCGATACTGGCCGCTCTGCCACGCCCACCTCAGGACTCGGTCGTGTAGCCAGCGTTGAAGCGGTCTCATATGAAGCAATCAGAGCGGCGTTACCGCGGCTGCAGATGCCATATGCCCCAGGAGCCTCTGAAAATTTCAGTGGGACCGCCGTCCTGCTCTTGAATGTATTCAAGCAGTTCAACACTGACTGGACTCGTTCCTCTGAGAGGCGCGCAGTCCGGTTGACCGAATCCAGCTCCATACCGAGATAAGAGATCCTCTGCGTGGAACAGAGTTGCTCTCCTCTCGGTTGACCCGAAGGCCCAACAGGCTGAGGTGGCTGAGCACCAGGTCCCTGTGTTCGCACAACTGCTCTCGAGACTGGGCGAGAATAAGCCAGTCTTAGAGATAGTTGATAACGAATGCCGCATTCTCGGAGTGGAACAATGGCCGCCTCAGCGACTTCCGTGAAGACGCGGGGCGACAGGGACAGCCCGAAGGGCAGGACTTGTACGGATATGCCTTCCCCTCGAACACAAAGCGTAGGAACGGTCTGTGTCGAGGAAGGATAGAGACATGAAAGTACGCGTCCTTCAGGTCGATCGCTGCAAACCAATCTTGGGGACGGATGCATTCGAAAATGCGTTTCTGCGTTAACATTCTGAACGGAAGCTTGTGCAGGGCCCGATACAGAACACGCAGGTCCAAGATTGGCCATAACCCACCGCCTTTCTTGGGTACAATGAAGTGGGGGCAGTAGAACCCCGACTTCATATCGGCTGGAGGAACCGGCTCGACCGCGTCCTTCGCCAGTAGGACATCGATCTCTGACCGCAAGACATGGGCATCGCAGCTCCACACGGAGGTGAAAAAGGATGCCCCTGTACTTGGGAAGCCGGTACGCAACTGAATCGCATAGCCGAGACTGATAGTACGGATGAGCCAGCGAGACAGTCCGGGAGCGCTAGCCAGGCTCCCAGACTGAACCAGCCGGACCAACGGCACCACAGACGTACCCGGGGTGGGGCAGCGAGGTGGAACATTCAGACCCAACCCGGACGGCCCGGAGGCGACCCGAAGTGTTGTCTGAGCGTTCCAGGGTGGGGCAGTGTGTGGGAGAGAAGGCCCGGGGGCGTCCTCTAGCCTCACACCGCCCACTGGCGAAGAAGAGAGGGGAAGCCAGGAGTGGCAAGGCCTGGGGGCGTCGCACACAGCCGGCTTGAGCCTCTCTGGCCCAGGGAGGAAGAAAACTGCTCTGAGAATGTGGGTACCGCTGGACTCCGGAGAGCCAGCGGCAGAACCGAAACCAAAAAATATTCTCCCCCCCGGTCCTCCTCCGGGGGAGGGAGGGGTGCGGACACCGTCTCCCTGAGCAGTTCCCCTCCTGCTGGACTGCCCGTTTCAGGGCCGCTTGCCCTTGTGCTTGCTAGCGGACTCGCGGGACCCTGGACGGGTTGGGCGTCTCCCTTGCGTCCGGCCACCTGCTGCCTGGGTGGAGGCTGCTGCTTGGCTAGCAGGGGCGGACCCAGGGAGATGCCCTCGGCGACAAGCAGATGGAGGCATTGCGGCCGACGACTGGGTGGAGGCAGCAGCTGGTCGTCAGGGCAGGATTTTTTTTTTTTTTTTTTACCACCTCCATCTGCTTCTGGGCCATCAAGAACTGCTGGGCGAGTTCTCGACAGCGTCGCCGAAGAGGCCAGCCTGACAGACAGGGGCGTTGAGGAACCGAACTTTGTCGGGCTAACGCATATCTGCCAGGTTTAACCCCAGCTTTCTGGACCACTAATGTGGACATCGCCTGACCCAGGGAGCGTGCAGTGACTTCCGTCACCCGGTGAGCGAGGTCCATCACTGCACGCAGTTCCTGCATAACCGTCGGGACTACCCTCGTGCATGCAGGAGAGAGGGTAGTGAGAGAGCGAAAAAATTTATACAGATTATGGCCCTTTTGGCGTTCCATATTTTGACACCAAATAGTTCCACACTGTTAAATTTTTCCAATGCACATCCAGGCAGCCACCCTGGAAGGCATGGCTGTCAACACTGAATCTGATTCAGCATGAGCACACACACTATTATAGTGGGAAACTCAGCGTCATCATCTCCAGTGCATAACAGCCCTCTCTCCGATGCAGCAATTGACATCTGTCCTCTGCCAGAGACACAAATGAAATGCTAGGTCCCCCCTTTTTTCAAAAAAGGACCAGCAATCCCATCTGGGCTACCAGCAGGCATGAGAGACAGTGGGCGTGGCCGCCAGACTCGACGGCACACGGCGCGCTGAACACACAAGCCCCTAAGAAGGCAGCACGGTGAACAACGCGCCGACGTGGTCATGTTCTCATAAGGGAACATGAACCACCCACGAACAAAGTCTCAGCATGCTGATGCGATAGAGGAGTGGGGGCCCACGGGGAATGGTTACCCGGCGGGGAAGCCCCACTGAAATCCTCAGGTCACCAAGACTTATTAGCCAAAACAGTCATTTTCTGGTGCACCAGAAAAGGAACTATATCGGGGAATAAGCAATGGGACTCAACCCCGTTAGAGGTTTCACAGTCTCGACCGCGCACCAGAGCGCGAGTGACGCGCTGAGTTGCCGTGGCAACCCCCGCTGTCAGCCGCGCCAGACGGCACACGGCGCGCTGAACACTCAAGCCCTTACGAGAAAGGCTTGAGACGAACAACGCGCCGACGTGACCACGCCCTCCTGAGAGAACACGGATCACCCACGAACTTAATCTCACATGTTTACATGCGAGAGAGATCGTGGCCGTCAAATGAGGACAGGAAACAACCGCATCCAGAAACACACGGTTTGAATGACATCTTGAAAAAGACACAGTCAAACCGTGTTGCTCTTTTTAGAAGGAAATGCTCTTTTAGAAGTGCTGAAGCACTCAGGGAGATGGCCGCGGCTCACAGCAGTCCGAATGCAAGCCTGCGTGTGAGCACTCATGAACGGAACGCCCAGCCAACCAACACAGGAACAAGTGTATGTTGCAGCGGCCACTCGCTGACTCGCGCCGTCACACCAGCACCCAGGTAAGAGAGCGATCCTCCTCGAGACTCGTTTAAACACTCTTCGTAGAAACAGCTTGATACAGCAAACCGTTCGGCTCCGAAGTTAAAAGCGGTATGCGTTGTTCACGTCCGTGTTTTATACCCGCGCTGCGGGGCGGTGCGTGAACCGCATGCCAATGTTTATTGGCTTGTTTCTATACACTCGAAGTAGATTGGTCTCTGAAGACAGATCCCAATTCGTCGGTCAGTTCCGACGTACGTCGAACGTGACCGACTGAAAGGGAACACTCAATTTTCAACTTCAAAATTAGAGCTATATATCAACTTTTTTTGCTAAACGGCGTTTGTATTAGTCTTCATATGAGTGCTTTGTAAACACGGGGGTGGTACTTCTGCCTACGTCTAGCGTGACCATTCCGATGTGATTGCGTCATCCTTAGCACCTCGCAGAGCTGCGCAAGATGAACAATTTAGGTTAAAAAGTATATTCATAAAAAAAAAAACTTCGTTTCGCTAGATAAGACCCTATTCCTCATCTGGGATCACGCAGAGCCTCTGGAGCCCATCGAAGCGCTTTGAAACTGCCTTTATTTGGACCTTCAACATTTTGGTTGCAACTGAAAAGCATTATATGATGAAAAACCCTGGAACGTTTTCTTCAAAATACTTAATTTCTTTTCGACTGAAGAAAGACATGAACATCTTGGATGGCATTGGGGTGAGTAAATTATCAGGAAATGTTCATTTTGCGGTGAACTAATCCATTAACTTGCACTGATGAATTGTTCACCCTAAGACCTATAATGTGTGCTAACAAAGTAAGTAAGATCGGACTTTAAAAACAGTGCTTTAAATCTCTTGACAACCTAAAAGACGTAAATGACATTTGTATGTATTCTAAATAAAAGATATATGTTGTACTGAATGTCAGCTTGCTTATTTTGCTCAAGATAAGGATTTATTAAGTCCACATGTTATGCAAACAAGAAACTATGCTTCTAACCACAGGTCGAGAGCTGTCGTTCCAACCACACAACTTTGTGACGCTGTTTGCGAACGTTCGTTGGAACTATGGTTTCGGGAAACACAGACTCGTTGAACTATTCTGATAACAAAAGAACTTGCGACCATAGTTGACTAACAACGCTTTAGGGAAACGCACCCCTGGTCTGGCTGCTTATTTTAGAAATTTCTTGTTGCGTTTCAGCCTTCTAAGCCCAGCAAAGCAGCATAGGCTGGTTTTGAAAGGACATTGAAAGATATAATAACATGACATTTAATGTATTACTAATTACGTAATCTAGCCAAATGATCACACAATCACAATGAATATTTAAAAGCCCACTATTTTTTAAGCAAGGCGATGTTTCTTAACCCATTTACCTTTTTCTTAGCATCTGTTAGGATGCCAAATAGTCAAAAGTAATCCTAACATAGACCTAAATTTAGTTAAGATAAACACATATATTGTGTCAGATAGATTGTGTCAAGGACGCTTTGCAACCGCCTTCCGTTGATAAGCTAGGCAAAAGGTATGCAAATATTAAAGTGACTTTTAGTAAACCCGGGCCATCGATATAACAGCTGTCTTCAGCGCTCAACGTGAAATAGTGCACTCGTGCGCACTGCAGTACACTTTGACCTTGAGCTGATTATGTAACAAACCTGCCAACACGAACTACAAAAGATCAATTTGCTAAAGGATAGGAAGTTTAGATTAAACTCATAAGCATATAATGTCTTCAGTGTTTAATTCAGTGTCAAGATTGTCATACAGATGATAATATAATTTGTCATAATTCAGAATGGTATCAGTATTGCTCTCGTAAGTGTTGTGAAACAGCGGAATATGTGTTAAATTACATTTCTAAAGAAGCAGGAAACTGATGTCAGAGATAATTTAGTAAGGAAAAGATGAGAGTTGTTAATTTTTGCCCTTTTTAGTGAACCTGATGACAATCGGCAGACAGATGCTGTTTGCCAGTGTAATCTGAATGAGTTGTTTGCCTGTGATCTGGATATCTTTTTCAGGGCTGGAGTTGTTTGTGCAAGACAATAAAGGGGAAATGTCTGTCATGATATTGCAGGTTATTATTAATCATGCTGCAACTTGAAGATCGCATGTCAACTGAAGGCTTTAAGGCTATAGGCATTTGGATGGAGTATCATTAATTGATAGCAAAAGCATATAGAGGGTGTAATTGAAAATTTAAGTAGTTCATTGTTTTGTATTATCTTAACTGCTTCATAAAGATTATCTCAAGCCAAGGTCACTGTAATTTAGGGAAATCCTTCAGATATGGAGTTCAGATATGGAAATGAACCATCTAGAAGCAAAGTTTCTGCTGGCAATTTTTACAGAGTGTTTAATGGATTTACTCGCCTCACTTTTTCAATACCTGAAGAGAAAGATAAATCATTTAACATGCAAATGAGACTAAAGAAGCGCTGTGTGTGAAGTAGAATGCGGCTGCAAAAAGGGATTTAAATGTTTGAGGAGAAAAATCAGCCTCATCTGGCATAGGCTATATTGTCCTTTTGTTTTCGCATGCCATAGTCATGTAATGTAACAATGAAACAGAAACAAGTGTTTAAATTAGAATGCCTGAAAACAAAGTTTTAATAACAATAGTGGTTATAAAATGGCAAAGAATATCAATCATTTGGTTAATGTTATGCTGACTATTGTAGTTCATATAGTCTGTTATTACAAAACAGTTAAACAAAAGGAAAACCATCACCTTGTCAATTGTTTTTTTTTTGTCTTGTAACATCTGGATCTTGGTTGAAAAGATGATTGGGACAGTATTTTATGGGTCTAGACTAAAGGTTGGTTAGAAATGGAGATGTGTATGTGCATCCAGTTTACCTACGCTAAGTTTGGGGTCGGTAAGATTTTTTATTATTTTAATATTGTGAAATATTATTACAGTTTAAAATAACTGTTTTCTAAAATAACTGATTTATTCATGTGATGCCAAAGCTGAATTTTCAGCATCATTATTCCAGTCTTCAGTGTCACATGATGCTTCAGAAATCATTCAATGCTGATTTTATGCTTAAGTAACATTTCTTCTTATCAATGTTGAAAACTGTTGTTGCAATTTTTTCACATTCATTGATAATAGAAGGTTCAAAAGAACAGCATTTAATTAAACATAAATCTTTTGTAAAAATATAAATGTAGTTATTGTCTCTTTTCATCAGTTTAATGAATAAAAGTATTTATTTTAAAAAACACGGCAGGAACACGGCAACTTTTTGGGACTTTAGCTTATTTACCGTATCCCCCAGAGTTAGATAAGTCCATACATACCATTCTCATCTCCGTGCGTGCCATAACTCTGTCTGACGCACACACCGCTAGCCTAGCTTAGCACAAAGACTGGAGGTAAACAGCTCCAGCTAGTCTACGGCTCAATAAGTGACAAAATAACGCCAATATTTTCCTATTTACATGTTGTGATGTGTATAGTTACATCGTGTACTAAGACCGACGGAAAATGAAAAGTTGCGATTTTCTAGACCGATATGGTTAGGAACTATTCTCTCATTCCTGCATAGTGTACCTTGGGTGCAGCGGCACAATTATATTACGCAGCGCCAGAAAATGGCTCAGAAAGGCCTCCATTGGCACAATTTACTTTACACTCACAAGACCCTTAAAAGGTACTAAAGACGTAATTACAAAGTAAATCTCACTACAGTGGTTCTACAATAATTTTATGAATCGACGAGAATAGTTTTTGTGCGCTTAAATAACGACTTATATAGTGATGACCGATTTCGAAACACTGCATCATGAAGCTTCGAAGCGTTATGAATCAGCGAGTCGAATCATGATTCGGATTGCATGTCAAACTGCTGAAATCACGTGACTTTGGCGATCCAAACCGCTGAATCGACTCACTGATTCATAACGCTTCGAAGCTTCATGATGCAGTGTTTTGAAATCGGTCATCA
Organism: Gobio gobio; assembly: GCF_949357685.1. Taxonomy (NCBI): domain Eukaryota; kingdom Metazoa; phylum Chordata; class Actinopteri; order Cypriniformes; family Gobionidae; genus Gobio; species Gobio gobio. The sequence goes on along the minus strand of NC_137102.1, from coordinate 14,466,351 downwards.
CTATATAAGTCGTTATTTAAGCGCACAAAAACTATTCTCGTCGATTCATAAAATTATTGTAGAACCACTGTAGTGAGATGGACTTTGTAACGACGTCTTTAGTCCCTTTATTGAGTCTTGAGAGTGTAAAGTACATTGTGCCAATGGAGGCCTTTCTGAGCCACCAGATTTCAACTAAAATATCTTCATTTGTGTTCCGAAGATCTTACGGGTGTCAAAAGACATGAGGGAAAGTAATTAAAGGTGGGGTAGGTAAGTATGATCTAAAACACTTTTGTCCAAATTTGTTTAAACTGTCTTTATATGTCAATACATAATTAAAATTTAAGTACTCTGAAAAAGAGAGTATAAAAATCGAGTGACTCTAGACTTTTTAATCTGCAATAAACACCGGTCATTATTTTCGTTCGGGCCGAAACAAGTGATTGGCTTGGGCGACTTTCACTCTCTCTCGCTACCATGGCTACCACCGCTTTTGCTACAGGATCTGCCCACATGCGCGCACCCCAGTGTTGCCAAGTCGGGCTACTTCAAACACTGTTGCCGCGGGCTGATTTTCATGTCCGCGGGTTGAAGCGACCCCAATTATGTGATGTTTTGCCCCGGGATTTGTGAATTTTAGCAGGCAGCCCTACCAAAAGGACACATATTTTACCCCCCAAACGCGATTTTTACCGGAGAAACACGATTGGGCTTGTTTTGGGCTAGTTTTGAGTAGCAATTGGGCGGATTTTGTTGTGAAAACCTGGAAACCCTGGCGCACCCGTTTGAGTTCAAGAGGCTGTATTTCTGCTGGACAGGTAATCTTTCATTTTGATTATACATTTTTTTGGTTTATGTTTTCATGAAGCATGTCTCACTAGCACACGTAGCTGCCTAATATAGCTAACATAACATTACTTAGCATAAAGTTACAATGTTATACACTTAGCGAGCCATTAGTAGAGATGATAAATACTCAATATGCTTAGCTCAAGTTGATCGCTGTCGTGTTGAATTTCGCAAAATGTAACTTTAGATAACAAAATGCATGTGTAAAAGCTAGGACACCGCATCCAGGAACTTTTTTTAGAACTAAGTTAGCTACTACCCTCTGTCTAAACTCTTTTACCATGTTCACCGGGAACTTTACCTGCACGTTTATTTCAGCCCTTGGTTTGTTTTTATATACTCTACCAATGTTTTTATCTTGTATCTGTGTGTGTCGTAGACACTGTGTTGTGGGTGTATTTTAAACTTTACCAGTATCGTTATTCTAGCTTGATAGTGAGTACTAAAAGACATCTTATTTGTTTATATTCATAATGATAAAGTTAGATTTTTTATTACATGTGATTCTGACATGATGTCACTACATGCACTTCTTCTCCGCTCGTCTCAGGTAAATAATGCGTCTTTCAGCTGATCGCGGTGGGCGTGGCGCGTTCATGCGTTTTGGGGGCGTGGCTTTGGAAAGAGCCCAGAAGGGAGAAGGTGGAGTGAATGGAAATAATGAGCTGTCTTTAAAACAGTTGTGAGAGGTCTACAGACACTCAATTTTCATACTTTCTTTTTCAGAGTACTTACATTTTAATTATGTATTGATATATAAAGAAAGTTTAAACAAATTTGGAAAAAAAGTTTTTTAACCAAATCCTACCTACCCTTAGCCTGGGAAAACCCAGACAACTTCCGGCAAATTTAGATTTGCTCTGCAAGTAGTCTGGCAAAGAGCCCATTCAAACCCATTTCTAAGCCCCAGAAATCGAGGCACCAATCAGAAACGTTTAGGCGGGCTTTACACGATGACGACAGCGCAGCGACAGTGAAGCAGATTCTGTACACTGACTACAAAGATGGATGCAGCAGTGGAACATCACTATCAGTTATCGCGGCTGTTTTAAGCGATTTAAACTTTTCCATTCTGTTAAAACCAGAGCAAAGAACAACACAAGAAGCCTTCATATCTAAAAAAGATGTTATCGCTGTCTTACCGACTGGATTCGGCAAAAGTCTGATATACCAGCTTGCTTGTCTTAGCGAGAGCCCTCTGGTAGTGTTAATGTTTCACAAAATATAGTTTTAAGTCCTTTTCAGGCAAGAATGTAGTTGTTTTTAAAGCCAAAATCTGTGGTTTATTTATAAAGAGAGCGCCTTTTTGAAAATTTGATCTGCCGTTTTTGGAGTTGTGAGCTCCATTGGACCAGCGGCGCTCAATTGCTCAACCACACCGAGAGGCGCCTTTTCCTCGGAAATGTCAAGGATGCTTCCTCTGTAGGACTGGTCCTTCCAAGTAGTCACTTCCTTCAGAGGCTAGGCGAGGCTCCTCTTTAGCATTCGGAGAACAGGTAAATGGAACAGGCTAGCAAGTGCACGTCATTACATCAGTGAAAAGGTCCGTTAGCCATCAATAACGTAATTTGTATAATATCAATACGGTAGTCATTTGTACTGGCATTTAAACGTTAAACTTTACTTATATTTACAATGGTTATAACAAATGTTTGGGGACGTAAATATTGCCCCGTTAACGCTCTGACTCCGCCAACGTCCGATATTTTGTATTTTTTGAACAAGATAGCAAAGCTGCGCGCATAAGATTGTTGGTGATTTGAGAGCGCGAAGTGCGCAAAGTCTACTCGTAAGCATCCTTTCTTGTATATGGCATATTTTTCGAACGAAGGACTCAGACCTTGGTTGAAATTCCGAGGATCCTCGACATTGGAACAGTCCTTCGACGGCCGTCGATGACGTAGCATCCTCGGAATTCTGGCTTCCGAGGATCCTTCCTTGACATTGAGAAACGCCTTGAGTGCTATCACTAGTACAGTGCAACAGTGAAATGGGTCCCCTCTCAAACAATGACGCTCTGCGCCGCGTTCCGAACGTTGTTTAAGCGACACATACCGGTATTGCGGTATCATCAAAATTCATATCATAACAAAAATAAATACCGGTATTCGGTATGAACCGGTATACCGCCCAGCACTAATTCAAACCAATAGAAGATAGAATCGCAATTCATATGTGAATCAATCCCATGAATAAAAGAATCAAAAAATTGTGGAAAAAGAGTGATCTCTATTTTAAATAATTTATCCAGAATTGTGCAGCTCTAATGAATGAATGAATGAATGAAGCATTTATATAACGCTTCACAATCATATTAGGGAGAATCTCCTCAACCACAACCAGTGTGCAACAGTGCCAGTGTGCTCACCACACACCAGCTATAGGTGGAGACAAGAGAGAGGGATCGAGCCAATTCAGTGAATGGGAATTATTAGGAGGCCATGATTGATAAGGGCCAATGGAGGGAATTTGGCCTGGACACTGGGGTTACACCCCTACTCTTTACAAGAAGTGCCAAGGGATTTTTAATGACCACAGATCAGGACCTCAGTTTAATGTCTCATCTTAAGGACGGCACTTGTTACAGTATGTGTCCCCATCACTATACTGGGGCACAAGGTGAGCACCCCCTGCTGGCCTCACAAACACCTCTTCTAGCAGCAACCTCGTTTTCCTTGTTCTCCCATCCAGGTACTGACCTGGCTCAACCCTGCTTAGAGCTTCAGTAGGCAACCAGTCTTGGACTAGAATGTGATATGGCAGTAGCCATTCAAAGGCTTTAGCCTTTTCTTTTTCATTTAACATCTTATCTTTAATGATTGATAGGCAATGTTCAAAAAAATGTTCACGTTCAGATTTATATTTAGTAAGAAAATAAATAGCAAGCTGTCATTTAGCAGATGCTTTCATCTAAAGTGATTTGCAGTAGGCCTACACTAATTACAGTGACAGGCCTCCTGGAGCAACCTGAGGTTAGGCGCGCGCACACACACACACACACACACACACACACACACACACACACACACACACACACACACACACACACACACACACACTTGAATATGTGGTTTATGGGGACTCTTCATAGGCGTAATGGTTTGTTCTGTAGTACAAACTGTATATTCTATCCTCCTACACTAACCCTACCCCTAAACCTATCGATCATAGGCCTATGTTTTAAAGCCATTTGGTGTACGAAGACAGTAGTGTCTTCATAAACCATGTTTACGTTGTAACACCCGTGTCATTATACACATTTGTGTCCTCGAAACCACATACCTGTGCACAACCACACACACACACACACACACACACACACACACACACACACACACACACACACACAATTACCGAAATATACTTTGGGCATTAGCAACCACTCTTAGCAACGTACACATATGTATGTTTGTTCTCATTGATATTGTTCATTGAAGTTTAATGTTTTATGTTGAGTATTGTGTGAGAGAAAGATCGAGTGAGCTAACGTTAGTTTATTAACGTTACCTGCCGCTACAGCATTTTCCTTCAGGTCAGTCCGATGTTCATAATACAAAATCCGTTTGAATGTCCGCTGCGATATCTAGTCCTTTTAACAGTTATGGGGTTTACCTGTGTCCTGGCCATAGACTGTAAGGTCCTGAATGACAAAGCATGGGTCAATTGGGTCTTGTTCCGTGTTTACACGTTTCCGTCTCTTCGCTGCTGTGCTGAGTGACTCACTCACTCAAAAAGACAGTATTTGTCGCCATCTATTGGCGTAAAAATGTAACTTCTGTTGCTCCGCTTCGCGTCGTTTTTTTGTTAGGCACGACCATAGACCGTAAAAAAACGACAAAATTAGGACTGGATCTTGATTCACTTACTTTTCCCACTAATTACAAAAAGCACGTACTGAAACTGAACATGTATTATAATCATCATGCCACCATCCCTTTCACTAACAAGGTATGGTGGGCAATAGCTTTCTATCTGAATATTTTTTCACTTTAGAATTCTGATCCAAATAATTAGTAGAAGAATGTAGTAACACTTGAGTCAATACTTGGAGAGCCAAAACCTTACAAACAACTCAAAAACTTAGAATGAATCAGTCATTACAGGTGAGTTATGTTTTTCACTTTAGAATACTGATCCAAATAATTCGTAATTCCTTCTGAAGGATTTGTGATACTTGAGTCATTACTAGTGGGCTATCATTACCTTTACTTTAGAATTCATTATTAATTATGCATCAATCATGTTAATGATGAAACTACATAGTAGTTCTTAGTAGTCCTCTGGGAGGTAGGGAAACAGTTGTCATTGATTAGAGTGAACTACCACACTCAACTAAGTGTTATTACCAATTCATTAATCAGAGTTTCTTATTAGTTAATAGTAGTTACTAGAATGTGAATAGTTTGCTACTCATTTGTTCTGTTATTAATTATGTCGGAACAGTATTTTAAAGTGTGTTCTAGTGGTTTTTAGATATTTGAATCCAAAAATCTTACATATTGTGCCTTTAAGGTCATTGAGGTCATTTACATTAACTCTTAATGTAACATGTACTAATTTCCAACCCAAGACAAAACCGTGTTACTACTGCACTTGTATTGCTTTATAGGGTTAGTGTTAATTATAAGAAAGTAAGCACAAATGGTAACATGTTCTGAGAATGAGCCAGCGTTGAAGTGCTGGTGGAAGAAACAGAACTAGGACATAAAAGATACCAATTCAGCTATGGTCCATTTGTTTATTACTTTTACAAACAACAGGTTTTGGTGTTTAATGAAACAGACATAAAGCCAGTGTTCTGACCTTTATTTGACTGATTTTACAAGAGGAGAGACGATATAGCAACCTGTTTGAGCTATATAGAAACCTGTTAGTAACAACGCCCTTCAGCCGGGACTTATTCACGATACAGCACAGCCTCTCGTACTTTATCGCTTACATAAACATTGACTAAACATGTAGTTTTATTTTTAAGAATATGCATCTAATTGTATCTCACATGCAGTCTAGGGTAGGGTAGTCTAGGGGGAAAGAGCCAGTAGGACTCTCGGAAAGAGTGTACAGAATGTGCAGTCACATTTATCCACATTACGTATAGGCTAACGTTACCCCATGTGGTTATATTGTAATGCATGTGGGGAAGTTTTAGCAGTGTTTTATCTCTAATAGGCCTAGTGTAAGTTGGTGCACATGCTCTGATGAAACAAGACATAAATGACTTAACATGCTCCTGCAAGCTTTTTCACTATTCAGTGAAGTGACAACAGTATTAATTGGTGAAGACAACAGGATTATACAACATAGGCGAGCTCAAACAGGTTTCTATATAGTCACCTCTTGCAAAATCAGTCAAATAAAGGTCAGAACACTGGCTTTGTGTCTGTTTCATTAAACATCAAAATAATGGAAGATGGACCATAGTTGAATTGGTATCTTTTATGTCCTAGTTCTGTTTCTTCCACCAGCACTTCAACACTGCTGGCTCATTCTCAGAACATGTTACCGTTTGAGCTTGAAGCATGGTGACAGTTGTTTTCTTATAATTAACACTAACCCTATAAAGCAATACAAGTGCAGTATTATCACGGTTTTGTCTTGTGTTAGAAATTAGTACATGTTACATTAAGAAAAGATCAATGACCTTAAAGGCACAATATGTAAGATTTTTGGATTAAAAAACACCAGAACAATGGGTAACACTTTAAAATACTGTTCCGACATGAATTAATAAAACAGAACAAATGAGTAACACACTATTCACATTCTAGTAACTGATATTAACTAATAAGAAACTCTGATTAATGAATTGGTAATAACACTTAGTTGAGTGTGGTAGTTCACTCTAATCAATGTCAACTGTTTTCATACCTCCCAGAGGACTACTAAGAACTACTATGTAGTTTCATCATTAACATGATTGATGCAATGGGCGGCAGTGGTTCAGTGGTTCATGTAGGTTGTCTACAAACCGGAAGGTTGGTGGTTCGATCCCCGGTTCCACCTGACCAAGTGTCGAGGTGTCCATGAGCAAGACCCCTAACCCCAGCTGCTCCCGACGAGCTGGATGGCGCCTTGCATGGCTGACACCGCCGTCGGTGTGTGAATGGGTGAATGTGAGGCAATGTGTAAAGCGCTTTGGAAGGCCATTGGTCTGTTAAAAGCGCTAGGCCTATATAAAATGCAGTCCATTTACCATCCATAATTAATAATGAATTCTAAAGTAAAGGTAATGATAGCCCACTAGTAATGACTCAAGTATCACAAATCCTTCAGAAGGAATTACGAATTATTTGGATCAGTATTCTAAAGTGAAAATCATGATAACTCACTAGCAATGACTGAAATCATTCTAAGTTTTTGAGTAAGGTTTTGGAGAATATTGACTCTAGTGTTACTACATCCTTCAACTAATTATTTGGATCAGAATTCTAAAGTGAAAAAACATTCTAATAGAAAGCTTTTACCCACAACAGCTTGTTACTGAAAGGGATGGTGGCATGATGATTATTTTACATGTTCAATTTCAGTACGTGCTTTTTGTAATTAGTGGGGAAAGTATGTGAATCAAGATTCAGTCCTTCTAACTTTTAATTGTATTTTTCATTGTTTTAACTTTCATTTACACAAAGAGCCAGCCAGCATTTACCGATTTTTCAGAGTCTTTTACATTATAGCAGTAATCAATGGAATTACAAGATAGCCTAATTGTGGTTTGCAATTTGTGGTTTTCCTTGGACACTTTATTGTCAAATGTTTTTGGACATTGAGCAAGTAGGAAAGGGTGTGGTTTCAGGGAGGGAGGATTTCTGTTTTTATTTCTTTCTGCTTTGTTTTCGATGAAGTGATAAGGATCAGTAGGCTAGGGTAACATTAGTCACCTATTGCACCATCTGGTCTTCTCGCATAGCCACCTTGTTGCTCACAGAGACAATTAACCTGTCCCCAAAAAACAGGTTAACCTGGAAAATGAATCATTTCATGGAAAAAAACACATAAATCAATAATATTAGCATTTATCTGTAACAACCAGTGAGATTCTTCGTACTCGCACCATACTACATCACAACATTGTCCCGCTGCTATTCTGCCTTTGACCACGAGATGGCAATATTTTGCCATCACTAAAAATGAACTCCATGACAACGAGCTATAGTTTTCAAAAACAGCGAGGTGTTCAGAATACATATAGTCCATTAGTGAGACTCCTATACAAAGTCCAGTAAGGCTGGACATTGTCCAAATAGGGTTTTAGGTCAAGTGGAAGTCCTGTTTATGAAACCTAGCTTTGACCTTGCTTTACCTTAAACTACAACTAATAAAACACTATCAGCTGTCCTTAATTGTTTTATGATTTGTACTTTCACGACCCAGACGTCTAAATAACGAACCTACTATTTCAGGTCTGTTAATTTGAGTAGCCAACAGTGAAAGACATAAAAAATACATGATATTGTCAGGAGAGATAGCTACGACTTGAGAAAACACGGACTCCTCTCATTATCCCCTACACAGTATGCATTAGGTTTAGTTGAGTATATAGTAGGCTACGCAGCAGCAATGCTATTCAGTAGGCTAGTTTTGGAAACGTTGACGTAAATAGGATAAAATTCAGTTGTCCCATTAGTTTACTGTTATTTCTATGCATAATGGAGACTTTATAAATACAGTTTGTGCAGGGAAACAGTGATTTAAATGACACCAAGGAACCATTTAGAGTGAGATCAATATGTAAAATCCTCCGTAAATCAGTCTATGGCAGGATAGGAATGTGCTCTTGACATTGGGAGGTTTATTTGTGCTGTGTTCGTGGTTGGAAAATGGATTGTTGCTATTACATTCTGTATCAACAGCACTGTGACCCAGTTATGAGATACGAGTGAGGAAGAGAATTAGTGTTCATTATACATAAACTTAAGCTTGACCTTTCTCCGCGGAAAGGAATTACGAGGTTATACACGTTTCAAATCATATTCAATACAAATATTTTGCCCTGAATTCCTCGAAATGAAACACTCGTGACACTCGCTGATTAATTACTGCACAAAAATGCAGGTTTGCCTTTATTTATTTTCAAACACAATAAAAACTAAATAAGAATTATTCACATTGTTGCCTGGATCAATTCTGTCAAAACAAATGAACAGAAAAACATCCCTGGAACTCTAACATAATTACTCAAAAAACACCTACAGTTATTTTTTTTCCTTCATAAATAGGCGCAAACAAGTACCATAAAAAGATCTCATATAGACACAGTGTAGAGGAATAGTAAATGATCAGCCATATGCCAGGGTTATACAGCAACTCTCCAATCTGCCACTGTTTCTTCTAATTAACACCATATAAGCATCTGACAGTTTCATACACATAGTTTGGATGAAATTAATCAATATGCCAGAAGTGATACAAAAGAAGTATTTTGCGTAATACAAAATAAACTTTTCTTTAGCATTTTCCTTAATGAATCATGTCATGCCACCTCGCTGGTTGATGATGCCATCAACCTTTACCTTATTAAACTTGGGAAAAGAATACTTCTTTAGTCTCTTTTGTCGGCCCAATCAGTGGCGACTTCCGATGCCAAGAAACTACCCCTCTTGGCTAATTATCCCTTTTCGAGTTTTAAACGAACTGGTGTGGTCCAATTCAAAATCACATTGTTACTAGAAAAAAAGTTGAATTCTTATACTCTAGGAGTAACACAGATTCTATTTACAACTTGAAACGAGGGCTGCTTGAAACAACCCGTCCGGCCGTTCATAACGTTCCTATGAGCGACTGTTTTATACTTACAACAGAACTCTGTTTCTAAGGCAGTTGACTAGAAAAGATCATTACAGAGAGGAAGAATGATACGACGAGAAAGCGTGTGGAAAAGAGAGGGGCGAAAGCAGGAGTCATATCATCCGCATTCTTTTTTGTTGCTTTTTTTTCTTTTTCTTTTTCTTCAGATTGTGATGATTTTCCTCTTTGTACAACAACAACAAAAAAAAAAAGAGAAGTTCTGTTTTGGTTCTCGTTCCGCCGTTTGTCAGCGAGAGCTTGGAGTCTCCGACACGCAGCGGTAAGTGCTTAGAAACTGATGGATTGACAACCTTCCTGCGAGGCAAATTGACCTACGCAACGTCTTAAAAACCATCAACAATCTCCAATAAAACACACGTCTACAGGGGGTTTCCATACACGGCCTCTTATTAGGTACGCAACGAGGACGCAGAACAATAGGAGGGGGCGTAAAAAGTCAATATCATTAGAGAAGTGATTGCATTTAAACAAATTTTAGCATTCAATTTACATGTTCATGCTTTCGATGATTTAAACTCTATTTTAAAGATCCAAAAGGTCTGAATGTCAGAAGCTAGAAGGAAATTGCAAAGCCACCATGGTAGGGTGCACTAAAGTGTGAGCCATGAGAAAGAAAACATTCAAACGTTGTTTCGCTGATGCGTGGATTGTGTCTAGTCTAAAAGAAGGCCTGAACAATCGGGCCCTGAATAGCTGTACTGGGATGAGGAACTGCCTTGGTCCTGTGAGCGTGAAGGAGCGTGAGGCGGAACATGTCAATCAGGTCAGGTACAGGCCTTTGTCCCTCTGCAGCGCTCTGTGAAGGCAAATATGAACGAGTCAAAATGGCTGTCACAGAAACTTGCTTATTTTCCTGAATGATTGCGATTGATCGCGCTTGTGTCCGCTCACCCGTTGCCGCAGTAGTCAGGGTTCCAGTCCAGGCCCTGGGTCGGTCCGTTCCTGCAGCCGGTGCGGTAGTCCATTGAAGGGGACAGACCAGGTCCGCCGGAGGATGTGACATTTACCATGCTCTGATACTCTGCCTGAAGGGGGAAACCCTGAGAGAGAGAGAGAGAGACACAATAGCAGATTACATACTAGATCTTACACCTCGTCCCACAGAGACAAGTCTCATAGTGCAGAGGTATGAGAAGCAAACTGGATCTGTTATATAATAATTATTATTTATATGCCAGCATAAATTATTTCAGCACAATATTCAAGCAATAGTTCTGGCAAAATGAAAACTCAAGCATTATTTATTTATTCTTTGTCATGTTGTGCTGTTATTTTTGTCTGGAAAACACAAAAGTAGACATTTTTAAAGCTACACTGTGTGATATTTTCCCCCATCTAGCGGTTAAAAGGTATATGACCATCCAGTGAATATTAGTTTCTCTTCCTCTCAATTCCGATTTCGTTTTAACTCCTACGGTGGCCGATTTAGTCCAAGATTAACATGGCTTCCAGTTCGACCTCGTCCACATTCGACACGGTGCCATCGAGTGTTAAAACGCGAAAGGCGAAGCTTGAATTCACGGGTATGTCCCTCTTTGGCCGATGTACTTTCAAGATGTAGGGGCAACATGGCGACCCGCATTCGAAATGTATTTTCAATGGCATATTATAAACTTACGAGAATACTTTATTACTTGAAAGAAGTAAATATACATTAATGAGCACATATATTTTTGAAAGAACTAAGTGTTTTTAGCTAAGAATAAACTAAAAAAGTTACACAGTGTAGCTTTAAGGAATGGTTACGCAGCTTTTGCCATATAAGAACAGCTTGTAGTGACCAGGGACTGTTTTTAAAAAAAACTTTTTTAAGACATACAATGGCTTTGTGTGGGGAATTGAAGTTTAAGTGTTTTAATTTTCAATCCACTTATAGGATTTTTTTTAAAACTCAAGAATTTAAAAAAGGCTCATTTTTGGGTTGGTAATGTTGTCATTGGCTACACATATGCTAAGGTTTTTGAATGAAGTCTCTTATGCTCACCCATACTGCATCAATTTGATCAAAAATACAGTAGAACTAAAAGATATTTTAATAGTTTTCTATTTTCATATATTATAAAATGTCATTTATTCCTGTGATGGCAAAGCTGAATTTTCAGCATCATTACTCCAGTCTTCACGTGATCCTTCAGAAATCATTCTAATATGCTGATTTGCATACTCCACTTTTTGTGGAAACCGTGATACAGTTTTTGTTCAGGATTTATTTGAAATATATATACATTTACTTATCTTTACTGACACTTTTGATTAATGTAATGCATATTTGCTGAATAAGAGTATGAATTAGTTTCAAAGAAAAAAATCGTACTGACCCCAAACTTTTATTTATTTATTCAGAATGCTGAACTAGCCTTCCTGTTTCTCTGAGAGAAACCAGAGCACAAAACAGCTCGTTCAAGTCTAATTCCAGCAAACATCCTACACGATCTGAAGTGGACATGATGACAGTGTAACGCAAGCAGCCTCAAATGAGCATTAATGAGCAACTGCATTCGGTGGTCGACCAGACCGGTGGGGGTAGAAGAAAAATAAACGAAGCAGATATTCTAATTTGAAGACTTCTTCTCTGTTCTTAGCCTAGGAAAGACTGCATGTGAAAAGGAAGTTAATCTCAGTGGTACACAAGAGAATCTGCCTGAAAGAGCAAGACAGCAGGTGGCTGCGTTTTTTTCCCCCTCCAGAGATTCTACCTATTCATGAATTGTTCCTCAAATTCTTCTCCTTCATTCGATCACAAAGGCTCCATCTGCCCCTTTGTGTCCCTCTCTCCCCCCCCAACACCGCCCCACCTCCCCCCAGCCCGCCTCGGCTCACCGAAAAAGTTGAACCGCGCGTTTTTGTTTGCTCTCCACAAATATGCAAAAATGAACGAGGATTATTACTCCCCTTTGGATTTAAAAACTCTCCCATAAAGGCAGGATCTGCAGAACAGGCTTAAGAACTCCCCAAACGGAGGAGAGAAAAGCCAAGTTTAAGCATTCGTACTCTCCTCCAAAAGATTGACAGAGCTATACAAGGAGCCCTGTGGTAATCTAAAATTGGACTTCAGACAAATTCACACTATAATCTGCATGAAAATTAGACACTTTTTTGCCTTATGACGATGATCATCCACAGCAATAGTTCATTTTCCTGCTGAGGACTGATAAAAAAGAAGCACATGAAATTCAATCAAGTGGTTGCTCTTTTAAATACAACGTTTCCCAGAATTCCCAGCAGGCACAGGAAGGGAAACTTGCAACAATATGCCTTTCATATTCAAATGTGGATGGCGAGCTTTATTGCGGCATCGGTTTGAATTAGAAATATGTTTTTCGGTTTTGTATTTGATGGAATCTATACATTCCTTAATGATTCCTATCAAAACGCGCTAAGAAAACAATTCAAACGTGAACAGCTCATCCCTCAATGTCGGGGCGGCGCATCCCTCTGTGAAAGATCAAACCGCTGTCATTGGATAGCGTGTCACCTGTTCTCCTGACCACCTGATTCATCCCTCTTTATGAAGCTAATCCCTGTTTACCCCAAGACAATGTGATTCTCCGCCCTCTCCTTCTCTCCAGCCCCAGTCAGTCCTGCCTCCCAGCTGATGCTCATCTCTTAAAGAGCTTCCAGGCACAAGGGTGCTATTCATTAGGACCTCATTACAACCTCATCTCAATCCCACTGAAGTTCCAGCACAACTCGGGGCTATTAAGACATGAAACGGATCAACACAGAACTCTTAACGGCGTTCTCGCTGTCACCACGAGTGTTTAAGGAGACTCGGGCTTCAAACCTCTCCTTAACCACCTCTGTTTGAGATCTCTATTAGGGGAACAAGGGTTTAATTAGCACTGATGCTAATAATGAGGCTGGGTGTTAACGCGGGGCTGCGGTTGAAACACCCTCTTCTTCCTCGCACGTTAAAACAGGAGAGGCAATAAACAGTGCACGTTATTTCAAAAGAGTTGTTTTTCTCTTTAATTCGATTTTTTGGGGGGGGTTTGTGTGTGAACGGGTAGAGCCTTTATTTGCTTTCTCTGCTTTGCTGTTGTCTACGCCCTCAAAAAACAGCCTTCTCCTCCTATACACTTTAGCAGAGAACTAATTTCATTTCCTTCGGCCCAGTCTGAAAAACTGTTTTCATCAGATAGCTGAGGCGTTTTGTCTTCCACACTGATGTATTCATCAATCTCAATGTGAGTTTTTTTGTGCAACCTTAAGTCACATCCAAATCCTAATGCATCTGTTTATTACAGAGAGAAAATTGAAAATCTGTCTGTGTGATACGCTGGGATTTTTTTGCACGGTGTGGACATAAAACAAGCTGGCAGATATTAATGGTTCTTCTCTTGACCTCATTCGCCGGTGCGAGAGATAGGCTGAAGGGGCCGGAAATGATGAAAAATGAAACGGTGCAGCATCTGCTGCATAAACAGCACTTCCTCCACTCTCACATTCATACACACACATATACGCTACGCTATCTGTTCCACGATAATGTAGAATGGAAATTGGAGAAGTATCAGACAAGGCGGGTTCTTGAAAAAAGGTTTATGGAAAATAGATTGGCGGACGAGCAAATCTTTTAATTGGCCCGGCCTGGTGTCTGTCGTGGCTTTTTTTTAGTCTTGCTTTAATAACAGTGAAAAGGCTGCTAATGTCTTTCTTGATTAAAGTCAACATGAAATAGAACGCACAACCCATTTTACTTCCTAAATGTGACATCATTCACAAAAGAAGAAAACAAATCTAGGGAGGGTCTTGATTCTACCCATTGGGAATTGACTGGATGGTGAAATGTGTTAGATGGGTGGGGTGAATTAGTCAATATCATGCTTGATTCATTTTTTTTTTTTAAGTATTTATTTAAATATTTAGGTTTTTGGATGTGGGGACTATAACTGATATGGCAACAAAAATCGTATATGTGTACAGTCATAAGAGGCTAAATTAATATATTACATAAATATAAACATTATGACAATTGTTTTTCTTTTTATGACGTTTTAAATAGGACTGTTTTCTAAGATGTCTCTTATGTGCACCAAAGCTGCATTTATTTGCTTAAAAATACAGTAAAATATTACAAATTATTAAATTTAAATTTGTAATGGAATACAAATAAAATATAATTTATTCCTGTGATGGTGAAGCTGAATTTTCAGCATCATTACTCCAGTCTTCAGTGTCACACGATCCTTCAGAAATCATTCTAATATGCTGATTTGCTGCCAAAGAACCATTTCATATTATTAGCAATTTAATAAAAAGTATTAATATTAATACTTAATATTTTTTTTGGAAGCAGTGATACTTTTTGTTACGATTCTTTGATGAATAGAGAAAGTTCAAAAGAACACAATTTATAATCTTTTGTTACTTTGTAATGGACCACTTGCACAACTACTTATCGGGTAGTTTATCGCATCGACATACAGGTGAACGCAGATTATTACTGTTTTATGGCTGCCAATTAATTAAAAGAATGAATCATGTTCTCTGCGTTAACATGAATTATCTTGAACCTGCTGAAATAAATATAATTTCTTTCCAATTATGCATTCTGAATAATAAATAAATATATTTCCCCACTAACCTGGAGCAGTCCAGTGCTCGTCTTCTCATTAACAGTGTTTTTCTCTTACTGATCATATTTCATACCTGTTGAGTTTACATTTTTAAACGAATTGGACTAAAAAAAATGATTGCTTGTATGCGCTGGTGCTTTTATTCCAGTGTTTTAAAATAGTTGAATGAATGAATGCTCGGTATGTGTCTTAAATAAATGTAACAATGTTAAATATTTAATTAATCTTAAACAGAAACGCACACAGCGTAGAGGAGAATGGCAGTCAACTACCTTGTTTATTAAGTAAGCATTGATTAAAATATTTAATACAGATAAATAAAGGTTTGTATTCATCAGGTCTCACACGCCTCAGCATCGCGATCACTAGTTTACTTTAGACGAGCACTGACACCTGTGGTGACATAATCGCGTTTGTTTAACAGCCGCTGCTCTCTCAGATCGTCTCGGGTTGGAATTAAAACGTCATGTTCCATTGAGTTTGGAGAATTCTGTACACAGTAATCATCAGAATATATCCTCCTGTCTCTGAAACACTCATTTTAGGAAGTGTTTATTCTACAGTGCATTGAAAATATTCATAACCGGAAATAAGTGAGATGTACCATTTCAAAGCGGTAGTGCGTCACGAAGCTCAGTGCAAGTAGTCCATTTTCTTTACTGTCACTTTTGATCACTTTAATGTGTATTTGCTAAATAAAAGTCCCCAAATCTTTGAACAGTAGTGTATATATAGGAACTTATTTTAAATGTGCAATGTTTACTCAAAATTTAAAAGTATCTAAAAAGAGTCATTGCCAAACCATCAGTAGATGTCTCACCTGGGCCATGGATGGGGAGTGCAGAGGCAGCGGGTGGTGTTGCTGCTGTTGTTGGTGGAGATTGAGGTGCTGGTGTAAGGGGGGGCTGATCTGCAGCGGAGGGGGGGACGAGCCCGTCATGCTGCCCATGCTCATGGGCGCGCTGGGCCGGGATGCGCCACCTCGGGCTAGGCCTGACTGCATCTGGGGTAGATGGGGCTGCTGGTGGTACGAAGGAGTCATGTAGAGACCTGGGTGAGACTGACCGGCCCCGGAGAAAACTGACGGCTTGGGCCCAAGCATCTGAGAGGCCTGTGATGCCTTCACATCGCCTGGGTCATTGTAGCTCTAGAGAAAGTTATGAAAATATTTTAGTTGTTGGATGCTTCTTTTTAAAAAAAAATTTAAGCATGTATTTGCAATATCATTGTATGCTTTTAAATGCCCGATGCATGTTGTATGACTTTTAAATATAAATATATGCAACAAATATATGTATATTTCAAAATATATAAATGGTAAATATAGTGTATGAATGTACAGATTTATCAATTTTATGAACAAATATTAAAGTCTTACTCATAATATTTACATCCAGTTTGTATGCCTCAAATTTTGCTACATTTATTCAATAATATTGGATTTCTAGCAAGCTACGACAGTTTTTTCACGCTTTCTCCGTAATATTTCCATTCAGGTGTGCGAGAGGAGTCTATTTTTTTACTCAAACTGTCACAAAAACATCTCTAAACTGCCAAACAAGAACATCTCGAAATGTTCCTTCTCAAACTTCACGATTTTAAAGTGCGTACGCATATCAATAACCCAGAGTCATTCACGTACCTGAGACACGAGGCTCGCTCTGTACGCAGCCAGCTGTTTGAGGTACTCCTTCTTTGCAGTTTCTGTTTTTTTCTTGTACACCTGCCATGATAAAACAAACAAACAAAGAAAAATATATTAAGAGGCCAAAGCTGTTCTTCATGTTCCTGTGCACAATTATTCTTAGAAATGGGATCTAATGGCAGTCCATTTATGAGCCATAATGCGTAATTGTTGTTGGAGCGCTGAAATGGTGCTTGAGTGCAGCCCACTTTATCCATCGCTTGTTCTTCTGCCTTTATGGACGTCCATATTTCCCCTTTCAGTTGGGGCATATGTGTAATTATTTGCCCATCAATACATCTGTGCTGTTATTACCTCAACCAATAGACCTCTACTAAAAAGACAAGAGCAAAAGAGAGTGATAGAGAAAGACAAAAACAGCAGAGAGACGTGATGTTCTTTTATCAGGCAAACATCCTCTCCTGAGGAAAAGTACTTTTAAGTGTTTTCATCAGCTTCACCGGCTGAGTGTTTTACATAAGTAAAAAGAGCGCGATTCAATGACTACAAAAAATAAAAGAGTTATTTAGCTTTTTATGACTGTAGATGCTGCCTGGTGGCTTCGGTGAGAGAAATAGGTACTTTCAGTTGTGTTTATTCTGAAATCAGAAGCAACTCTGGATGTCATGTCATTCTTCAAAACCCTAAATTCACACCTTAAAAAAAGAGTCTAGGTGTTAAAATAAGTGCTAATCCCTCTCATCGTCACTGCTTTCAATCTTAAAAGAAACCTTTACAAGGGTATTTACTATACTACATAAGGTCCAATATTACACTTTGATATAAACAGTTTTAATGCAAAGCATATAAAAAGTAATTGTTATTTGACTGCATGATTTAATGTGTACCTTAAAGGGATAGGGGTAAACGTACCTATTAAGCTCACCAAAGTCTACATTGAGACATTTTAGTGCACAGGGTATTGGTTTCAGTACAAGAAGTTATGTTAAAATAAAAGATTAATCTCTCACACAATAATATTTTATTTTATTTTAAATGAAAAAAGGCATTTTAATGAAGATATACATCATTAAATGCAAAAAGTCTGGGTACATGTTCGTACCCTTTAAGCACACCCCTGATGCCATTAAGCTCACATGTTTTTTTTGGGGAAAATTCTTGTTTATTTTAAACAACATTTTTAAAGAATAATTTTATAAAGATCAACTTGAAGTGACAACCAGTGAAGTGACAGTTAATATTTAAAGTCTGTTTATGAAGTATTTACATAGACGTTCAATGTGCATGAGCTTAAAGGGAGAACAGCAAACCTTATTGGAACAGCAAACCTTTTTTTATATTAATAAATATTATAAAATTAAATTTAAAAGGACAATTTTGCTAAATAAATAATCTAGGTCATGTATTAAGTTCATACATATTTTAATGTGGACCGCTATTATTGAAAATATCTATGAAATTATACTTTTTCTTATTGATGTCACACTGAAGCTGTGCTTTTCATAGTAGTGCACCCTTAAAGCTCACCTTACAATAATATGAAGTCTTTAAAAATGACAGCAGTGTAAAACCACAGAAACTCAATAAACATTTATAATATAATGGATTTAAAAGTACAAGCCAGTAATACCTGTGAAGTAATATGTTAGTGTAGCACCAATCTTATACAGCTAACAATGTTCTGCAGCATCTGCGCTATGTTGCTAAAACTATCTTTTGGATCTAACTGTAATTATTTCCCACATCCAGGTTCCAGGTTAATATGCAAAAGTCTAAACATTAATCTCTTAATAAGATGTTATACTTATCCAAAATAAAGGCTTAAACATCAATAATATACAAAAAATATACTAAATCATACTAAAAATAAATGCACATTTAAGGGGCTACTCTTCTGGTGAAAGTTTTCAGACAGCTTTCAAAATGGCCACCAGACAGTGTGAACACATGAATACCCATTTCTCAGTGTGCAATGGACTGATTAGCTTGAAATTACAGAAGGTACATAGTAACAAACACATCAATTGGTTAAGACATCAAGTAGGATGATTTTTTATAATCTGAGCTAAAAGATAGTTGTGTGCTTAATGGGTAAGTTTACCCTAGCTCACCTAAAAATGTCACTTCAAACCTGTATGGCTTTCTAACTTCTGGGGAACACTTTTTATTTTTGGGGTGAACCATGTCCATTTATGAGGACATTTTTCTAATCAGTTACTTGTAACATAAACTTTTAAGCCAGTCCAGAATACAATAAAACAACATCAAAAAATGCTGAAACACTCTACCTGAAGTAGCCATTTGGTGATTAAATCAAAACTCAAACATTACAGATTGTATTCCTGCTAAATATGTACTCAAACTTGATTAAGCGATTAGCAGACCTCAAAACGTGTGTTATATTCCAATACAAAAAAACCCATCTCACATATTTCACTGTTTTCACACCTGACTTTAAGACTTCCCCTACATGCACAACAGTGCTAATGTTAGACCACAACACCACAGTGGAGACAAAAGTTATTCTGTGATTGCACAAGGGGAAATCAGCAAATGTTCTGACCAACATGTGCGTCATCACATCTGCTGTCATAACAAATCGTTATGCGGACATACTAGTGTATATATTATAGATAATACTTTAGATAATAAACAAAACATGTGCTGTGTATATAGAAGCACAGAGTAATCTAATGCCTGCTGCATTACCTCAGTCTTTATGAGTCAGCCACAAGATCACAGCAAGATAAAGGTCATTTTTCACGTTTGCACACAAGCAAGCTTTATTAAAGAGAGAAAGTCACCTGTTTTTGTTCCTCGCCGAGACCGTCCCACATGGAGGCCACAATTTTGGAGACCTCTCCGAATGTGGCATTAGGATTTTGGCCTTTGATAGCTGCCTGTGTGTCTCTGAAGAACAGGGCATAGGCTGACACTGGCTTCTGAGGCTCGTTGGGGTCTTTCTTCTTCTTCTTCTTGGGGGTTTTGGGCTTCTTGGCCATGTCTGTGGCTGCTCTTTTCTCTGCCCCATTCATCTGAAAGGAGAGAGGAGCTCATTATAGTAAACAATAGATATCCAATTAGATTAAGCCATAATAACAGCTTTATGAATGAATCATCTTCCTAAAGCTAGTTAGTGAGCCTTGTCTCTAAAGCCTGGAGCTATTTTTTCAATTTTAATGACTTCCGTGCTTTAGTCGTATATACCGGGTTCCCACGCATTTTTACCAATGAATTTCCATGACGTTTGCAGTTGTTTGTCATCGCTGAATAAGGATATTTTGAATTTATTTTTATAAAGATTTCACTGACAAAGAGCTAGCTAATTAAATATTGATATAGAGAACATAATATGGAGAATAACTAGAAAAAATACATTTTGGCTATAGGGCATCATGATTATCATAATCGTTAATCTATTCATTGATTAAGGATTGCAATCACCGTACACATTAAAGGCCAATCATATATGCCTATCCAAAGGGAATTTTATTTGCACATATAAATATAATACATTTCACTTATAAATAGAACTTTTTGAATGAAAACAATTATTATGTGCAATATATATTTTTAGAAAGCCTTAAACTACATCATGCATTTTATGATTCCAAGTTCAGTGGGAATAAATGATTTCTTAAGGTGTATGACTATTACATTTCCACTTTAATACTGTAACTGTTTAATTAAAGCTGCTGTCCGTAACTTTTTTTGTGTTCAAGATTTACAAAAATTATATAATGAGAATGTACAAAATGAATCCATTTCCAAACCGTGTTTTTGTCTTACCCTGAATCAATATGGTAGCCTTATAATAAGTGTTTATATTGGGACTATTTCAGGCCAGACTGGTAGGAACTGCTGCGGAGGAGCACAGTCCCTGCGTGACTCGCCATAGACATAAACATAGAGAAGTAGCTCCGGCAGCAATGTTCTTCCGCAAGACGCAAGCAGTTCTGTTTATTAACCGCTAGAGTGCAAAAAGTTACGGACTGCAGCTATGACAGTTAATCACCAGCCAAAGCTTCATTCTTGTAACAGTCCTAACTATATACATTTCCATTACATTTGATTGATAAGTGACTGAAATGTCAGATTTGATCAGGAAATCACAATTTGAACATTTCCTGAAATGTATGACTGTGAGACTTTATATAAATACAAGTAGCACGTAATTGTGATGATGAATGTCTTTTGACTTTTAAATGCTGAACCATGTCTTCTGTGTTGGGAAAGGAGACAAAAATATCTTGGCAGAGCACATAAACGGCCACACTTTCCAGAGGATCAGTCCTGATGTGGAGTTTTGGAGAAAATGTGCTGTATTTGGGCTGTGAAGTACAGACTTGAGGCAGATCAGTGTCTTAGCAAATCTATGTTTAAGGAAACATGGCAGTACAACTTGCTGAAAGGTCAGCAGTGACTCATTCCTTTTAATACACTGTATTTTGCCACAGTGCATAAAATAGTACCTGACCGTGTGTGTGAGTGTGTGTGAGGAAGATAAGCTTTTATATTCATGAGATCATAGAATGGGTAAAGCTCCCTCTCTCACCTTGGCAGCATCATCTGCATCGTCCTCATGCACGGAGCTGGAAGGGGAGGGTGTGGCTGACTTGCTCTCTGGTGGAGATGGGGATCCATGGGTGCCATTGTTGCTGTTCAGACCCAACTGAGTATTGAGTTGTGACTGGTTGATTGTGGTCAGCTGACCTTGAGGAACCATGCCAGGCTGGACCCTGGGTCTAAGCGCATCCACCTGAGGGTGGCCACCGTAACGCGAGTCTGAGTTGACCATTTGCTGCATCTGGAAGATTAAAAGAAAACTTTAGATTTCAAGATTAAGTTCATCTCAATCAACAGCATTCGTAGCGTGATGTTGATTACCAAAAAAAAATATTTTGACATGAATCCATTTTCTTTTAAAAAAATTGACAAAAATGGAAGTTACAGTGAGGCACTTTGCACTCAGTTTGTCGATTGAGCTTAACTTGTACTGAACCTGAAATATTCCTTTAAAAAACTTAAAAAAGGCACTATTTAATATTAAATTAAATTACTTATTAAAACTAAGCACACAGAAATGTTACAATAGAAATTCCCAAAAGGTCTACCTACCCGAGTGAAAAATAAATATACGAAAATGTATTTGAAATATATTTATTTTATGCTGAGTATACATTTACATATTTATGTATTTAATATAAATACCATACAATTGAACTTTTGGTATACTAAATTAGTGTACTTACAATCTGCTAAATTAGAACAACTAATTCTGTACTTAATGCACTTTAGTTATCCGGAAGTAGTGGTGAGGAACAACTAAAGATATACTTAAATCTAATACTTATTTTTATTGTGCTAAAATGGAACTATTGCAAGTATACTTTAGGTACACTTTACAAACCTTGCATTTAAAGACCATAAAGATCATCCTATCCTTACTAATAATGATATTAAAACACATATATTAAGAAATGTGCGTTGTGCATTAAAGAAGTACTCTAAATAAAGTTTAATTATAATATTTATATCAAGTAAATCTCAAGCGATATGTCAGTACATTTCTTAATGGATTTATACTTAGTAGTATACTTCGTTTTTTGGTATAGGTTTTTTCACTAGGGTATACATACGAAGATAATCCTAATGTTAACTAGCACTAAAATCTAAATGACAGGTTTAGATTTTCACTTTGCTGCTGCTGTGAATGCTAGGCTGTATCAGGGTGTATAAAACATTGCTTTTGTACACTGTATCTGGGGGATAAATCACTTCCGACAAGGACAAGCCCTGTAGTGGTAGTCTGTCACCTGATACTGTCTGAAGCAACAGGTGACCTGAAATGTACCCCACGCCCACCATTGTATTCAGCACAATGCCCCCGACAGGTGGAGCTTTGGGGTTAGAGGCCACGGGCATTTCTCTGAAGGACAGGTGACTCTGTGTCTCCCTCCCCACATAAACATTTCAGACACAATGAACCCTCAATACACAAAACATACCGAAATCGCCTTCTAACAGTCTATTATTTCGAAGCGAGCCTTTGATAGCGCTGAAAAATGCTAATGCAAAGATTTCACACATATTTCATCCTGTCAGACAGTAACACAGGAAATGTACTGTATAATATTTTAAAATGCATTACATGCCATGAATTTTAGAGTTGTGCTTGTCCATGCAAAATCACTGCTATGACATTAGGGTACTCTGGGTGAATTATATATATATATATATATATATATATATATATATATATATATATATATATATATATATATATATATATATATATATATATATATATATATATATATATATATATATATATATATATATATATATATATATATATATATATATATATATATATATATATATATATATATATATATATATATATATATATATATATATATACACAGTTTAATTTGTAGCCAACAATAGCACTTTCATGTGTTCAACTTGATTAATCATTAGAAAACATGAGAGTGTTTTATGTCATGTCATGGAGCATCTGAAAAACTGTCAATTTACGGGAATTCAGCACGAATCCAAATGCAGTTGATTTAGATGCAAAGGACTAAATGACGTGACATTACACAGCAATAGGGAGGAAAATCTCCAATCCGTGCGGTTTTAACTGACTAATCAAACTGACACGGGTGAAAATGTCAAGTTCTCAAGAAATGGCTGGGAGAAAAAAAATTTCGCAGTGGAAACCTGTTCAACTTTTTAGGGGGTTTAACCATTGCAACGTTAATGGACAGGAGAAAGTTTCATTTTTCAGCGAAGCGCGTTCACCTTATTAATACGTTCCGTCTTTTCAGTATTTTACCCCATCCCACTTGGTTTCTTGTGAAACATCTGTATTTTCGTGAGGGGGACTTTTTTTCTGCTAGTTAATCAGACAATACCCACCTTGTGTGTGGTAATAAGACAATGTGGTCAGTTTAGGGTAGAAAACACACTTCAACTTGAAAACCACGCATGCTATTAAAAGGTCACCTTTCCTTTTCTTGGTAAAACAAAACTTAGTGGCAGGACAAGCTCTCTGACAGAAACCAAGAGTGAAATCACAGACTAATTGTTTAATCGTACTGCGTTAGCTAGAGAAATTTCCCAATGAAAAAAACTTTACGGCAAGAGGATCAACATGGCTGCAGAAAAAAAACTCCAATTGCGTTTGTCAGAGTAAGGTTGTGATGGTATTTATCATCTGAGCTCACCATTAATCTCCACTACACAGAGGACAAAGGCTTGCCAGGGATGAATAGAGGTCACGTGACGAGGTCACAGACAAAAGCCCTAAAGGTTGCCTGTTCTGCACTTTTTAAGTTTTAAATAACAAATGGCTGCCTGGGTTGGCTGTTTTTTCATCAGATCCACTGACCCGTGCCGCAGGGGAGGTCATACTCATTTGATATCAATTTCCTTTAAATCACAGGGCAAATTGTAATCACACGTACAGTAGGAGACTATTTGCATGCTTATCTTCCTATAGTGCGCGACAGAGACGTATGAAAGGGGCGAGAGAACCCCAGCTTTCCATGGAGTCCAATGACATTTTAAAGGGAGGAAAATAATGTCTACTTTACTCCGGCTGTCACTTCAGGGGCACTTTCATGTCCTTCTGTTTCCATTAAAAAGGTATAAATAGCTTAAGTGCTGGACTAGATCAGAGGCAATTGTTTGCTCAGGGTAATAAAACCACAGCCCAATGATAAGGACTTTTTCAGGCAGAGTAATGAGGGTGTATTTCATGTCCTTGTGTTACTGTAGATCTTTATAAGCTAAAACACACACTGGCTTTTTGTTTACCCTTTTGATCGTTGGAATGAATTTGAAACATATTCTGGCGTAATCTTAACTATTAATTTCTTTCCTCTCAAGTTAATCCGCTGCTATTTTTTATTAGTAATAATAGCTTGTCACAGTCTACGCGATGGAAAACACCCAATATTTATGACATGGCAGGAGTACATATGAGAAGTGAGGTAGTTTGGAGTATAAAAGCTTAAAGCCGTATTACGCCATCTGTCAGTGTTTAATTGCTTTCGCTTGAATTTTACACAACCGCATGCAAATACCTGTCTCTTATTAAACTTCACTGTAAATGATCTATGCAAAAGCAGTCTAATAGAAGTAGCTTGTCACGCTGCACTTTCAAGGTCTCAAACGTTTTGCAGTGCGCAGCAAAGTGCTGCAAACTGTAGGCTTTGCTGCAAATTTACAATAAATGGAGATTTATGTCCATTACTGTTCCTTTTTTTTTATTTAGGCCACTGCTGGATGAGGATTTAGTGGCTTTTGCGCTGATGATGGACGATCTCGGTGCTTTTTACCGCTCACGCCCTCTCTCTCTCTCTCTCTCTCTCTCTCTCTCTCTCTCTCTCTCTCTCCTCCGCTGTCAGCTCTGTTTAGATTTGCACATTTTACACACATCAACTTGTGCTTATTTAAGCGGACATGTGGCTTTCTGGAAAGCAAACTTCACCTGAGCATTTCCAATAAATTCGTCGCGTTTTATGCGAATCACTGAGCTCATCAGAACGGCCGGACGAGATCTCATCTCTCACATTATATGTTTAAAATGAAACCTTCCCTGTTTCTCAGGGCTAGGGCAGATCCATTCAGCTACTCCACGGCATTTACTTTCATTCTTTTTAATGGAACGAGGAGGGATGGTGAAACCTTACGAGATAATGTTCCTTTTAATCTAATAGTTTTTAGGGTGAAGCACATTTCACTCAACTAACTCTGCTGGCTAAACAATGCAAGCTCTGAGACCTATACAATGAATGCAAAATGTGAGAGGCACATAAATGCACTCTCTGTTCCACCAGAGAAGGCAGCTCCAACAGGCTAATGCTGAGAGAAAATTAATTCCATCAGCTAGCTCTTTCATTCTCCACTGCAGCTACAAGCTCTCTGTCCCGTTGCCTGGCAACCATAATTCATAGCCGCTCTAAATGGATGTTCTCCAAGCACTGAGAACATTAAGGTGAAAAGAACAAATGCCTTTGTGAATCTCAATATCTTTCAGTGTGTATGTCACTCTGTGTGTTTTTTTTCAGCCACCCATGTGTATGTTTTTCTTTAAAAATCTATTTGATGCAAGTTGAAGAGGGGCACTATACAAAGGTGCATTTTTCCCCAAAAGAGTAACAAAGGAATCGTAAATATTGGTCGTACCATTTTTTTCTCTTACGGCAGTTGTAATTTTGCCTTCATGTGCTCATAATTATTTGTGCGAATCTAATCAAATAAAGGTCACGAATCACGATTAAAAAAAATGCAAAACAAGCAGGGTTTATCATGCACAAAAACAACGCTCAATATTTAGGTTTGGCCCCCAAACTTGGACTATGTGGAAAACAATAGGTGAGACACGAAGAGGAGAAGTTTCAGTTTGACTCGAGCGTCAGATTAGCAACACATCTCGCATTCATCTTCAACCACAGTTAGTCACAGCTCACCAGCACTTCATATGTGTCATAATCACTTTATGAGGTTTCTTGCACTTAACCAAAATATAAGGTTTGGGTTTCGTTTCTGCAGAAGTGGCAGCGATTTGTAGATATTTGTCATTAATATTAATATAATATAATAAAAAGACAAGAGAATCATGAGGTGAAAAAATAAGTTAGCAAACCAAATAAAATATTTTAATATGCATCAAATGTTAAATCTAATAATATATATATATATAATGTCACACACAGCTATTCTAATGATTAAATATTATGCATTTGATTTGTTTATTCTTTCTAAGATTCAAAAGTTCTTTTTTTTCTAAATGTACTGTACAACTATCTAGTACAGCTACATGGCAAGCAGAATGCATTAGGAGGAGTGCCTTGATGCTAAATTATATTTAATTAACTTAATCCAACAGGGAATTTGGCATTGTTTCACTGTGCGTTAAATCACATTAGCTCTCATTTGCTGGGTGCAATCTCAATCATTCTATATGCCGCTCCAACCTCTTATAATCTCTGTTGAGGTGTTTCATTTGTGTCAATTAAATCATTGTTTGGGCACTGAAACGACTTTGCTGTTGCGTAATTCTGTCATGCGAAATGCATTAGTGACATCTCAAAGGAGAGAATGTGTATCTTACAATGAAGTTTCCTCCATACCTAAGAAATATATTTTTGGTAACTTTTCATACTATATTATATAGAAGCACATTTATATTCTTTGGAAACATTAGATTGTTAAATGTTTTTGATAGAAGTCTCTTGTTCACCAAGGCTTTATTTATTTGATCTAAAATACAGCAGTAAAAACTATTAAAAACTACTAGTAAAAAGTAATATTGTGAAATATTATTACACTTTAAAAATAAAGTTTTTTCTTTCTGTTTTAATATAATTTATAATGTAACTTATTTCTGTGATTGCAAAGCTGAATTTTCAGCATCATTACTCCAGTCTTCAGTGTCACATGATCCTTCAGAAATCATTATAATATGCAGATTTTGTGCTCAATTATTATTGGTGCTCAATGATTGTTCTTGAGGAAACCGTGATATATTTTGTCTGGATTCTTTGATGAACAGAAAGGTGAAAAGAATAGCATCTGCGTCCTTGCAGAATAAAAAGAATGATTATTTGTTTTATATATATATAGTACTTACCTCAAACCTTTGAATGGTAGTGTATCATGGTTTCCATGAAAAATTAAAATGAAAAGCAGCACAACTATTTCAACATTGATAATAATAATGTTGAATGATTTCTGAAGGATCATGTGTCACTGAAGACTGGAGTAATGATGTTGAAATTTCAGCTTTTCTATCATATAACTATTACATTTTAAAACATATTAAAACAGTTATTTTAAATTGTAATAATTGTATTGTTTGTACTGTATTTTTGATCAAATAAATCCAGCCTTGGGGAGCAGAAGAGACTTCTTTCAGAAACAGGAATAAAAAATATTGACTGGTACTGTACATACAGTATAAATTACAAATTGCAACATTATCTTTGTAAATTACAATTTGATTGATCTCAAAATCACTAAATGTGCCTTTATATTTCATAATTGCTGCATAATTGTCACTTTATAACACAATATGACTTAATATGTCACAATGTGATTTTAAATCATGCAATTGCTGCTTTATTTCTCATAATTGTGGCTTTATATCTCACAGTGTGACTACTACTTATTTTCTACTTAATGAATTGCCCTTGTTGGCAGAAACAGGCTTCCATATGCCTCAGGTCTTAGCCAGAGAGCGTACTCACCACTGACAGGGAGTTGGTGAGCAGACTGCCATCTTGACCCAACATGTTGGGGACCGACATGCCGGTCAGGTCCATTCCTTGCAGGTGAAAGGGGTGCAGTCCATTCTGGGAGACAGGGGGGCAAAGGTGATGGTACGTTCCAGACTCAGACTCGGGCAAGTGTGCCAGCATGTGTTCGGGGAGGGTGGGGGGAGTGATAGGCGGGATGTTGAAGTCTTCGTCCCCAAGACTGGGCACTGGGTAGGACTGCTAGAATGAACAGAGACACAGTAGGTTACGTGTCATCATTTTTCAAAAGATGATTCTTTTACGACTAACTAGTCATTAGTGTTGATGAATACATTTTTGATGTCCATTATCATTTGTTCAGAGGTAAATCCAAAAGAACCTGACAAAGAAGGCATCACATTGTAAATCTCGCAACATACAATTGATAACATCATAACTTTAAAATGGAAAAGCCAGTGCATAGATGGTGAAATGCAATGAGCATTCTTGTCAGAGAGTCTCCAAAGGCAGCATGAAAAGGCTTTCCAAACAGTTAGTTTGAAATACTGCACAATGGGGGGTCACCCGTAGGCTAGAACAAGGACAGACTGTCCATTTGATACTTATAAATAAGGGAATGAAAAGGGTTACAGCACGAACAGAAAAATCTTGTTGAAAACTAACATTCTTTGATGTTCTATATTCTGCCACAGAAGCGATCCTGCTATGGCAATGATTCACGCTGTATCAATAACAGAAAAAAGACTAATCACAACTATATACACAGCAAATCAAATGCTGAATAAAGTACATCAAAGTGCGCTGCACATTACAGTGATTCATTCGTCCTATTTGAGCCTTTGAGGAAGTAAAATTATATGCAAATGGTCAATCAGTCTCATTAGATTATAACAAAAGGCTGCTTTTATGAGGCTGAACAGTCACTTGCGCTTGGCTGTGAAGTTTGCTTTGGCTGCCTTAAAACAGCCTGTCCCGCACGCTGCCTCCTCCAGCCCCTGTCAGTTTAGACTGTGATGAAAAAGATGTAAAGCAGATAGGGAGATGAAAGGCTGTACAAATCCAAGCAAAATCATAAATTATTCGGTAAACACTCCCTTGGAGTAAAATACTGTAGAAAAATACATACAGTTATCAGAAGGCATAGAGTTGAAGTTTATTATCTATACCAAAGGAAAGCCGGAAAACACATCGTGCCGAACACTTCGCTAAACGCTAACCGTAAATATGCCTCAGCCTCTGATTCGACTCAAAATGACTCAAAACGATCCCTCTCTTTATTTATTTCTTTTTTTACCTTGAAAGGGGCTTCTCTTTTCTGCTGCTTTATTATCTCTAATACATAGCTTTTATTTGCAGCAAACTAAATGAACCTGTCAGACAGCCAACTACAGGCAATTAGGTATGAAATTGGTTCCAAATTCAAACTCAACTCAAATAACGGTCCAACTGTTACTTTTAAGGATTGCAATAATCGTTTTAATGAGCTTCCTACTTCTGCCTCTAAAAGCCAATGTATCATGCTCATTTGCATATTTGATTGTGTTGTGCCTCACAGATGTCTGCGTTTGTTTGCGGGAAATATGCTGGCATAATTCATACAGTAAGGCCCTTAGAGGAATGATTTTACTGCCAAATTAAAAAAAATAAATCACATAAAACAAGATGACTGTTTGCAGTGGCTTACGTTGCTGTTGATACATGCAAGTAATGTACTTATTTGTGTAATTATTGTCGAAAGATGAAAAATAAGAAGAAACTGTTATATCCAGGTAAAGATTATACAATAAATAAATAAATAAGAGCAGGAACGGATAGCCGCTTTGTCCGCTCGAGTCGAGGTGCGATTGTTTGTGTGTTCTAACTCTACTAGATGTTTCTTAGTATGCTTTCTTTTTTTACACTTTCCTTTTTTTTGTGACACTGAGATGCGTAAACAGGCAGCCACGAAAGAGAACACAGGAAATAAATAACCCTGTGCTGTGGTGTGTGGCTCTGAGAAAAAAAAGTGAAATGCACAAAAATTAAGAGCATTGCAAACATTTCCTACATCTGTGTGTTTTTGTTGTTAAAAAGAAGACGTTAGATGAGGTCGAGCGTACAAATATATCAAAACATTGTGTCATCTGATGCAGATCTACTTATTGAACTGGAAACTGCGAAAATGTTCCAGCTAATCTGAATAAATGTGTTTTCTGAAGCAATATGTGCTACGAGTCAGTTAATCTTTCCAATTCCAACCTCTTGTTTAAACATGCTTCATTTTTCAATATGTAGTCATGTTGTTGGGAATTGAAATATTTGTGTATCATCTGATGAAACCTCCAGGGTCAGAAAGTTCTGATCTGAATCAGATCATTTGAAATGAACTAAATGAACTTTTTAAATTCTGAGTCACGATTGCACGGGAAATTACCCGTACAAAATCTGTACATTCAGTTCAGTGTTTACTATTCATAATCCAGTTCCATTCAGATCGCTACGTATAATTTTAACATAATTTAGGTGTGCGGTTTTCCTCTAAAAGGCTATCTTTCATTTAGCAATAAATGGAACATAGAAGAAAAACTACAATTTCTGTGTAAATGAGGACTTTGGATGACACATAGTTTCCCAACAACCCTCATTCGCATTACATGCAAAGGAGGGGAAGGAGGGAACAAAATGACAAGTTTTGAGATCCACAATGTGCAAGTCCTTCGTGTGACATCATTTCGACTGGACAACAAATCTCTCAGGGAGGTGATTGCCTGTCAAATAGCACAAGGGTAATGGGACTGGTGGGAGATGAATGGCAAATGAGCAGGAGAGTCATTTAAATCTACTATCAATTACTGATGATGGTCATGATGGCTATATGGAATCATTGTCTATGGGCGACTTCACAGTCAGCAGTCAATCAAAGCTTCACAGCGGAGGGGGAAAGTGGAATAAACTGGGGGAATAGTCATGTATCTGATGTGGTTTACACGGACAATAAGGGAAGAAATGAGAGAGAGAGTGGAACGACACAAGAGAAGAGCTCTTGTGTTTTAACATAGTGTAGTGAATGAGTGGCAGAAATGCTTCACCAGCAGAATTTACGCATTAAATTACTGCAGCCTCACAATGGAGATGTAGATTGTTTATAAGCCTTCCATCTTGACAGGCGTAAATCAGCTCGTCATTATGAAAAAAGAGCACACATACTGAGATATGAGGTGGATGAGAAAACGTGCATTTCGAGATAAGATATTCGCCCCGTCATTATGACACAAAATGCATTAAAACAAATTTAGGAGATGCTTTCTGATAGACATACGATTTAGAAGGATGGGTGAGACTGAAGCTAGTTGTCAACTGGGAAAGCTGTATCCCACTTTTTAAATGAAATGATTTTATAGCTGTGGTTTTGTATGTTGGTTTCAAAAACCTACTCACTTCAATTTTGAATAATTTTAATTAATTTTAATAATAATAAAATACATTTATAAACATGATAATGATATGAAAAAGAAAATAAAAATATTTTAAATAAATGTAGAAAAATAAACACATTCTTGTTTTTTTATTATTTTATTTTTGTGAATTTTATCTTCTAAAATTGTACTCTGGTAAATTGTCATATGCACTTTAAATGTTGCCATTTTAAACATTTTGTATCAGCATAAGATTCATTGTTTTATATTTCATTTGTTTTAAAATGTTCCTATAATTGACAGTGGTATTTTGTGATCATTGTGACAATTTACCCCATAGAGTGTGACAACATTCCCCAGTATCGGTGCAAACATGTCAATGAGTATTAAATGCATTATAATATGTATTTTTTTCTGGGCATTTACCCCTTATCTTTGAACATAGATGTGAAAATGCACTATCCAATGATTGTAATTCATGAATGCTTTGGAATACAGGTTGGTCTCTTTTTAAAGAAGACACCCAGCATATTATTGCACTTCAAAAAATGAAAGTGTAAAAAAGTTATAGAATGTACAAAATAAATTCAAATGTACAAAATCAATGTTTAACCAAGCTGTGTTCCAAATTTGAAGTTGATATCACAAAAAATGAAGTTCACAGATTTTGTTTAGGTGCTAATGCTATACCAAAAATTGCCACCGGGTGACACCAATATTCCATTAATTTTTTTGGGACACGTTCTCCTGTGACATCTTAAAAAAGTTATGTCACAATATCACTTCTATCACAAAACAGTTGCCAAATATGGAACCTTGAGTCTCAGGCCTTTCCGACGATATGCGTTTTGTCTATATTAGAACATTTTTTTTAATTTTGAAACCCTAACCCCCAGCTTTCGAATGATACCTAATTTATGATGATTACTAAAATATGTGATAGTAATCATCCCCAGCGATATGCTAACGGGACGATGACTGTTAATCCCCTTTCACACATACAGTCTTTCCTGGTAAATTACGTGTAAAGAGGACCTTTTCAAAAGTACTGGTAAATCGGTTCTGGCAATTTACCAGTAGAAGTTGTACCATTACCAGTAAATTACCGGTATGATGCTGTGTGTGAACAAAGAATGAAGATTACCGGTATGAGTATGTACAAGGTCTGAATGCGCTGACATAAGAAGTCTAGTTTGGGCCAATCATAAAGTTCTTATTGAGATTGATTATTCAGCTCCGTTTACAGTTTACAGCACCTGCTGCTTTCTAGATGGACTTCTTTGACCGTTGCGTGGTCTCTCGCAGCTCGAGACCCTGCCTTCTTTTTCATTCATTCATCAGCGCTGCTGCTCTGCAATTGGACACCATTATGCACGTCTCATGTTTTGAAGAGCAAAAACGCATTCTGTGTGATCATCCCCTTAAGCCTGTCTAAAAAAATTCTAGTAAAACAGATAGTAAAACTAAAGTGCTTCTCATGCGGACGAATGAAGACAACGGCACAGAGTTTAAAGATCATTTCCGATGACCAGAATCACAGAATTTACCAGTGTTTTGGTGCTGATGTGTGAATGGTCTCTTAACTGTAAAAAGCCGGAACGCCATTGCTTATGTGAACAGCATATTTGTGTATTTACCAGTAAAGTAGTTCTAGTAATTTAACGGTAATTTACCGGGATTGCGGTGTGAAAAGGGCATTAGGTGCAACTTTTCAAAGGTTTTTTTCTAGGCAACACTTTAAGGTATTTGCCTTTGCAGAAATTGACTTTCAGAAAGAAAAAAAAACCTACTCTATTTAAATGATCACTCCGGGATTGGCTGTGGATCATTACCCAGAGCTCCATGTGGCACGAGGAGCGCTCCAACATGTTGTCATGCCCTTCCACCAATTAAATTGCCAAAGAACAGCAAAAGGAAACATAAACAACGGTAACCTGCGCCTGCAGATGAGGCGGCTTTTTCATAATGTAATTTTGAATAATGAAGATGTCAGGTATAAATGCTACAGTGGTTAAACTTAATAAGGCACCCTATTTTTTTTCCAATCGGCTTTTCGTTTGCCATCTAGTCTGGGATTGTGTGAGAGAGGCAACGAAAGCAATTCAGCCTGTAATGAATACCTCTGGGACCCAGGGGCAGTGATCATTTGAATGCAACATTCTTTGGCCGGGACCCCAAAACAACCTCGGACCCGCTGAGCTGCCGATTACTGTTGAGAGCTTCTGGATAAATGCAGAAGGGCTTGTCTGTCTTGTGCTAGTATCAAGGTCAAGCATTTTGGAGGAGGTTTTTACTTCGTCTAATGGAGGTGACATGAGAGCGTGTGAAGCCTCGTCTGACCCGAGCTGCGGCATCACACCCGGCGCGTCTTATAACCCGAACGGGATCAAAGCATACAGGCGTGGTCCACCAGCGACCACTCCCTGTCCGGCACGCTGCATCAATGCCTTTGAGCAGCTTAAAGCTCATGCATGCATGAATATGCAATTCATGAATATCTCTGAATAATGCATATTATGAGAAATACAATACAATAAACTGCTAGATTATTTGAGCGGTTATTTAAGATCTTACACTGTTGAAATATTGAATAAATGTGTTGTATAGGAACCGTAGTTTGGCTCAAGAGAACATTTCTGAACATGTCTGAAATACACTAAAAAACACATGTAAAAACGGGCCTCTTCATTCCCAGGAGAGAGCACAAGGTTAGTTTATGCATGTTTAAAATGCACAGCTTTCTCCTGGTCCCCCAAGAGCTCTGCAACATCTGGGGGGAGGGGGTGGGGGATGGATACGAGCAACTCTATATAAACCCACACAGCAATCTGACAACCCCCCTCATCAGAGACTATATACATGTCAAACCATTGCAGTGGGCAAATACATTCTGTGCGAGAAACAAACAAATAACATTTCGTATCTGACTGTGCTGCTTTTACAGTATTAACATCAAATACACTTCCTGAATGCCGCATTGCATCTTCTATAACACAAATAAGGCAATTTCACCCGACCGAATGTGATTGTTAAAACCTTATCAGTTTTAATCAAAACACAAGCGAACATTGCTCTCTCTGTGAGTCAAAGCGAGCACTTTCACAAGTAGTGTCTTTGAGCATAGTCCAGAAATATGAGAAGTGTGTATATTTTTAGTGTTCGGTGAGTGTATGCTGTAGTCGGCTTTATCTAGCATCGCTGGCACACACAACTTCATCTTGCTGCTGCATTTAAAATAAATAAACGTTGATACAGAGCGCTTGTTGGCTGACATGCGCTCCACACTCCGCCATTTTGGGCTAATAAATGTGGCTTTTATTTAATGGCCAAGAAACACATGGTCTTGGGTTGGAAGAAGGGGGAATGAGAGGAGATGGTGAGATAGGAGAGAACCTGTGTGCAGACAGACAGTGCTGAGGTGCAGTCTGGTCGATGAATGCTCTATGTATTTTAACATTTCATTGATTCAGTTTATTAATTTTTTTCTGAGCTGTTATTATTGTTATGTCTTTCAGAGAGGAACACGTCCAGAGATGCTCAGATGGATAACAGTATCACATTTTGTCACTTCAAGCAGCTACGAGGTTTTCAAAAGTGTTGTCAGTCAGTGGGAATGTTTTGATGGCAAAAGGGTAGGCAGATTTCAAAGAGATTAACAGACGTTTTTAAATGTCATTTTAACACATGCCCGTTTCCTTTATAAAAAAAATCCCTCTCATCACCAGCTCTGTACCTCAGTTAAATTTCCAACCACTAAATCTTTTACATTATTTAAAGCCAATATATATATATATATATATATATATATATATATTGTTTTTTTTCCTGTTCTGTTCTTAGGACAAGGCTATTTTTCATAAATGTCATGTCAGCAAGTTGTCACATAATTTAAATGTATATCATTTCTTATTCACAATTTTTTGTTTCATATTTTAGCTTTTTTTGTTGCTTTTTCATAATAGCTTTAATTTTAAATATTTATTTTTTAATTTTGATGAAAATCCTATGATAGGCTATTTATTGGCACATTGCATTGTATCTTTTTCTAGGCAATATCAAGCTTTTTTTTGTAACCGAGACCTAAAAGGTATGTATCAATACAGAAACTTACTTATAAATGACAACTAGCCCCCATAGCCTAATATTTATATTTTGTTTATCTATCAAATACTTCTACAAAGAAGAAAAAAGCTAATTCGTTTATTTATCTATACATTCAATTTTGTTAGATCTAGACCAGTTTTTCATTTCGAGATCTTAAGGTTCCCCCACCTCCAAAAAGCCCAATTTAACTCCTGCAGATATGGTCCATGACGCTTTGCTATTCCAACTGCAGTGATGTGAAGGGCCACCTCTAGTTTCAGTATCTATGCCCACAAATTACATCTGTAAAGGTACACTCAACATCATTGATCTCACCAATCGCTCTGAGGACCGGCTTATGAAAGTAACAGTGTTGTTCATAGCAGTGCGCAAACCATGGCAGCATTTAGATCTTTAAAGGTCCAGTGTGTAATATTTATGAGGATCTATTGACAGAAATGCAATATAATGTACATAACTATGTTTTCAGTGGTGTATAAAGACCTTACATAATGAACTGTTATTTTTATTATCTTAGAATGAGCCATTTCTATCTACATACACTGCGGATCCCCTTACAGTCAAATCGCCATTTTCTCTCCAACGATGGCATTTTTGTCCTGTGTCGCATACCGTAGCGCTGGTCGATTGCATTTCACAACCTTACTGCTAGATGCCGCTAAAATTGATACACTGCATCTTTAAAATCAACATAAAAACTATCAGATCAAACCAAAAATACTTCACTAACCATTCATTTAATGACCATGATCCTTACACTTGGCCTTGGTCGCTTTCCAGGCTGCCTTTAGTTTGTATTATAGAGCAGATTAAAAGACACTATGGCAGTACATGTATTGCCTTCAGCGCTGGAGCTGCGGGTGCTTTTCAGCTTCAGTTTTAGCTTCCTGAGTGTGAAGTTTAAAATAGGCACAGGGGTACACTTCTCTCTAATTCGGTTAATGTGTGTTTAAAAGCAGGAGAACGCTTTGTGGCTACGTACCACACACTGAGGTCAAGGTGAATTCAACTGTTGTTGCCAATAAAAGTAATTACCTGTTCCCAATAGAGGGAAAGAGAGAAGTTGAGAAAGAGAGAGAGGGAGAGAGATGCAAGGAAGCACGAAAACAGCAGAAAATAGAGACTGCAGCTCATAAGCAAAAGGAAGTAATATCTACAAAGGGAGTTTTAAGATTCAAAGGGAAACATAAAAGTAGTGCTAGACTCAAAGCAGCTCTAAGATTACAGCAATCCTATTCATACATGTGAAATCAATGTGGAGCTCAATGGCAAATAAAAGTGTGATCTACACAACAATGGAGTGAGTGCAGGATGCAGGGACAGACATCATCTCAAGACTGTATACAGAACAAAGGACCCTTTTCATAGACTTTGATGTATTTTCCACTTTAATTTAGCAGGTTAGCTTTTTCTCTCTCTTAATGTACATCATTTAAAGTAAAGTTAAAATACCAGTACCCTTTTGTGTTATATTACTCTGGAATTAATAAGAAAAAAATTGAGCTAACTAGAAGGTACCACTGCAAAGGAGTTTAAAGTATCGCTACACAACATTCTCTAAATTAGCATTAGCGACCAGGATAACCGATAGCATTTCAATTGTGAAAAACATTTGTACAAATTCATTTAGAAGCTATATTTCTTTAGTTAGTATCTGTGACTATTTTCTTGTTTTATTTGTTAGTTGGCTAGCTAGCTAGCTTCATTTTCATGTTGTGCAAGACATTTTGAAACGCTAATACGCCATGCTATAGAAAATTGTTGTAATCTATCTCTCTATTCATTTTATTTCTATTAACTCTTTTAGAAAGTAAAAAAACTTAAAACGATTTATTAAATTTACCATTATCGGTCGATAATTGATATTTACTTGTGCTGCTAATTTCCTCTATTTTTACATTTAGTTATCCTTTGCTTCGTCTAACGCTCACTTAAATAATCTTTAAAAACTCGAATAATTTAATAAAACTGTTCAATGTAATCTGTAGCAAATCTCAAAAAGAATATATATTTTTCATACTGTACATTATAATGTTGTGATGCCTAACTTCACTTGCATTTAAAATGATTGATTTTTAAGCGATTTTTTACAAAGTAGTGTTTTTATAGTGCATAAATAGTATCAACCACTTCCATTTTCCTAACCCATAAATGTAAAAGGGTCCATTTGGATAAGACACACACACACACACACACACACACACACACACACACAACACACACACACACCCACACACACACACACACACACACACACAAGTAATGTTATTTTGCATTGATGAGCATCTGCTCGGCGTTGGTGTGGGGTTATTTACCCATGTCAGACGGTGGCCGTCCGTGTGTGTAGGAGTCTCTCTTTTCCAGTGGCCGCCGGCCTGTTTGTTGCTGTGCTGCGTCTGGCTGGGACTGGCAGGCACGCGGAACTACAGTGGGATGCAAGGCCAAGGGGTCAACCGACACAGCAGGGTAACAAGAAACGATAGCACATGCAAGACTTCATTCAACTTTCATCACTCTTCAATCCATTTTTTGGCTCTGTGTGCTTTAGATTCTCAATGCATCTTTCATCTCCACCCGCATTAAAGCTGTAGCAAACATGCAGCGTGAGCACCTTAAACACAGAGACCAGGGATGTACAATGCAGACAATGCACATTTTAAATCAATTTCAGGCTATATAATGGGTGGAACAATAGGACCGTATGCAGCGTTTTGTTTTTAAAGAGGTATAAACTCTATGAAACAAACAAGTGACCTGTAATTTAGTGCACTTTCCTTTACATTCTCCTGAATGCATTTGC
This sequence comes from Gobio gobio, assembly GCF_949357685.1. Lineage (NCBI taxonomy): Eukaryota > Metazoa > Chordata > Actinopteri > Cypriniformes > Gobionidae > Gobio > Gobio gobio. The sequence continues at coordinate 14,427,922 of NC_137102.1, read as the reverse complement.
TAGAGTGCTAAATAATAAATGAGTCAAATATCATTTATTTATTTTCCTCTTCCTATTGAGAGCTATAACACCACTGGGCTTAGTCTCTACAGCCTACAGGTTAGATTGTAATTCCCACTAATTCTCTATATCAAAATGTATTGTAAATGCTTATCTTATGCGAGTCCTAAAAGCTCTTCAATATGTCATGTGCTGAACATGAACATGACTTTTCAAGCCCAAAGCAAAACATGTAACCTCAACATCATAGCATGTGCTTTTAAATCTGTGACTAAAGTCAGTGGATGCCAACAGCATTTAGTTTTCGGCTGATTATGAACTAATATATTTGTCTACTGATATTAGATTAGACTACACGGAATAGTGTTATTTTTTATTTTATTTTTTAACAGTAATGGTAATTTGCTGTTAAATTTATTATGTTTTGTTATGTTATAATATATAGTTGAACTAATTGACCTAACTAGTCAGTTGTTTGACCATCGTGACCCATGTCTGACCATCAAACTTCAATACATTTCGGTCATTTCACAAAGAGCTACAACTTTGTCAAACTGTAAGCGAATGTGTTCATGATTAAGTTTAAAAATACAATTTTCGACATGTGTGAGAAAGGTGTGAATTGCACCTTCACACGTTTCAGGAGAACAGAGACCTGTTAAACGTTACTTATGTCAAACTAAAAGACAGAAGATGTTTTGAGCAAGTTGCCAAACCATATGGACAGTTTTTTCTTAAAATGTGTTTCATTATTAAATTTACTTTTGCAAATGGAATAATTATTCATAACACTTTTTTTTTTTAACTTGTAATGAGAAAAACACAAGTGAGATGGAGGGAGTGAGGGAGTTATTTTAGAGCGGGAGCGATTGCACATTACACATTACATTAAAGGCCAAACTCTGTGATCCACAAACAGATTGAATTCAGCGCTTTCATTGTGTTTACCGCGTCAAGGCGCTTTGCAGAAAAGTAGTTTTTAACCTTGAGTAATATTTCAGCATCCCATTGTGTATAGCATTCGAAGTTTGAAATGTCAAAATGTAGCTTGCTTAAATTTAATGGAATGCAAGCACATAGTTCAGATCAATGCATCTATAAAAACAGGACAAACCCAAACAGCTCATGACAAAAGCAGGAAGGAAATGTTTTAATAGAGGAACAACATCATACATAGCCTGCTGCAGGCTGATAAAGCTAGCAGGGAGAAATATTGCGGGGAAAAAATCCTAAAGTTCGACTATTTTGCACGTGCGCAAATTATCATTCCGCCTACAGTGCATCCGGTCGCCTGTCACATTCACTTCCCTACAGCAGAATGTGGCAGGTGTCCTAAGGGGCGCTAATTAACCTGTAGCCTTAATTCATTAGGCAAACATGAAGAAGGTCCCCTAAGACAACCTGCTCTCCTCAAGCATGCATGTTCACCTTTGACCCTATTGCACCGAACTGCAGGTTTTAGTTCAAAAAATTAATCAAGCAAGCTGCGCTTTTTATAGCAAGATGTGCTGAACTACCTAGTCGGCAAAGCTTGAGTCACTGATGAAACAGCCTTTTATTTTGGTTGTTCGAACGAGTGCAAGTATCATAAATAAACTTCCCTTCGATGAGTAATGGCCGTAACTGGAGGAGAACTGCGCTGAAGCGCTGCAGTCTGCCTTTATAAACCCACGGCCTTGTTTGCAGTCCATACTGTGTGTCGTTTTTAATGAAAGTGTAAATGGAGGAAATGAAAGCCTGCGACAATATGCATTAAAGCTTCATTTCATTAAGCTTTAAATGCTTTGTTTACATGTTATAATAGCCCCTGATTATGGTGGCGACTGATAGCGGCTCTAATTTGTGATGCGCCGGCTTAAATTTGTTTAATTACGACTTAAAACAAAAGGAGTGAGCAGTAATTAACCCACCTGGTTCCCTGGCACAAAGTCCTGGCTGGGCTCTGGCATACTCATGAACATGTTTTCGCTGTCGTACTGCAAACAGAGAGAGAGAGAGGGGAAAAAGCAATAAATAAACAGTCAGAAATGTTTGCTTGACACATAATATGAGCCACAGAATGAGACGGAGCCACAGAACATGCGGTTGGTATTTCAGTTCAGTGCTTTCTTCCCAAAACGCAGGGCTCAAAGACAATTAGTCTTTGAAGTCCCTGCCGTATCAGATGGAGATGTCAGTGATTTGATGTAATTAGTACAGTGGTAATTAAAGTTGCTGGTTGAGGGGGATGAATGAAATGCTTTCATGTGCGCAGTGGAATAAAACAGAGGGAGTCATGTGTGAGTTTGATGAGCCCACACAAGGATAGACCCGAGACTGTAGGTCCAGGTGTCTCACTGGAGAGATATAAACTTACAAAAACCTGTTAAATCGACAGTTTGACTTATTATACCATCAACGGACCGTTAAATCAATAAGACGTGTAAGATTGGCGGATAATTAAATACAAACACTCAAACACTTTTTTTTTTGTACACTAAGATTTTATAATTGGCTTTCCACAATTAGGATAAAATGAAGTGTGTAATTTCTATGCCACTAGCAGCACCAAATTAGAGTTGTTAATTTTGCAATTCTTATGCTGCTATTGGCACTGAAAATATGATTCACCTTTACAGTCAACATGAAATACATTTTGGAAATATTTACTTTCTTAATTCATGTTCCCCGTCTTGTTCTGCATGATTCATTGGTGCATATTATTCCAAACATCTATTTAACATTTTATACGTATTATTATTTATTCATATTATTAAATATATTCATATAACAATAGATTTTGTTTTTGTCTCATTTCAAAATGCAATAAAATGCTTCGCCTCTGACACAACTTGCCTTTTTTGGCTGACGTCCGACTCTAATCTGCACATCAATTTTTTCCAGATGGATAAAATCAAGCTTTTTTTCCCCATTAAAATATCCTGTTTCACTCAGAAATACGTCAGATTACAGAAGTAAAAGGAGTTGCACATGGTACTTCATGTTGACTTTAAAAGTTGTAACTGGTTTTTCTTGAGGTTTAATACGAAAACTGGTAATGAATAGGGCTGAACAAATATTTCGAAATTAACGAAATATCGCAAATGTACATATCGCGATATGCATATCGCAATCTGAAAAGTGTACGTTTTAGGTTGACGCATATAGCAGAGAATAGACTGGGCACACGACTGTTACTTATGTGATTTGCTTGACGTTAAAAAGAGTTATTAAACGCAATAACTTGCGGAAAACAACTCCTTGCAGTCTCGCGCTGTCTGCTGCCTGACACACACACACACCGAAACGTGATCCCTTCAGTTCTGAGTCGTGTCTTGTTACACACTCGAACTGTCAAATACACACACAGTTATGTCTTGATGAGTATTCATGTAAACACAGTCGGTTATGCTTTAAGTGAAAAATATCAGTTGGGGAAAGAAACCGAATGGGGAAATCCGTGCATTAGGTCTTAAAGTGACAGCGTGCTAATATGGTAAACCTGCTAATACAGTAAACCTGCCGCTGTCTGTCAAACAACAAAAGAACAAGAGAAAATCGCTCAGTACTCTTGGCTGAATAACCTTTGTAGCTTTATTATGTATCAGTGTATATTTAATTCATGTGAAGACTACTGTTTTTAGTTCTTATTTTTAATAACAAAGATAAATAAAAATAACAAAAATAACCGTCCACATCTAGTTCAGGTGTCTTTGTTTACCTGGATGTTCTTGATGTTAATTTTTCGGTTGATATAACTATATATTACCGTGTCAAGCAAAGAGTTTTCGATATTTAAATATTGGCATGACATTTTTTGTTTGTTTACATTGATGTTACAATTATATTTCCAGATTTGTGACATACATTTTTGCTAAAACACTGCTGGTCACTTTCAGGAGTTGTAGCAATGCTTTCTTTTCTTTAATATAATTTAAATAGATTTTACACACTTAAAGCGATATCGTATCGCATATCGCATTATTTAACAAGGTATTGCATATCGCATTTTTCTTCAATGTCGCACAGCCCTAGTAATGAATCGTCTATACCTCCATGACAAAGCACAGTTAATCAGTTCAGCCACAGTGTCTTTTACAGTACACATGCAGCATGTGCATTCACCTGCTGAAGATGCTCAAAACAGCTTCAGCTGAGTCAGTGCAGGTTAACTGTGTGATGAAGGAGAATGAGCCTGTGACCCAGCTGTGCAGCACACCTGGGAAATTACAGGAGCCCACACTGCCTGCCTGCTACAGTCCACTCAGCAACACACACATGCACACACAAATTCTGCTGACACGCCTTCCTGACAAATACACGCCAATTTACATCAGCTCCACTTCTTTAAAAAAAGACATTAAAAAATGACTGATTATTATCAGAAGCAGAAATCAGATGTGTTTTAAGTTGGCTGTGAGGGAATGGCTTTCTCAGCAAAATGTCCTGACAGGGTTGTCATTTACACAGATCCATGACACTTATTTGAGTGTTACGAAAGAATGAGAAAGAGGGCGTCACGAAGAAGAGGAGATCGAGTGAGAGAGGAAACTCGTGGCTGACGCCTGTCACTGGCTGAATGTTTGTATTTCTGCTCATCCGAGCAGCGCATCTCATTTCATTATGCCTGCGCGAGATAATTCTATGGAAATGAAATGGCAATAATCCTAATGAAAGCCTATCACATCGCGACCTTTTAAGTGTGTGAGTTGATGGGCCGATCTGATTGGTTTTTGCACACGGATGACAGTTAATTTCATGCTAGCTTATTGATTGTGATTAATGTGATCAGGCTGATCTAAGATGGGGCTATTCTTAAACTATGAAATTTGCAGTTTTAAAACATCACTACAAGATGAGTGTACCAAAATCTATTCATAAGAAGGGGGAAATGTTGAAAAAGCATCTAATTTTTCAGCTATGCTGCAGTTATTGGTTTAGACACATGACAATGGCTCCATCACAAAACCTAGGAGCTGCCTTTCTGTCTACTTCCTACATGGGCAGCAGCTTAATTGAAATGGGACCTAGTGAGCTGCCTTCATAGACAGCTTCTTATGTGTAGTCAAAAATTGTATTTATACTAATACTGTTCACTATTACTATTAATGGGAGAAACTGTAACTGCAATATGGCATGACAAGTCTCACCTTGTAAATAAAAGAGCAAATAAACAATAGGTTATCAGTTTATGAGATATTTGTTTTTTTCTATGCATTATGGGATTGTTTACTTAACAAATAATACAAGCAATGCTGCCTTAGATGTAAATTACCTTAGATTGGTATAGTGTCAATGGGACCATACAATGCTGCCTAAGTAGGGAACTTACTAGGTTTTAGAACAGAACCAACATCTCACAGGCATAGAACAGCAATAAAATGAGCATGTATTTGAAACCATAGGCTTTGTATGGTTCTATTCCCATTTACTGTAGTTGATTAATAAAACCACATTCCTCATTTCAACAGCGCTGTCTCCCACTCAGCCAGCAGCCAGTTATTTATAACAGAAAGTTTGAGACGCAGCCGTTCACACCATATCCATTTTTATAAAGATTCTCTCTGGTTTCTCACTGTTGTGACCTTTAACATGTCTCTCTCAGTGTCTGTGCGCTGTTCTATCTGCTTAGCTCTTACCCTATCAGACACTATTTGCATATGAATGTGCCAGTGGAAAGTGTGAGGTGGCCTTAGCTGAAAAAGTGAAACCTCAGAGCTAAACACATCAAACTGACACCAAATCCATCCAGCAACAGTTGGCCACCACCCTCCCTCACCTACACGCGACTGCACTTTCGAAGCAAACCTGGCAATGTGCAAACTCCATTTTGCGAGCTGTACAGGCCGATTATGACTGAGGTTTTCCTTGATTCGTGCAAACTAGCATTTCTCAATCTTGTGGCAAGCTGGGAGCCATTTTGTGTTACTGTAGCTTTTCTTTCAGAGCCTGAGGTGCCATTACATGACCAATAAAACCACACCTAGTGCAGATTGCCATTGTAAAATCTGACAGCTCAACTGCATGCACTACACAAATTACTGCATTATTAGCGGAAAACACCACAAGAGTCCATCATCAAACTACAGGGCCGCAGGCAGCAACTACTTCCTAAAATAAACAGGTTTTAGTGCGAAAAGCAAGAAAGTATCTGTGCGAGCAGGTCAACAAACGACTACAATGCGCGTTCAGCAGCTGCCGCGCTGATGCAAATGAGCTATCAAATAACAAAAACAACAAAAACAAAACAGGGCCTAATGGCTGCGGGACTGTAAATCGATCCCTTCCACACTCCGCCCCGAGCGTCTGGCAGCTTCATAGAAAGCTTAGGTAAAAGAAATTGATCCCAACTGACATGACCACATGCTAACAAATTCCTCATTATGATTAATAGGAAGTGTTCCTTTGGGGGAGGAGGGTAATGACATGCTAGTGTTCTCCCAGAATAATATTAGAAAGTCTGTGGTAACACTTATTAGCTCTGTAATTAAACTGTTCATCCTTAAATGACTCCCCTGGTTCAGAACGACGAGGCCTACGGGCCAGAGTGTGTGTGCGGGGACTGAACTGTGGCCAGGGATGTGTTCATTCGCTAATGCCTGTATTTATCTTACAAGGGGTTTTCTGTTAATTTATTCTAATTAGTGTCACTGGAGGGTCTCGACGTTGACGGTCGATCAGAACGAGGTGTTTAAGAGAGCTGGATTTGATTCTAATCCCACACTGGCTTCAAAATTTCCTCAATTAACATGTGTGAATAGGGCCAACACAGTCTCACGGGAAAATTTTACAAGGTGATATTGTATGAATTAATACTGTGAATCATACCAAAAAACAAGTAAACACTAGATAATATAGTCAGCATAGTCTGATTCTTTTGTCAAAATGACTCACTGAATTATGCACCGATTGCTCATATGACAACGTATAGTTAAAAATAAACATTAAGAGCAGAGTTTTGTATAAACAGAATGACAGTGTAATCAGGATCAATTATCTGGTACTTCCTCCACGATATTAAGAAACCGGAATCATTAAGCGAAATAGGAACCAGAATCGTTAAATCCTGAGATTCCCATCCGTAATCAAGAGAGTAATAGCTTTCAGCACCTGCAGTCGGAGAGGAGCTCGTATCAGTGTATTGCTCTCTGAGCTCTCCAGAGGTCAGCAGGATTTCTGCAGAGCCCCCCTGCCTGGCCTCATCATCCCACCGTGTACACAGATAAAATGGAAACGTTCTGGCTAAACCTATATAACCCCTCCCCCTCCTCCCGCCAAACTCTTTTTCCTGGCATACACTATTATATAAGAGTACCAGCTATTGAGGAGGAAGGTACCAGGGCACCCTGCCAGCCTCGAACCAGCTCTGAACAACTCTCTATTAAAATATACGAGGAACTTCTGTTCCTCTAATCTTAAGTGTTTGCCACTTAGCTGGGCCGGGACGGACTTCTGAAAGGTTCTGGGATGAAAACAAGCTGTGAAGCTGGGATGATGTTAAACCCTTATGTTTTATGTTAGGACCAGTCTGTGCCCTTGAGCGAAGTACTTGGCCACTCCAGCTAATTATATTGTACTGCGTTCACAAAAAAAACTCCTCAAACATCCATATTTGACAGTGTGCCACTGTTTTTCCAAAACTAGAATTATGGGCTGTAACGCGAACATGATATGCTATTGATTTATGCACAGCGACAATTTGACGCAAATGAAGGCCTTTCGGATCACAGCAAAATATTGCATTTGTGGCAAAACTCCATTTGGTACGTTCGCATAGTGCGTGTAATATAATAAAAGCTATGACATGTTGCATTTGTTATATGAGCAAAATACATCTTCCTGAGGATTTGTAAATGAGCGTATTATGCAAAAGAAGGTGCAAAGTATATGCATGTGTGGAATTATGAAACAAGTTGATTTTGAAAGTGCTAATGATGATAAAGGTCTTCCTGAAAAGTCATTCTGACTGAAATGTGTCTTAAATTCCCAGCTATTAAAATCCGATTTTAAGGTGTTGAATTCCAACTTAAGTATCATAAATTTCACATTCGAGCCAATTTTATGTAACTCAAACCTAATCTTTCTCACCGTAAATGAACCCAATAAATCAAATTGTGAAAGAAATGCTCCCTCTCCCTCAACGAGAGCCATAATTTTATGCAAATGTTATACAATAATCTGTATTCTATATCTGAGCATGGTAATGAGATTGGTTGCTCTACATTATTCATATTGTACAGATCCAATATAAACAGATATCATAAGAAGGAAGGGGGGAAGGGATCCGAGGAGAGGCACATGATGCCACAGACATATTGGTGACAGAACAGATTACAAACAAAGGACATTTCGAGGCCTTTTTTGGTGAAGCTACACAGACTATCATGCATTTCCTGTGGAACCGGAGGCTGATGGCACTCTCTGGTTTCAACCGTTCTCTCTGCCGTAGCAGCACCCAGTCAAAATGGCCGCCGTTCAGGAAGAGGGGTAATGAGATATGAGTGCAATGGAATGCTTTGCGCCGAACATAATCATGCAACTTGCGTGCAATCAATGAGCCTCGCATCATCTCTCTTGATTGCCTGTTGTACAGACGCGGCTAACGTTTCACCGTAGACGTGGCACACTTTTTTTTCGCTGCCATGCATCATGTTTGACTTCTACGACTTTGTAAATGGCAAAAAATATAAAATGGTCCAAGAAACAAATAAGAAAAGAGGAGCCAATTGAATATATTTGTTGAACAGTGGGGCCATTATTTTGATGTTTATAGCTCTTGGCAGATCTTGTAGATTTCTTTTTTATTGGATGCTGTATATTGACCCCTTTGTCAAATTGGCTTTATGCATTTGCTTCTCTGGCACTGGATGATATGTCTAGAAGTGACATCTCTCCTGCTCAGTGATACATACTGTAATCAAATAGAACGAATCCTATTTCTGGCGTTGCACCTGTGCTCAGACTTTATTGCTGTGCTGTACTCATCATTTCATGTGACGCAGATGTGAATGGCATCATGCTTTTTGTCACAAATGTTTTAATGTGGTACAGCTTTCAGTCATTAAATGCAGTTGTTTGGCAGGAATGCAGCATAGGCTTTGATTGTTAGTGCGACAGTTTTTCACATTCACGTCTGAATGTAAGGAACCATTTTTGCTGCACCGACTAGGACATTTTGAGTGTCTGTGTGTGTGTGTGTGTGTGTGTCTCTCTCTCTCTCTCTCTCTCTCTCTCTCTCTCTCTCTCTCTCAAATGTCCAGATGTGAATCAGAGATTTTTTTCGCGAGACTGGAACCAATTTCATTCCTCATCAGTTTCTTATGGAAGGTCAGAGTATGGGAAAATCAAACTGCGAGTGTGTATTCTTTCCACACCCTGTGGTTTAAATGCACTCACTACTCAGCACCATGCTCATTTTCGTCCCCTTTTATGTTGGACTCGGAGCTGCTGAAATATATGGGCCCCCTAAAATATCTATTATAAAACCTCTTGAACTGACAGAAATGGATATAATGCATTTTTCAATGCTAATGTGCTTCTTAAACGTGAAATATTTCACAGCTGTTTTATCTCCAGCTTGTATTTTAGTTCGAACATCTGAAATGTTCAGATTAAGGGTTTTATTAATAAGTTCACATTAAATGTTACAACTTAAATTAAACTATTCAAATTCAACAAACTGCAATAAATTATTGTTTTAAATTTCATGCAGGTAAATGTAAGTTTTAAAAATACTCCAACATGTAAAAAACAAATAGCATTTTTTGTTTTATATATACAGGTAATGCAGCAATGCAGGTAAATGTGAATAAACTTAAAAAATACTCGAAAAGGTCAAATAAAATTTGTAAAATATACATATTTTTAATTTTATACAGGTAATGCAGCATTGCAAGTAAATGTGAATAAGCTTAAATTTTTTTTTTTTTTTAAATAATAATGTTTATTCACATTTACCTGCATTGCTGCACACAAATATATATATATATATATATATATATATATATATATATATATATATATATATATATATATATATATATGTAAACTTAAAAAAAACTCCAAAATTTAATAAATAAATACATTTATTTAATTAAGTAACAAAAAAGCAACCAAATGCTGTCTTCTTTTGAGATTTTATTTTACAAAAAACTAATTAAGTCTAAAAACAGGTATATATAGAATATTGCCAAGATGGCCAAGTATAGAATGTTGCCAAGATGGCAAAGGCCAGCTTAGTCCCGGACACTATGTCCATATTTTTTTTACAGTCTATGGTTCAAACGAGAGCAGACATCTCCATATGCTTTCGAATTGCTCTCGCGGTGTGATGTCATACAGCGATCGTCTGCAACAACGCCACTTCAAGTCAAACACACCTATTGGCACTCTTTATGAATGAACCATTGAATCATTGGTTTACCCCATTGATTCGCTCAAAACGTGAATTATTCGGTAAGATTTCTTTGAAAGAAGTCTCTTATGCAAAACAAGGCTGCATTTATTTGATCAAAATACAATGCAAACAGTAATATTGTGAATTATTATTGCAATGTAAAAACCCTGTTTTAAATTTTCACTTCTATTCAAATATATTTTAAAATGTAATTCATTCCTGTGATGGCAAAGCTGAATTTCTAGCAGTCACTCCAGTCTTTAGCCTCACATGAAATCCTTCTAATATGCTGATTTGCTCAAGAAACATTTCTTATTATTATCCATTTTGAAAACAGCCGTGCTGCTTAATGTTTTAGAGGAAACCGTGATCCACTTTTTTCAGGATGTATAGAATACATTTATATTCTGTTTTGAGTCTTTGAATAAACTGAATATACGAGCTAAAATGAACACAAAACCCCAAACCTCTGCTTAAATTCACTTTCCCCACAGCCATTTTCACAACATACATGAGATGATTTATTATATGAACACATTTGGCTCCGGCTGTATATACGTGACTGCATTAGAGACTGTTGGCAGATTGAGGGAAATAATTAATCCCATCATCTTGTTATCAGCCGCTCCGTATCAACTTGAAGGTACATCTGGCCTTTCAGACCTTCTGCCGACCTCCCTATGTCAACATGTGTGGACCCTTAAAAGCAGCATGTCAGGTAGTAAAGTATATTCCTCTGCCTTCTCGCAAGATGCTAATGCTGTCTTGGAGATGTGCCAGAAACACTCTCCGTTTCATTTTTGATCAGCAGATGCTCAAGCGACGAATAGTATCAACATCCAAATGTACACCTTTGGTTTCCCCTAGTGTAATTAGTCACTGGTGAAACTTCACATTCTAAACATGTCAACGTTCATAAAACACAGAGAGGGCAAGAAAAATGTGAGCATAATGGCACACAGTGGAGAGGAGGACGTATGGGCGAAAAGGAGAGGTTTCCTCATGGTTTAATTTCAGCTGAAATCTAAAGGTCAAACGCTGTTACTAACAGCAATAGTTTTGCGCGAGGCACACACTCAAATGGTTCCCGTGCAGAAAATTATAGCTTATTCCCCAGATATGAGTACATTATGATTTCTTTTATATTAAAATAAAGAAATAAAAAATGACTCGATACGAGTCGCAGTCGATAGCAACCACTTCTCTGAGAGGAACACGCAGGGGTTTGTTGTCAAACCAAATTATACACATTCTTTCCATGGATAAACCGTAGCCTGAATAATAAGCAGCCACAAAAGTGGGTCAGGGTCGTCATGGAGAGAAATAGAGGCAAAGGGAGAGAGAGAAAAAGAGAGAGAGAGAGAAGGGGGGAGTGTTTCTCTCTTTGCTCCCTAGCATTCAATATCAAGAGTGGCAGTCATCTTTGACTTCAAATCATTCCTCTGATGAATAACCTTTGTCTGTACTGCATTACGGCACAAAGTGATTTCTTTTTCCACCCCCCCACCCCCCCTCCTCAAAATGGCAATTTTCTGAGAGCCTGAAGCTGAACTGAAAGCGTCTTCATTCGTGTTCCACCACTGTAATTTATTACAGTGAGCTAGAGTGACTTTCATGACTACCTATAGAGGCACTCTGATATTAGGCCCAGAGATGAGGATGAAGTATAAATCACTGGCTGGCTCTTATTGAATTGGTACGTTTTCATGTCGAGCCCAGAAACCAAGTTGGGCTTTTCCCTTTTGCGCTCAGCCTCCGAGGCGTTGTGTGGAATTATTTCTGAATATATATCGCGATGTAATGCACATATTCATTTCTATCAGTTGATTGGTGAAAGCCCCACGCTGAGAACGAAACCCACCTCCTATGTTACAATTATCTTCACAATAGCCTGACACAGATCTGTGAAGAATGGCAATTTATTTAAGGGGGAATAACGCAATGACGCAGCTTTGCCGTTGCAGTCCGGTCTGTAAAGTGACAGCCGAGCTTCTGGGAAACATTTCGACTTCATTGGTTTAATGATTCATGAATGATGACATATTGCTTTTTTCCCCCTTTTCTCCTGACGTCCCTGGCCCGTATTGTTGCCGTGAAGCGATTTATCGGTTCCCGCGGCTCTTGGTTTTTGGTGTCGGAGCAATTAGCTTAAATTAAACCATTAGTGAAGTTTAATGTCTGTTTCCACTAACCGAGTCCTTAGATATGCTTCAACACTGACCGAATCTCATCTAAAACAGAGCTGACCTGAAAAAAGACGGGGGACGGGGGATAAAAATGATTAAGTTTCAGAGTGAGCAGCCAGTGGCTTGTTAAATATCCTTTCACAGTGAGACAAAATTACAGTGTATCATAATTTACTGCCTCAGGAATCCCGATGGAGGTAAATGAAGGCATATTTCACTGGAGACCAATAGATGGTGACACGACCACTTAATTGCTTTATTTTACGATTGGTTGAGGGGAAAATTTGGTTTGATAAGGGTGTTTGAACAAGTGTTTTCCAGCACCGAAAGCCCAAAGACAACATTTATTCTTCTTGTTTGTCTTCGGTGTCTGTTTCATTTCTGTATTTTGATAAATGGTGCAGATTTTGGTGCAGCTGTGCGGGGTCAACGGTGTTTAACTCGCGTGGGAGAGTGTTTAAGTGTATCTGCTCACTTGAGGATGTTTGCAGCTGAAAGGTAGGTCACGTTATTTTTATCTCAACAGGAGTGGTGTGTGTGTGCTACTTTTGGTGTCTGGGATGCAGTCCGACATATGTCTACACCAATGTCCCACAATGCATTGCAACCACAGAACAGCTAGTTAAAGACATGAAACCTTCTGCATGACATGGTGACTCCTCACAAATAACCACATGAGACCACTGTCTCAACACAGTTACACAACACATACACAGTGTTGTGGTGCACATTCCTCATCATTATATTGAGTATATGTACAATTTTGGACATGTCTGAATAATAGTAATAACAAATTCACTGAATTAAATACAAAATATCAAACCATGCAGTATTTCATCATATCAACAATAAACGTGTTCCAACAAAGTTTCACAAGTCTAAAGGCCTGTTGACACCAAGGACGATAACTATAAAGATCCTGTATTGATCCTCATTGGCTGTCAGTGTTAAAAAGTGATTCCAACTATATCGTTTCTCTGTGCCGTTATCATTATAGTAGTGGTGTGGAATGAAACAATACTCTAAATAAGAAACAAAAACTTCCAGTAGGTGGTGGTAAATGTCTAAATGAATAAGTGATTGGGTCATTCATTTATTATTTATCCAAGCGGCAACCTCCCCCAGTTTCTCTTGAAGCCAATACGGAAGTGACTTAAACTGCAATTCATCGACTGGCCACTAGGAACAGGCTCCAGAAGGGAGCAGAATCAAATTGAGCTCCATGTTAAAATGCCCAACTTTACAACAGAAAAAAACATGTTTACAGCCTGGTACAAATTGTGGTTTTGATCTATACGGCAAATTTTTTCCCTTCATGACAACTGTGAGGGGGGTGAATTTTTTTATAACTCATTTGTTTACACTATTTATAGCCTTAAAGTTCTGCATAATTAAGGGGCGTGGCTACTTTGAGTGACAGGTGGATTGACGTTTGTCTGCTGTCTGTTAGTCATCACGTCAGCTCAGCTCCAGCCACGTCCCGCCTCTTTGCCAATTCTTTGCCAATTTTCTGTTATCCGGGAGTGACGCGCGATGACGCGCTACCAAGATGACAACGGCCGACTTTGACTGCTCTTCAGAATCCTATGGGTGACGTCACAGACACTACGTCCATATTTGTTTACAGTCTATGGTTCAAACGAGAGCAGACATCTCCATATGCTTTCGGATTGCTCTAGTGGTGTGATGTCATACAGCGATCGGTCTGCAACAACGCCACTTCAAAACACACCTATTGGCACTAATTGATAACCCCATTGATTCGCTCAAAACGTGAATTTTTCTGTAAGATTTTTTTGAAAGAAGTCTCTTATGCTAAATAAGGCTGCATTTATTTGATCAAAATACAATGCAAACAGTAATATTGCAATTATTACAATGTAAAATACCAGTTTTAAAATGTCAACTTCTATTTAAATATATTTTAAAATGTAATTTATTCATGTGATGGCAAAGCTGAATTTTTAGCAGTCACTCCAGTCTTTAGTCTCACATGATTCTTCAGAAATCTTTCTAATATGCTGATTTGCTCAAGAAACATTTATTATTATTATCCATTTTGAAAACAGCCGTGCTGCTTAATGTTTTAGAGGAAACTGTGATACACTTTTTTTTCAGGATTCTTTGAAGGATATAATGTTTAAAAGAACAGCATTTATTTGAAATAGAAATCTTTTTTGTAACACTTTTGATCAGTTTAATGCATCCTCGCTGAATAAGAGTATTAGTAAAAATTTTAAAAATCCTCCTGTCCTCCTGTATATATTGAGGTAACATTAGTTAACATTAGTTAACTATAGTTAACAAGAACTAAGAATGAACAATACTACAGCATTTATTAATCTTAGTTAATGTTAATTTCAACATTCACTAACACATTATTAAAATCAAACGATGTGTTTGTTAACATTAGTTAATGCACTGTGAACCAACATGAATAAACCGTGAACAACTCTATTTTTATTATATATATATATATATATCAGCCTATGTATATATATATTACCACATCAACCTTTGAACAGGCAAATGGCTGATGTGTTCCAGCAATGGCAGCCGGTCCCTAAGCCCATGAGGGAAGAGCATGAGTAATTTATGTAGGGTAGTGTTTCTGAGACAAGGACCCTTGAGAAATCTAATCACTTTCAACAGACTCAAAGAATTTGTCCTGGTGCATCAGGAAAATGGACACAAAACCCCCCAGAACTCTCTTGCCATCCTTGTTGCAGGGAGGTAAGCTACATTAAATCACGCTAATCGCAAAACCGATAGACCCCAAAAAATGTCAACAGGTGCGACGCACTGAAAGGATTAACATTTTTCTGCCTGTATCTTTATACAGAGGGGAGAAAAAAGAGACAACAAGAAGCAGGAGCCAGAATGACCTGGGTGGACGGCTGCCAGCAGCCAGCTGAAAGGGCTGCAATTTCAGCTATTGTGCGGGAAAAAAAACTGTGCCAAGTCCCATTACGTGAAATTGAATTTAACCTCCAACGCGATTAATTCAGATGTTGGTTCGTCTTTTTTCTAACCTCATGGCTGAATGCCACGCACAGTGGCTTATTAAAATATGAATCTGCCTTCTAAATAAGGAAGTGCCCTCGTCACACCTGATTGACATGGAGAAGGTAACTCGGTACATTTGGGCACAATTAACAAGCTATTTTTATCAACTGCAACAGCTAGTAAATGAAAACTTAATAAACTGCTGTTTACATTCATTTAAGCCCACCTTTTGTAATCAATAGCAGAGCTCTTGCCATCTGGTGAAAACACGGAAAACACAAAGAGAGTCGTGTTCAGTCATTTTCCTGCTAATTTGCAAAACACGAAAGACAACTGAACGGAATATCCAGGAAAATCAATCCGCTAATCCATCATTTAACCTGACACTACGTTGACAGAGGGGTGACGTGCGGCTTGTCGCGGGCAGTGATGGCAAATCAAAAGGGCCATGTTCATTACGACAGACCCCTCCCCGAATCTCCCACAGAAACGTACGTATTTAGGGGGAAAAAGCGACACCCTCGAGCGGGCTACTCCGCTTGACAAAAGCCCCCAGCAGGAGCTGACCGAACTCACACATCAGGCTCTGTATCTGAACGCAGTACAATGGGCCACTGTGTTCTCATCCTCAGCTCAGCTTCAGTCAACAGCACAGCAGTGCTTCACATCGCCAGCGCTGCCCGGCCTATTACAGTGACACGACACGAGAGACCAGGAATGCTATCAGCAATGGACATACTTGGAAAAAAATAAATAATACAAGCATCCCGCCACATTTGCTCCATTCAATCTATGGCTCAGGCTTTGAATGCATACCACTGCACTATTGTATTCTGTTTTTGTGTGTCAATAAAGCAAAAAGCCACAAAAGAGAAAAGTGTGTTACTGTAATTGTACCAGGACTGACAGGTAGATATCAACCAATATAGCCTTTACGTAATTGTTTTATTTCAGTTTTTTGACCGATAATAATTATACTTTAATCAAGGACCTTGGCATTGCAAGCACTATTCTCTAAGGTTTAAGCAACAGGGGGAAAAATGAGTGATAAACAATACATTAAGTAAGTGATTTTACCTGTGAATTTTGGGTTCTGATCTTTAGAAACCCACCAAATGTTGCCATTTTCTGTTTTTTTAAATACTAACTCTATTGCCAATTATGCTAGTGTAAAGATCGTTTTATCACGTGTAATACATTTTAACATTTTCATCATGTAATATATTTCACGATACTAACATTAAAATATTATCTGCAGTCACAGATGTGCATTTAGTTATTTTACTACAAGCTTTGAACATGACTCATCAGAATTTAGTCGGAACTATCCTTTTTATAATGCTGCATGTACATTTTCTCTGAGAGAAAATGTTTCAAACAGGTGATTTCACAGCCCTGTTTTGTGCGGAGCTGAACCTGAGACATTTTTGTGAGCTTCAGAGCGAATTCTCCTCTCTTGGGCTGTTGCTATGGCGCTATGCACTTCCTCTGCAGCTGCCGCCCTGGTGTGGTGGGTGATAAGCATCAGGGATGCTGGGACACAAGCTCTCTTATCTGGACGCATGACCACAATCACTTCCTGTTCATTACCTCTCCTGCTAGGAAAACACATAGGAATTAATGCGGCCTGACCAATGAGCCGCTGCTAAAAACATACACGGAAAAACAAGCTTGGACACTACAGGGCACAAACATCCCATTATGTGTCAATCATCTAAGCCGGTTGTCTGCATTGATACATTAACAACAAAATGCATGGGTTAACTAAAGCTAGTTTGACTGCAGCGTTTATGCCACAGTGCCGAGCTACGACGCAACAACAGCCCCTCCATTAGAATGCAGGTCTCGTTCCTTGTCAGGAAATAAAGATTGCTTTATTGATACATGCTGTTGCCATGACAAGCATCCACTAGATCTGTCTGGTTCAAGATTTCGCCATCCTTGGCAATCGCACAAATTTGGCCTGGCTAATGAGTTTCAGCCTGATCAGGATCACATGGGTCTCCATGGCATCCTCAGATGTGCCTTGCGCCCGCATCGCTATTAGCCGGACCTACTGCAGTTCGTCACTATAGTAGTTTTGTTTACATAAAAAATATAACTATTGATTAAAGAGTAAACCTGAGACCAAAAATTCTTCTCTTACTTGGATAATGGCGCCTTGGAAGTTCTCTCTCGAACTGTAGCCTGCAAATCACCAGCATATTTGCTAAGAGGACAAAAATATCTCTATCATATTACAGTATTGATTGCGGTTGAACCTGAGCTGCAACTTTACTTTGAAGTTTCCTTAGAAAAACATGATGTGTAATGCTATTAATTAAATAGAGTGATGCTACACATGGACTTCACGAAACACAAAACTTTGATGACATGATTTTCATAGTGGCTGCATTACAATCACAACCATAACAATGGCAAAAGTGATTTATCACATTTCACACAAAAATGAAAATTCTGCCGTTGCTTTCCCCTGTCATTTTTCCAACTGATTTTTTTTTCAGTCAAACAAAAACTTCTTTATGCTGCTCCTGTCATACAACTGGCCAAAAAAAAAAAAAACAAGGAAAAAAAAAACCCACCAACTGACAGATTTCATAAAAAAAAGTCCATATGATATATGCTATATGATTTTGGTATATATACAGTATACATACAAGTCGATGTCAGTATATCATACAAGTCAAATGGATGTGGTGCTTTTATGCAGTTTTTTCTTTCCTTTTTGAAACTTGACAGTTGTGGTCACTTTGAAATAAACATTAGACAATTTTCACTTTCATTTATCACTGAAAAAACAACAAAAACAACAGCGACAGGTTGGGAACAACCTGAGAAAATACTTACAAACCTATTGATTTCATTGCAGAAATCTTTTTAATCTGGATTTCTTTGCAGAACTATCTTTTTAATCACATTTATATTTAATAATCAGTTAATTCCAAATAACAGCATTTAAAACTAAGTGGAAACACTTTGATTGCTATTTATCCTTGTATAATGTTCGTTATAACATCATATTAGTGTGATAATGTTTTAAAATAATATTTGGCGTAATCTAACTACAGCTGAGCACTGCGAGTTTCCACCCAGTGAAACGTGTCAAATGCGAATGCGGTTGCCTGATCTCCGTTAACAGCACTAAAAGCATTAACTTCCTAACAAATTTAAAGGGTGCTTCATTTGTCTTCCAAGAAGCAATTTCGTGTTTTAACCACCTGTAGGAAGCTTTGTGACTCTCTCTCTCTCTTTCTCTCTCTCTCTTTCCCCTTAATGTGCCTCAGGACCTACGGCTGTGAGGTTCATTTGTTTGTGTAGTTTTCTTTGCCCATGTTTAATTACAATGGTGCAGCTGTTCCTCATTTACACTGGGGTCATATATTTGAATGTGTGTGTGTGTGTGTGTGTGTGTGTGTGTGTATACGTGTGTGCATATCTCTCTCTCACTCTCTCTCTCTCTCTCTCTCTTTATCTCTCTCTCTTCAGGGCCTTGTTTGCAGAGAGCAAAAACAGTGTGTCCACCACTATCAGACTCAGAGGTACTGAAACAGGGATGATTTTGTGGTTCGACTTATAAGCCTCGACCCTTTGAATTGCAAGGTGGAAAAAAAAAACTTGTTATTAAAATGACAAAGGAACTATTTCCATCTTTTAAAACACATATAACACCTGTGTAATACTGATTTGCATTTCCACGAACAGGGAAGGTATGAAACTGAATGCCCGGGGCTCCGAAAATTCATGAATTGTTTTATAGATCGGGTTTAATATTTGTGATGACAGACTCATTTGCACTCTTATCCAGAATAGGCTTGAAACATGCCCTTCCGGACAGATTTTAATATACTGTGCCTTTTGTCTTGCACAGTGAGAACCATATTTTACTAAATCAGGACCACAAGACGCTGTTTCAATTGAAAGCTATGCGGAAATGAATGTTTGAAATGACTTTAAAGCTTACATTTTAATGTTTAGTGTTTAAAATAATGGTAGTGGATGAAAGGCTGTTTTGATGGCAGGCAGTCTCATATCCCAACTAATCTAATGCTAGCCTCAACCGCAAAACTTTTCAAAGTGCTTCTATAAAACAAATGGGCTTGGAACCATTTTTGACTCCATTTTCTATCCTTTCAGCGGGAAACCGCGGAGAAGGTATGACTAATACAAAACAAAATTGAGTATGACTTTCTGTTGGTTTCCTGTTGAAATGAGCTCCTTGTTTTCTCTGTCCACAGCCTTTCATTTCCATTTCACTTGTAGCTATCCTGATAAGGTTTAAGTCTCTTTGAATTACCTTCTCTTTTGCTTATGAATGGCGTACGCACTTGCAGCACTAAAATTAATTGCTCTCTTGTGCGCCGCAGTCAGAATAACGCATATTTTCATGCCTAATTTTAGGCTCATGAGTCGAGTTGAGTTGGCTGAGTGTGTCCTCTAAAAGCCTGAATGTGTAAACACCCAAAATATGGAACATCGATCAGCCTCAACCCCTCAAATAATAACTTGGGCAAATGACTTGCTTCAAAGCTTTTCACCAGACCATGAACAAGCACTGAGGGGAGTTTCTCTGAAAGTCAAGCGTGCAATTATAACTTTAAGTCTGTTATTTTGGGTCGATTTTGACCTCAAACACAGCTGCTTGCAGTGAAGACAAAAAATAAAAAATAAAAGAGATGTTTGTTGAAAACATCTTTTTCTTCTCGCTCTTAAATTTTACATGCAGAGGAAACGTCCAAAAGACTTTCATGTACTGTATAAACATACTGCCATAGAGCTAACTTTTTACATTTGAACATAAAAAGCATGCATCAATGGTTTTCAAAAAAAGTCCTAAGCAGGAAGGCGGATTTACTTAACTGCAATTCAGAGAAATTCAACATGGGCAATGCACTCTGGGAAATGAAGGGTTCTTCCACCCTAGTGGAAAAACAGCCAACATTCAAACTTTACTTATATCTTTTATTTGAATTACTTTAAATTCTACTTCATTGCGTTCAAATTTAAATTGCAAATCTGCATCCTATTTGCTATGTCAATTCAAATTCAAATTTCAAAATTCAAACTGAACTGAATTTAAATTCTAAATTTGCAGAATGTTTTCCATTAAAAAAATCTTTCAACAACACAAAACAACTCAGATCCTGATAGTAATTTAGAAAACAACACATTACACCAAAATCAAAAGAAAGTGTTTGATGAATTTCAGAAACTGCTGTAGATTTTCCAAATTACATACAGATTATTTTAATGTTTTTGAAAGAAATCTCTCACCAAGGCTGCATTTATTTAATCAAAAATACGGTACAG
The DNA here is from genome assembly GCF_949357685.1 of Gobio gobio. NCBI lineage: Eukaryota > Metazoa > Chordata > Actinopteri > Cypriniformes > Gobionidae > Gobio > Gobio gobio. The sequence continues at coordinate 14,407,048 of NC_137102.1, read as the reverse complement.
CAGTACTGTGAAAAATATCATTTAATTTATTCCTCTGATGACAAAGCTGAATATTCAGCATCATTACTCCAGTCTTCAGTCCCATGATCCTTCAGAAATCATTCTGATATTCTGATTTGCTGCTCAAGAAATGTTTGTGTGGTGTGTGGAAACCATGAAGCATTTTTTCCCAGGGTCTTTGATGAATAGAAGAAAAGAACAGCATTTTTTTTTAGAAAATGTCTGTAATTTGCTTTACTGTAACATTTGATCAATTGCATCCTTGCTAGGGCTGGGTAAAAAATATCCATTTCTCGAATTTAATCGATTCTCATTTTTACGAACCGATATCGATTCTTAAATCCCAAGAATCTATTAGTCATCCTGCTTTCAGATGAATGAACAGAACATTGTAGTGCGCCTCCCATCCATGAAATCTTTGTGCTTTGTTACTATTGATATGACACAAAGTCTCAGATTTCAAATTGCGTCCATTTTATTACGAAATTAAAAAACATAAATACGTGACGGATCAGCTCAGCTCAAGAGAAGCGGCGCAGAGCGCATGAACTGATCTTCTCTTCCGCCTTAATACCAGTTACAGCGCAAAATAAATATGAATGAGCATCTGAAAGTGTTAAAAGATACAGTACAACTTACCGAAATCTGAATCATGTCATATGGAATCGCTCAATCAGTGTTTCAACCGTGGAAAGACGTCAATAAACAGCTTGTAAACAATGTCATGTAACGTCACATTTACCTCAGAAAAACCATATCCAGTGTCCATAAACTCGTTACTCAGCTAGAAAAATTTACTTTAGAGAGGAGCATTTTGCTAAATATATGCCCCATATCACATTTTCATTATAATTTGAATGCTTCCATATTTAATGCATGTATAAATAAATCTGGTTTTATGACAGCCACCATTTAAATGTTTATATTTAAAAAAATTATTTTGAGTAGAAATATGATTATGTAATTGTAAAGTTAATATTATAACTTTATTATTATTAAGAAAAACCATCATTGAGTGTAATTTAAGTGTTTGTATACAAATCAGTTAGTTTTTAACTTCAATATTATAGTAGGCTACAACTGACTCCTATAGTTTACAGTATTAGTTAAGAGATTTAGCATGACAAGCCAGACCCACATCAAGATGTTGGGTCTGGGAACACACACTTGGCAGGGCTCAATCAAAGGGGCGGGATAAACGGTTGTCTTTCAAATTCCCTCTGCACGCAATAGGATAGCGCTACAACCAACCAGAGCAACAAAGAAGGTGACGTAGTCAGAGCAAACACACAAAACTCTGAACACATCTTCCTTTTTTAAGAATGACTTTGTTCTTTTCTCAAAGAAAAGCTGAACTCCAAGTCTTCCAGAGTCGCGGCCAAAGCCGATTCTAAAGACCGCTGTTCGCCAGCAGCAGCCATCTTCTTTGTTTTCAAGTAGCAGGTGAGTCACACGGAACCGTCGCAACTCTGCCGTCATTCTGTTAAGCCCGCCCACCGACTCTATACACGATGTGATTGGCATGACCAGAGTTTGGTGTTTCAAGCTCACAAGCCAAGGGAGAGTTGCTAGACGACCCTGGCTGCAATTTAAATTTGCTGGCGCTAGGGTGCGTCTAGATTTCTAGGCTATACGAGATTTGTTTTCCTTGAGAAAATTGACCATGTACTGTACCTGATATATATCCAAAATAATCAATATTGAATCGAGTCAAATTGCAAGCTTGTGAATTGGAATCGAATTGTGAAATTTGTGTCAATACCCGGCCCTAATCCTCGCTGAATAAAAGTATTAAATTCTTCAAAAATAATTGTACTGACCCCAAACATTTAAATGGTAGTGTACATCAATTCTATTTAATACTATAAAACAAGGCATCGGAGCTCTCATCATCTTGAAACCACATCACGATTAGTGCAATATTGATGTTTTGCGCACCGCCCTTCTTTTTGCACTTATAGGTTTTGATTACAGCTAATGATAAGCTTCAGAGCGTGGAGTCCATTTTGATGATTATGTTCCAGAGGAGAAAGGTGTGGGGCCCACCTGTTCTAGTGCCGCTGAAACACGATCTCACACTTGTCACAAGACAGCGATCGGGAACTCGCAACGTGTCCTTCCTGATCGCAGGAGAACAGAGGGCCAGGCATCAAAAGGCTGACAGGTGCCACTTAAACACCAAAGACTGAGCTGAATGAGGGGAAACACAACAGGCCATTAGTTCACCTACAGATGGGCCCACAGAGGCCAGGGTGTGCTCCTTAACAAAGCTGCAGTGCGCGTATCAGTCCTGACGTGTTGCTGGAAGTCCCTCCATGCAACAGCACCACACAATGGAGAGGCTGGCACTATTGTTGTGGCCAGAAACAAACAAACGTGTATTTAACAGATGCTGGGCTCATTGAAACCGTGCACATGCCATAAAATAACAGAGACAAGTTTGTGAATTAAGCAAACGGAGGATTACAGTTGTAAGACACGCCTTGCGTGTTGATGACACGCGCACTCAAACACTACAAACAAAGCAATATGAATTATTATGGTGAGAGTCTTATGACAATATCAGCAATTAGGCTGATGGCAAAAGAGGATGTTTGGGATATTTTCAGGCTGCTCCAAAAATCCTGGATCCGCACCATAACTTTCATTACATTCTGCGAAAAAAAAAAGTCTTTATGTGAAAATGATTGCAATATGTTTCATAGTAAGATTAAACTAAACAATTAAGCTATTCTGGATTGGTTTTCACAGAGCCATCTGTTTGGATGTTTCCTCAAACTGGGAGCCTAATCAGCTATTCATATGTAGACTGTCATTGGGCAAAGCAGACCCAAAAAATGAGATGCCTCCAATGAATCGCAATCACAGATTTGTGCCAGAATTTCCTCGACGCGCATGGCGGCTCAAAAAAAAAAAAAAAAAAAAAAAAAAAAAAACATTCCCCCAGCCAAAATAAAGCGAACACATGTCCAGATTTTATGATCATTATGTTCAGCTACTTAATGAGTTGATCTTTTGGCATTTTCTGCATCACACTAAACTGGCTGGTGTGCTAGCACAGATAGAAGCTGATTATATTGAGAAAATAATCTTATTTTGTAACAAACATGGCTGCAGCGCTATGTCACATTTGTTTGAATTACACGCAAGAAAGACTCAAAGATTGGAGAGGGCTGAACTGGGACTGACGACCAGCATCGTAAACACAGACGCAGACGACGTAAACATGTCACTAAAATTCAAGGCCGTAAAATGCAACTGAACGCTGTCTTTCTCACAGGAATGCTCGTGTTTATGGCCTTGAATTTTCCACAGTGACAAAGACAAAAATGGAACATACCAAGCAAGCAACATTTCCACTTTTCATCCCCAGACACAAAGTGACACCTTAGCACTTCAGCACAGGTCTCCTCTGACTGACTACAACAAGCTCTTTTCACCTCTTTACAACATACTCCACTTATGCAGGCTGTTCTTTGTCATTTTGCATTTAATAGCATCACTGATAGATTTCCCAAACCACCTTGGCTGATTGCAGATACCACATTATTTTCCTCGATTCTGTTTTTCAGGTTTGGCCCTCTGGGTCTGTGGAACGAGCAATGACAACAATAATCATTCTTCCAGCATAATTAACAACACTTTTGTGGGCTTGGAGATCATGACCGGCAATCATTCTGGACTAGAGGTGCACTGATTACACTTTTTCTCTCCAGATACAGAGAAACAATCCAGTACCAGTGTTTTTTTAGTTTAGTTTTTTTCTCACTGTGGGAGAGAAAACACAACACAAACAATGTTGGTGGTAACGCATTATAAGTAACTTGAGTTACGTAATCAGATTACTTTTTCAAGTAACTAGTAAAGTAACGCATTACTTTTCAAATTTACAACAAACTATCGGAGTTACTTTTTCACATTTATTTGACTGACAGCTCTCCTGTCCCCATGTTGAGAAAAATCGAGAGTAAGTGCAAAGGCGTTGTGTGTAAACATGATGGTTATTGTAGTTCTAGGCTAAATGTGAGCATTTATTCATCTCACTGAAAGATTCAGTACTCCTCAAAATGAAAATAAATCAGTCAAATGCAAAATCAGAGTACTATGCAAACCTCCAATAATTAAATGTTAAATAAAACAAATACTTTTAGGCATTTAATCTACCTTTATTGACCAATGTTTTGCTGCTGACCTTTAATTCAGATAAACCATGAGCAAAAATGACTGGATTTTTTCTCCTGCGTCCTATTCCTCCATTATCCAGAATGGCAGCACAGCACAGCAGAGCTGCGCCCTCTACTGTTCATGCGTTAATTTGCATTTGCATTATTTCAATTTTGGTATGAAGAGGTCTTTACAAAAAAAATAAACAAGCCCAGCACAGGTGAGAAAAAGGCAAAAGTATTACTTTCCTTAAAAAGTAACTAAGTAACTCAATTAGTTACTTTTTAAGGGAGTAACGCAATATTGTAATGCATTACTTTTCAAAGTAACTTTCCCCAACACTGAACATAAATATGTCTGGACCAAGGGTTTTATAATTATTAGTCTCATTTAGATATAATTTGGACCCCCTTCCAAAATATGAAGGCAGTTATATACTTAATTTGATTTGAAGTGTGATATAAAAAAAAGTTTTTTGCATAGTCAATGTACTAAAGCTAAAAGAGATTATAAATAAAACTTGAGGCCAACCCCAGAGTCAGTGATCTGTCCAACAGAGTAAGCCATTTATTGGAAAAAAGAATAAAGTAACGTTTGCAGCTAAATTTGGTTAAATTTGTAACCAAACGTGACACACTGGTTTGAATATGCAGAATGAAGAGGAAGGGCATATTTTCTATGAATAACAACTTCACTTTTAGTCTGTTCCTCACAAAGATATCAAATGACAAGTCATACGATAATACTTTTATATTAATAATACTTTTATGATGATCAGTCACGTCTGGTATCCAGGTATTGGATACCAAAAGAAAAGTGGCTGGTGGAGTTTCGTGATGGCACAGTCGCTGATAGCGAGCATCATTTATGGTGTGCAAATAAATTGGTGATCTGCTACAGTTCCTGTGTGAGTGTTTGGATAGTACATTATGTATTTAATTTCAACATACAGGAAAATGATATGTCCGTAAAGTCAAAGCAAACAAACTGAGCAGAATCTCTACCACACACTGGAAGAAAGTGAGAAGAAACAAGCCCACATGTAATGGTCTTATATAATGAGTGCGTGTTTGTGTTTATCACTGTGTAGCTGAGTTGTACGTTGACCTGTAGAGTCGTAATGAACAGTAGCTCGAGCCACAGAGCTTGTCTCTTTAGATATGCACACATGATATGCAATTAAAAACTCCATTCACATTCCAGTGAGGCTGTCAATCAGAAGCAAATCCTTTTTGACAGTAGCCAGTGAACCGTGCCAGCTAGCCACTGAACAGGAACTCAAACAGTAATGGCTTTTGTTACCAGCAAGACCAAATTTGGATGCAATTAAGTTGACCTTAAATGAGAATATATTGATATTGTGGAGACAAGACAATAATTGGATCTCTTCTTTCAGCAAATGTACATTTCGGTTTATTAACTGGCAATTGGTTTAGCATCTGCTGCAAAGATAACATTAAGAAGTCACTAGTAATATGAAATGGTACGTCTGTACCATAGACTGTAAAAAAAGATGGACGACATGCCTTCACTTTCTTCCATTGACTTAGGTGAGGCCGCCGGTGTTCAAATATGGCACTGATATCTTGGGTCTCGAGTCAAAAAGTGTCAATCATTTGCAAACATATCTGCCAAGTGTTGTTGGTGTGGAGATGTCATCGTATGGAAAAGCATCAAGAAAACAAAGTCACATCAATGATGTGCAGCTCTTCTTTGTGCTGATGTGCTTGGAGCTTGACCTAGGCACAACACGAGCAAAGATCACAGCCTAGGCAAACATCTCACATTTATGACAATCCACCCATGTGTGGCCGGCTGGTGTAATGTTGACATATGCTGTTGACATAGGAAAAACTCTCAGATAACCGTCAGTGGTAGGACATCTCTGTTTACAGGGGGAGAGCAAGCCATTTTTGGAGTCACTGTACAATGCTTTCAAAACGATTCAAACATGAAGGTGTTACAGCCCTAAGCACTGACACCTGTTTATGGACACTGACATCCACATAACTTTTAACAATTCAGTAAAACTCTAAACATAGCATTTTTGGCTTTCACATTCTAAAACTTTTATAGCAATCCATGGCACTTTCACAAATACTCTTTGATCAGTTAAAGGATGAGCTTAACTTTCAGAAAAGTTGATCAACTTGTTTTATTTACTGTGCATTTCAAATGAGGTTTGTAACCAAGTTAATACAATTTAGAGTTTAAAACCAGATTATTAACCAGAAGATTTAGTAATAATTAGTAATTTTATATTTAAAGGTGCACTGTGTAAATTTTAGCAGCATCTAGTGGTGACGTTGTGAATTGCAACCACCCACCGCTCACCCCTCCCTTTCGAAGCATCTGAGACAGCAGAGAGTAGCTAGCACTCTATAGCGAAGTTTGTCCGTTTAGGGCTACTGTAGAAACATGGCGCCGCAAAATGGCGACTTCACTGTAAGGGAACCCGCTGTGTATCTAGATAGAAATGGCTCATTCTAAGGTAATAAAAACATAACGGTTCATTATGTAAGGTCTTTATACACCACTGAAAATATAGTTATGTGGTTATTTCTGTCAATAGATCCTCGTAAATGTTACACACTACACCTTTAAAAGAAGAAACAAACAACTAAATAAAGATAAATTAATTCAAGACAGAATTTGATGTGTGTAAAACTATATTTTCCATGCTATGTTAAACATATCTGATAGATCTCTTAACAAAAACCAAAGTGGTACACCAAAGTGTACCATATTCATGGAAAGTGCCATATGATTTGTATTTATATGCTTCAGCAATAAAGATTTTGGATTTTTGTACAGCAAACCACTTACCATATGACATCAGGTGAACAATACAACATCAAATACAAACAGACTGCAGCACGCATTGATTTCCTCTCACATTTAGGAGTGTGGTTTGAGCAGTGCTCTAAAGGCAGAGGCAAAAGGGGGGGGGGGGGGGGGGGCTGGGTTTGGGGGGCATGAATGAAATGCCCACTCAGTCTCACCCTGTCATCACATCACTCTTTCTGAGAAGCAGTGACCTGGTAAACAGAGATTACCAGAGCCATAGCTCCTCTCTCCGAGTCAAATCAGCTTCCACTTTCAGTGCTCAGATGATAAGTCCGTTAGCTCCTTTTGTTAAAAATGCACATGCGTGTAATGATCATTGCAGCTGGAGAAGAAGGACTTTGGAGGGGGCTGGTCAGTTTGAGAGTGGGGTTTGAGTAGTGCTCTTGACTGACAAACACAAAAGACAACGTATTATGTCAGGGTCGACATCCTGGGACCCTCTGACATCCAGGACCACCAAAGATCTCAGTAATTTCTACTTAATTGAAAATGCCTGTGGCTAAGACACGCACACAGCAGACTTTATATTACAGAGCATGGCCCATGACAGCAATACATATTTGAGATATCTAATTTCTCATCCGTTTTTAATGTAATCTCCTTAAGAGCAGGAATGTACTAAGACTTAAAACACATAGAAGATTCAGGAGACTATAGTCCAGGGCTGTCGTTTTGTAGGTTTTCAACTGACAAATGTTAATAGGTGTCTGTCTCGTGACAAAATGCAAAATAATAATTAAAAAAGCCATCTGTTTGAAGGGTAAAAAAAATGTGCGTCAGTAAAAAAACCACAGGCCTGTTTTGCTCACCAACTCTCTATTATTTGCTCTTGCTCTTAAATGCACAGGCAATTAAATCCTCTTTTATCAGCCTAATTCATTCACACACTGGGAAAAAAAATGTATGTAGGATTTACTTTTATGCTAGTAAAATTCACAAATAATAAACAGCAAGTAACGTCGAGTTACATGTGAAATTTTGAAAGGCTGAAATAGTACTTTCGAGTACTCTTGTGTCACTTCTGTTGTAAGCATCACTCAAACCTTGTACACTGTAAAAACAAATGATGATCAATAAGTTATGACGACACATGTTTTTACATTTTAATTCAACTCATTTTTCATTAAAGCCAGTTTATTGTCATTTAAGTCGAAATGGTTGGTTGTATACTTCAAAATTTAAGGCAGCAACTTTTTTATTTACAGTGACAAAATGATTCCAATGAGTTAGATCAGACTTCTGCTATCTCATCGTCTGACAGCGCACAATGTCACAGGCCGTAAACAAGCAAAACCTGTGAAATTTGGGAGCGTATGAGCTCTCGCCATTCCTTAAAACCACATCAACGGCAGACTTACAAGACAATGAGTCATGCGTAGTGTTAACAGCTTGCTTGCATTATCTCATTGGCTGTAATAACTTCGAGCCTGCAAACTCCATTAATGCAGCGACTTGAGCACCAGCTGAAAGTCATTAGGCATGAAATAAATCATTCACTTTGATATAGGTCGGTTTGAGAGGAGTAGTTTTGTTGGCCATTAATGGTCAGGGGCTACATCTCTGCCGGTTTTCATAATCCCAAACAGACTGTAATCCAATCTCTCCAGAGTACCCCTCAAGACCACTCTTGACTTCCTTAACAGCAGCACTCATGTAAAGCGCACATCAGAGGTGCAGATTCAAAGGGTTCTGTACGGGGTCTTCGAATTCAGATTTAATTGCCTTTGCATTTATTTGCATGGGAAACACTTTCTGAGCAAAGCAACACAGTGTAAAATGCCCGAGCAGGTAGCACGATAAGCACAGGGCGATAAGAACCCAACTGTATAGCGCAGGAAGTGTGGAGCATTAAGTTCAGATAGTGCGTGTACAAAGTTGCTGGGTCTTTTTAATCCTCGCAGCAATAACTTCAGGCTCCAAACGCGTACCTTTCCCCGCACAAAAAGCATCGCGCTAGACAAACACAGACTTCCCTGCATTTACACGTTTTGCTGAGCTGCAGAAAAATCCACAACAAAGTGCACTGCGACTGAACGCTTTTAAACCGGCATATGTCTCTAAGGCTCGGAACTAAAAATCCATAGCGTGTGGATAAAGATACAGTGCTTGTTTTTATATCTTTCTGTCCACATCAAACAGAAAGAGTGCGGACCGCAGTCTTCTGGGATCTGAGCAGAGCAGGTACAGGGAGGAAGGTAATCAGAAGGGGGTCTATGTGCACAGACTGAATCAGTCCCACTGGCAACGTGACCCCCGTTTAGCCACATACCATCAATTTCTGTCTATTTGTTCTGGAGATACCACACACCACTGTCACAATCTCACTTGTTTGCTCTGCTGTGTCCCCCCCGCCACAAACCCCCCCCCCCTCTCTCTCTCTCTTTCTCACTCCTCCTCCCTCTCTTTCTGAATTGCTAAGATGAAAAATCTCGAGTGGAGTTGATATAGGCTGACTTGCCTCTGCAGTAAAATTACACTATATAGATTATATCTGAAAGCCCTTCCCCTCCTTCCCTCCCTCTTTCTTTCTTTCTTTCTTTCCTTCCTCCCTACCCCCGCCAACCCCTCTTCCCTGGTTTTATAAACTCAGCAAAGATATTAACAATTTACTGCTTCACATCAAAATTACATCCAACAAATGAATCACTGAAACAATGCAATGAAAATGTGCTTTCAAGGATTTTTTTTTAAATAAGGTCTGTCACTAAAAATGTGATTAATCCATAAAACATTTCACTGTGTATGTGACTGCACTTAGACATGGATATGAGACCTATGGCAGTGAATCAAGAAGCATTGAAAGGAATAATACAACCCCAACCCCCACTCTATCACCCCACAGTAACCCTACCCCCTCCTCATTCACACACACACACACACACACACACACACACACACACACACACACACACACACACACACACACACACACTACCCCATCTCTCTTTATCCTGCGCACATGCACTACACACAGTAACAGCACCATCATTAGGAGAAATGGAAGAATACAAACCCCACATTTCTCTGTTGTTCCACAGGGAACTTGAAGGATACATTAAAGCCGTAGGTACCATAAAACACAAATATGATGCGAACAGCATTAATAAACATACACATACATATGGTTACTATTTGTTGTTTTGTTCGTGTTGGGTAAAAGATAGTTTGTTGATGCCTACGAGTTTGGGGCTGTGATATGATGATGAGCAGGTGTTTTTGAGTAAGCGAGCGCTACTTCTTGCCACCAACTTAAATAGTGCGATCTAATTATTTGCATATTATTTACAGTCCGCGCGCGGTCTCTATGACAACCCGTAGAGGCGCTTTTTAAGTTCGCGACGTAAAAGGCACGTGAAAATACTGATGTGCGCATTGAACAGTTAAATATACAAACGTTTATATTAAGAAAAAAAAAGAAACAATAATACTTATCAAACAATAAACAAAGTCACCAGGTTTGAAAACATTTTTGGTCTCGCGCTCATTCGCTCCTACTTTCTCCGACTCACTGTGACAGTCGGTTGAAGTAACGTTACAAACTTTGAACAAGTCCTCAACAGTAGTCATTCAGCCAGGCAAAACTCAAACAGAACATATTAATGTAGAGCATGCATCGTGAAATGTAGCTTTACCTTATTGCAGTACGGAGAGTCCGAATAGTGTGACTGTCCCAGTCGGGAAGGATCTGTTGCTGATGGTGGTGGAGGTTGAGGATAAAATCTCACGTCCATTTCAGTAAAAACATCAACCGGCCCCTATTGCCTTTCCACTAGAAAACCGTGTTCCTTACTTACTCAGAAATCGCAACGTAAATAAGAGAAGGAGCAAACTGAAGACTGAAAGAGGCTGTCTATTGCGCCTCACATCCGTTCCGCGGTTTTCGCAAAAACTTTTATATGAACCTTTACCTCAGTCGTCTTACAATAAAGAGATACCGCGGAAAAAAGTGCTCAGGTTGAAAGGGAACAAGAGCATCTGGTGAGTCTGTGTTGACTGCTGTGAGTAGAGATGTGTATCTTCTTGGTGCAGCTGTGGCTCAGAGTAACTGCTCTATGGAGAGAAGCGAGCGCTTTGCCAATGTTCTCACACAAAAGACTCGCAAGACACGCGGCTGTAGCGCGGAGCGGCCACAGGGGGCGCTGCGACGTGCGCTCCTGCTTCAGGATTTGCATCACTTTGCGTATGATACTGTCTGAACATATGGTGACGGTAGATTCCGTTTAGCTGTGCCAGTATCGCTCTTCAAAACGAGCATATTTTTGACAGGGGTGTCTTTCACCGCATTAGAATATATTATAGTGAAATGGTAAACAAGAGTCTACAGCAGTGGTCCAATCTGTGGGCCTGCGTGTGACCTCAACAAACTTCCAAAGTGGAACACAATGACTTAAACGATTTAAAATAAGTTACAATAAAACAATCTGTCTTCAATAAATGCACAGTTATATTAAACTCTGAAACAGGCTAAAAAAGAAAAGTAAATTGTGTAAACTGGCATATATCTTTCTTACGCTGTTTTTAGACTTGCAGTTCTTGAAAGTTATGGAATCATCCAATGAATCACTATTAATTGTTTTAATGTGTTGACACTCCTATGAGGTGGCTGAAAACCACAGTTTACCGATAGCAGTGGCAATCCTAAATAAACGGAAACTGTAAACTGGAAGTGATGTTACTGTAAGTTATCCATCCCTTCATACCAACATATAAACATCCACTGCTGGTTTTTCATTTTTCCCCTCTCCAATCGCTGCTCCTCCACTCTGTACCACACATAAACCCTGGTCTCGAAGCCCGCTACCTGTCAGACAACAATGAAATAAAATAGGTGGAATATGTTTTTTTAAAAGTGAAGAATTCTGAAAAGATTAGGTTGCTATTTATATTTTAAATGACATAACACTGGATCATCTGGGCCATAAATGATAAACCTATGGTTTTTCAATGCTTTGTCCAAGGACCTATTTTCTAAAGTTTTTTTTTAAAGTTTTTTTTATGATAAATACGCAGTTGATTCTCCCTTAATAACCAAGCAAAACATTAATTGACTTTGTAAATGTGACCACTGTTTATATATTATTGTTTTATTTATTTAACTATTTTTTATGCATGAATTGAAGAAAACAGAGACTATCAATAATAGTTAGTTTCTGAAATAATTTGCTCCTCCGTAATAAGGAGAAACAATCTCAAATTGCAGGAAATCTCAAGAAACGTGTAGCCTATAATCAATGAAGATGAACCTAGTTATTTTATGGCAGCTATAACCAAAGCTGCTTTTACAGAATTAAAATAGAAAGCTGACAGGCTTCACTACTCGCTTCAGACCTCAGCACATAGTCTATTAAGCAGCTCTGTGCACAGGCATAAGATGGGCTTGGGCTATTCCGGATTTTTACTCTTAGAATTCAAGATATGCATTCATTAAGACATTGTGCGCTTGGTCATGTTGCAAAATTGCACCACATGAAAATAGGCTACATGATATTGTATCTATATATCTATCTATCATTTGTTTGGGAACCAGGTTATCAAAGCTTGAGAGGAACACAAAAAAACAATGGCATCTAAGACGGAGCATAATGTTTTCGGCGGGAAATGAGTAGCCCATGTTTCCTCAGACAAATGGAATGGAAATGAAGGAGGTGCAGGTGGTCCTATTTCTTGTCAATTACATTGGAGAAATTGGCATTATTCATCATTTCTCATATTATGATGATGATGGTGAGGTTGATGATGATAAAGATACGCCGTGCTGCTGTTGGTATAATGTTTTTGGCAATGAATGTACCAAAGCAGAATGTATTATTACAGTGGCCTTTCTGCATCAAAAGCCACAGTAAAAGAAAGTCTGCTCTGGTTCTGTTTGGATACAGGCCGTTGAGCGTTGAATGCTAGTGCACACAACAGCTCGCTTTTTGTGGTCAAAGTCATGTCAGCATTTTTTTCAAAGGCTGTTAATCTCTGAACAATGTGTGACTGGCAGCCAAAAAAAATGGCTTCATGACATTCTCAGCCATAAAACCTAACTTTATTCTTTTATTATTGAAAAGACGGGCTACAATAGTCTAGCATTATGCTTCCAAGAGACAAATGTTGAGTTTAACAGTTTCACAACCTTATAGGCCTATATGAATCTCATATATAAAGTTCTCGTACAGTGAACAGGTAGCCTGATGAATATGGCAGACAATTTCAGAGCTGAAGAAATTTTAGAAATCATTAACATTTAAGCTATGCTGACATTTTGTTAAAGAACAATATGGGGCCCACATCGGGTGAATAAATGTACAATGAGGTTTCTATTCCATTAACCTTTGAGTATCAGCTGGCATTTGAAGCATTGTGTTGGCAGACTAACACTCAGCTATCACATCACGAGAGAGCTCGTAAATAGACTTATTTCAATTGGATGACACAGTGTTAATTTATCAAATGTGGAACAAGAGGTGAACAAAGCAGGACGACTGGGATATTAGTTGAAGAATTTGTTCCGTTTTACTCCCCAAACACTGCCAAACTATTTGTGGATGAGGCTTAGGGTGTTCGGTTGGAGGTTGTTTCCATGGGGAAGTTCCATTTTAGTCAATATGTTATTTCAACGGATGTACACAGAACCAAAAATCAATAGGATTTCACAATGTGAAACATCTGATAGAAATATAACCACCAGTGTTAAACCAACTTCCTCAAAGCTGAAGTTCATCAGAATTCAGAGATTCAGGTCATTTATAAAGCGCACGTTCATCAAGATCAAGTTAATTCACTCTGAATTAGGTTCAAAATTTGTGCCAGAGTTTGGGTTTGAACTGTGGTCGAACAAAAAGATTCACATTCTTTATTTTTGTTGCAAAACCCAGTTTGTTCAGAGGTAGTTCCTATGAGCAACGGTTTCTCTGATTGCCTATTGTTTTGTCTCTTGTGTATTTGAGAGAGAGCATGAGCATGTGCCGGTGCTGGATACTCAGAATCATAACTTTACCTCAGAAACAGGCATCTCCTGAATGTTAACTTCCCATCCCCCACCATATTACCTATTAAGTACATTCAAACAACCCCCTTGCACACACACCCTTCCCCCACAGAAATGTAAAACCTCCCCCATGCACTGTGCAGTTTGATTTGTGTGAATATATGTATAGTCACAAATATACTATATATTTAGCAGACACTGCACACACACTCGGTGGATTAATGCAGTTTTTAGTTACTTTTACTTGATCGAATCCTTAAAATTACTTTCATTGTGACCTGAAGTATTCAGGTTGATTCAGTCATATTAAATAATGCTTTTTGGCTCAAATAAAACCAGTTACTTTAAATGTTACCGCATGAAGCACATTTTTTAGGTTTCCTGACAATTTTTACAGTGTACTTGCTGTCTTAAACTTTACACATAATAGCTTCAAGATATAGCCAGATAATCCTTCCAAAGCACATTGACTCGTTTTTTCTTTAATAAATCATAAACATTCGCACATTGTTCATAACTATTCGATTTCAAGAAACATGATTTTCAACAAATGCTTTTATGACATCTTACTTTTTAAATTGTCTCTGAGATGCAGGGGAAGGTATTAAAAATGTATTTGTGCTGCCTAGAAAAAGACAGAAACCCCTAGAAAGAAAGAAACAAAAGAACTAAAATGAAACATTGTAATGCTAGCAAGTGAATTTAGGTATCACAATATATGTACAGTAAGGAAAATGGATTCATTTTGATTAATAAATTATTAGTGTTTTTAAAGATAAACAGTAATTGAACATTATATATGTATATCTCCAACATTTAGACCTTATGTAGCCCGCCCCTTTTCAGCGCAGTGCTCGTTGTGTTCTGTCTTGTTTGCATTTTCACAGCACAAAGGTCTTACGGATTTATAAATGAACCGCTTGTTTTAAAATCTTCTCAGTCTACTGACATTTGTTATGACATCTGCTTCAAACATTACAATGCTCATGATAACTTTCGTCAACTTTACAATAAATCCACTTCACCAGCTAATTATTCTTCAACAGCGATGCCAGTATACAGAGCTATTCTGCAAAAACGCAAGTTCTATATGGCTGTGTTCACCTGCAAAAAAAATCTCTTCACCAATATAGCAGGGCCGTAAGCACTATACACTCAAAAAATGTATTCATTATTACTTAATTTTACATTTTAACTTAATTTAACTTAAAGGGATTAATAAACAGAACTGCACGCATCTTGCGGAAGAACATTGCTGCCGGAGCTACTTCTCTCTGTTTATGTCTATGGCGAGTCACGCAGGGACTGTGCTCCTCCGCAGCGCCAATATAGTCCCAATTTAAACACTTATTATAAGTGTACCATAATGATTCAGGGTAAGACAAAAACACGGTTTGGAAAATGGATTCATGTTGTGCATTATATAATTTTTGTAAATCTTGAACACAAAAAAATGTTTTGGAGCAAGTATATAACCAGCTAGTGTTCAATACTATCTGCTTACCTTAGCTTGTAATAATGTTTTTAATTCCAGTGGTACTGGTGGATTTCCACGGGAAATTCAAGCATATCTTTGCGTCATTACGTCACATCTGTACACATAAAGGTGTCCCGGCTAGTGGGCTATATTGTGTGTGAGGATGTTGGAGGTGGAGATTTATAGCCTTTTCTCACAGCACTTGATATAATTAAACGTATCAATTTGATGGCAGATCCAGAAAGGTTCAAACGACAATCACCAGTAACAACTGGAGATTCACCCGTTGTAAAATGCAAAAGACTTCGGACTTTCGGGGTGCGTCTCAATCAGCTCCCTAGTTCAGTAGTCAGGGCACTGATCAGGACATAAGTCAATGGGCTGATTCCCTGATCAGTGCCCTGACTACTGAGCTAGGGGGCTGATTGAGACGCACCCTCGGAGTGGCTACAGAAAAAAAGAGACTTCAACCGGGCCCATGCGAAAACAAGGATAAAAATGGCTTTTGAAATGTGGCGTGAACTCCGTGTTTTAAAGGGTGTTCAAAACGGACGCAGAGACCACTTTTTTCTGCTGGACAAGACGTTTCAATGGTTCAATTATGTAACAGAAGCACACTTGTTCGCTTAATTCATACAGTTACAGAGTTTTCTTTGTTGTACCTTTCTCGTTTTGCTATGTGCATTATGGTAAATATCAATTATTTTGTGCTAGCTATGAGAGGGAGCAATTCACCTCTACTCCACATTCATTTGTTGGTATATGACAGTTAGAAATTAGACTGCACAGAAATGGAAACTAAACTACAGGTAGCCCTAATACACATTAAATGTCGTCACGCTATGCTGATGTTACATTACAATAATGTATAATTTGCACGGTTTGACGTGATATGATAAGCGATCGTTAGATTTAATAATCGCAATTTACTGCAATGCTTTTTTTCCCCTTAGTTGGTCAGAACAAAAGTGGATGTTAGCTACTTACTGGTCAAACAGTAGAATGTGATTCCGAATGACAGTATCCACACCGGCGCGGTGACTGACAGCCGCACATTCTCCTCAAAACATTGGATTCCTCCGCGCTGTGCCGTGCCGAGGCACAATTCACGTAAAGTTGATAATTCCGCGAATAACTGCAATTGCAGATTTCTCTCGAACAGAAATGGTGACAGAGGAAAAACTACGGACTGCACCTTTAAAATAAAAGTTTTTACAAACAATTGAATTTAGTTATTATAATAATAAATCAGTTTAGTTGGGCCAACACAATTAAGTTGGTTTAGGTCAACTTACTTTACACTATTAAGTTTACTTTATTACATTAGTAAAATATGTTGGTCCTACTTAATTTTTTCTTAAAGGGACTTAAAGGGATAGTTCACCCAAAAATGAAAATTCTGTCATTAATCACTCCCGCAAGAACTTCGGTATAGTTCAACTTTGGAACACAAATGAAGATCTTTTTGATGAAATCCGAGAGCTTTCTGTCCCTCCATTGACGCTTCAAAAAGTTAATAAAGAGATCGTAAAACTAAGCCATATGAATTGAGTGGTTTAGTCCAAATTTTCTGTTCTGTT